>NC_135817.1:85575150-85907953 GCF_964213995.1 Mustelus asterias
CACTCAGCACAGTCTAACTTCTATCTCATTTCATTGGGGTTATGCAATGCACCAGATAGACTTTTCAACAAATAAAATCTTATCTTCTGCTAAAACGCTAATTGTCTTGCTGCAGGAAAAAATTATATGATGTCCATCTAGCTCGAAACACTTGTTACAGAACATTTGTTCTCTGCACTTTTACGTTGTCTGAAATCTATGCTGATTTCCTACATATCTAACTTGTAGACGACATCTACTCTCCGATTTCAGTACCTCGTTATCACAAAAAGGAAGAGCTATGATAACATGGAATATTTAATAACAATTTCTCGATAGAAATGCATCATCGTGCCTGAGGCAAAAGAAAAACAAGAGTCAACGCATGTAAGTCAAAATAGCATAAAGGAGTGATAAAGTTGCTATTTTAGGACAGAATATGTCCCATTACTGGACAGGCGGGTCCATGGTGGCGATGGAGGGTGTTCGGTTGTAAAATAAAATACGAACAGAAGATAACCAATTTTCATTTTAAACACAGAATGTTGAATAAACAGAGAGATATAGAAGGAAAAATGTAAAACTGGGGCGTTTATTCCAAAGGGATTGGAGTATACCAAGGGTGGTAGTGGAAGGGTCTTTTTCCGGCTGGATGCCTGTGACGAGTGGTGTTACGCAGGGCTCTGTATTGGGACCTCTGCTGTTTGTGATTTATATAAACGATCTGGAAGAAGGTGTAACTGGGGTGATCAGTAAGTTTGCGGACGACACGAAAATGGCTGGGCTTGCAGATAGTGAGGAACATTGTCAGAGGCTACAGAAGGATATAGATAGGCTGGAAATGTGGGCAAAGAAATGGCAGATGGAGTTCAATCCAGATCAATGCGAAGTGATGCATTTTGGTAGAACTAACGTGGGGGGAGCTATACGATAAATGGCAGAACCATAAAGGGTGTAGATACGCAGAGGGACCTGGGTGTGCAAGTCCACAGATCCTTGAAGGGGACGTCACAGGTGGAGAAGGTAGTGAATAAGGCATATGGCATGCTTGCATTTATAGGACGGGGCATAGAGTATAAAAGTTGGGGTCTGATGTTGCAGTTGTATAGAACGTTGGTTCGGCCGCATTTGGAATGCTGCGCCCAGTTCTGGTCGCCACACTACCAGAAGGACGTGGAGGCTTTAGAGAAAGTGCAGAGGAGGTTTACCAGGATGTTGCCTGGTATGGGAGGGCTTAGTTATGAGGAGAGATTGGGTAAACTGGGGTTGTTCTCACTGGAAAGACGGAGGATGAGGGGTAACCTAATAGAGGTGTATAAAATTATGAAAGGCATAGATAGGGTGAACGGTGGGAAGCTTTTTCCCAGGTCGGTGGGACGTTCACGAGGGGTCATAGGTTCAAGGTGATGGGGGGGGTGGAGGTTTAACACGGATATCAGAAGGACGTATTTTACACAGAGGGTGGTGGGGGCCTGGAATGCACTGCCGGGCAAGGTGGTGGAGGCGGACGCACTGGGAATGTTTGAGGCTTATCTAGATAGCCACATGAACGGAGTGGGAATGGAGGGATACAAAAGAGTGGTCTAGTTTGGACCAGGGAGCGGCGCGGGCTTGGAGGGCCGAAGGGCCTGTTCCTGTGCTGTATTGTTCTTTGTTCTTATAAAAGTAGAGAAGTGTTGTTGCAGCTGTATTGGGTGTTGGTGAGACCACATCTGGAGTATTGTGTCCAGTGTTGGTCTCCTTATTTGAAGAAGGATGTGGTGGCACTGGAGGCAGTTCAGAGCAGGTTCACCAGATTGATTGCGGGGATGAAAGGGTTGACGTATGAGGAGAGATTAAACAGTTTGGGCTTGTACTCGCTGGAGTTTAGAAGGATGAGAGGGGATCTGATCAAAGTATGTAAAATTTTAAAAGGGATTGATAAGGTAAATGGAGACCAAATGTTTCCTCTTATGGCGCAATCTTGAACAAGCGGTCACAGGTAGAGGTTGTGAGGTGGTAGATTTAAAACTGAGATGAGGAGGAACTACTTCTCGCAGAGGATGGTGAATTTGTGGAACTCACTGCCCCATAGCGCGGTGAAGTCTGAATCATTGAATGGTTTCAAAAAGGAGATAGATATATTTCTTATTTAAAAAAATAAAGGGATATGGGAAACAGGTGGGGAGGTGGATTTGAGATCAGGGAGAGATCAGCCATGATCTGATTGAATGGCAGAGCAGGCTCGAAGGGCTGAATTTATCTACTTCTGCTCCTAATTCCTGTGTTCCTATGTGATTTCTTCATGGTCTCACACTGATACATTTGTTAACTAATAATATCCCTTTGGGTCCTGCACTAAATTTAAACAGGGCCAGGTGGATGTTTGGTGTTATAGGAAGCAGAAAAGTAGGAGAAAGATAAATGAGCGAATTTGCAGAGTGCGCGACGGGCTGTAAATATTTAGGAAAGGTCTGGGAACAGGGTCAACGGCTGCTGCACAGTAACTGCATCAAAATGTCTTTACTGATGGTTAATGATTGTTGCATTAGGATTTATAATGTGTATAATGGATTTATAATGGGAGTGTGTTCCAGAGGAACATTGAGTGCATTAGAACTGTGGAAAACTAGCATTTACAATAGAGTTCACATGCAAACTAATTCAAAAAGAATACTGCACTCATCTGAATTCTGTTTGGCTGGATGCTGACTGAGGGAGGCATCATGGTGTGTTTTATTTGGGCTCAGTACCCTTCATGGGAAGAACAGTCACATAAGTTGCCGACTTCCCTCATTATCTAACTGGCCCGCTGTGGAGAATGTCGATGTATGGAGGTTGCTTGAGGGCAGCGCTGGCTTTGACTGTGATTGTTTCACTGATGTGGAAGAGATGGGTGGCACTACCCTGGCACACTGAGACTAGGCACACTGTGAGGTGTCTGAGGATTGTGGGCAGCCGTGGCATCCGATTCCAAGGCAAATTTGTCCTTTTAGAAACACAGAAGATAGAAGCAAGAGTAGGCCATTTGGCCCTTTGAACCTGCTCCGCCATTCATTTTGATCATGGCTGATCATCAAATTCAATATCCTGATCCCCCCCTTCCTCTCATATCCCTTGATCCCTTTAGCCCCAGAGCTATATCCAATTTCTCCTCCACAGATCCAGTAATTGAATTAACTCAAGATAATTGGTACTCCCCTTCACCGTCAATTATCATTGGAATCCTGGTGGGGAAATCAGAGATTAGCTAAGTGGACCTCTGCTAGTCACTAGTTACCAGCTACTAGATTGCAAACAGATTTTCCATTTAGACTCACCACCCACTCTCCACTCTCGAAGCAAGTTTTCATCTCTGTGTGAATAGGAGTGTAATCCTAGCCCCTTTTTGAAACTATTCCAGATCAGACGTGCTTCTCAGATGACCACTCTCACTTAAGGTTAAGAAAGTCAGACGCCACAGGTACTGAAATGGATCAGAAGAACTGATCCACCCTTCCTGAAAAAAGGACAACACCAGAGAAACTTACTGTCCTCCAGAAAACCATTTTAACAAGCTTTGGCCGGGTGAAAACCACCCGGATATTGTAAAGGTCAGGACATCCCTCCTCAATAATGTACCTCCCCACTGACTAGTGTATGGAGATGGGTTCTTGAGCTTGGATACCAAAGATAATGGGGGAGATTTTCCGACCTCCCAGCCGCGTGTTTCCCGCCGGCGGGAGGTAGCAATTTATTTGCTGGTGGCAGGATTCTCTGATCTTGCTGTTGTAAATGGGAATTCCCATTGACATTACCCCACGCCTGCAGGAAACCCGCGGGCGAGGGTGAGCTGCCGGAGGGGCTGGAGAATCCCGCCGGCGTGAACGACTGGAGAATTCCAGCCAATATGTGTCAATATACTTCCTAAATTATATAAATGTTTAGTCCTTTCATTGTTGCTTCAATGGTTCAAATGGGGTTTCGTTTATTTTTACTCTGGGCCTCAGGTACTTTTTGGGATTTGTTTTACGACCCTGCATTTTTAGGAGGAAGATTGGGTGGAAGGTCATGTGTTTTGGACAGTTTTGTTTCTTCATCGTGAATTCAAGCTTTTACTCTCAGTTTGGCTGCTGACTACGGTTTTAATTTAGAAGTGGGTGAACATCAGACTGAAGGCAGTATTTCTCTCTCTCTCTCCCTCCCTGGTATTGGAAATTCTTCTGGCTAGCTGGAAGCAGGTCTCCTGGCCTTCCTGGAGTGAAACTTCTGCTGTTGGTTGGTTTGCTAGTTAGTACCTAGAGCCAGCTCTCTCGTCTCGGTGTTTTGGGGAGCTGTTCTGACTCCAAGCTTGTCCGTGTATGTATCAAGAGGGCTGCTGGAAAGTCAGAGTTTCAATTCTCCACCCAAAGGTCTAAGTTTGTAAGATCATAGATTTTGCACTTTGAATTTGCCGAGGGTGGTCATAAGATGCTTCACTTCAGGTATGATGCAACTGACCCACTTGGGAGCTTTTACCAAACAAAGTTTATTTGAGAATATAGTTAACACATAGAAAGAAAATTCGCAATAACTTTTACCATAACCCTGGTTTCCAGGATTTTGTTGACAAGTTATTGAGGATCATCCTTCAGGTTATCCACTGTTAGATTATGATATCATACAACTTGTTGGTGCATTGCTGAGGTGATGGAGGGCAGTTCCTGTTTTTGTTTAGAAACTGCTTTGTGACAGAGGATATAGCAGATTCTGTGCCACAAGGTGTTGTTGCCCTTGAGCTCACAATTATACCCAGGCATATTTCTAAACTTCTTGAACAATTTGCCCAACCGGTGAATGCTGCATTTAATTTTCCATTCCTACACCATAGGAGAAGCACTATCATTTATTTATAGAGGATTTTCTTATAACTCTATAGCTGCATTCCTTCCCGAATGAGGCTGATCGCTCTTAATAACCATGAACCCTCAATTTTTCTTGAAAACACACATTTCTTTGAAATGCTCAAATACCTTTAGAGAATTGAAGCAAATAATTGCGCAAACAATGTGGCTACAAACAGCAAAGTGATAATGACCAGATAATTTGTGTTTTAATTGATGCTGTTTGAGGATTCATTGTGGCCAATACACTGAGGAGAACCCTCCTGTGTTATTTCCAACACCACTCTGCAATCTTACACACTGGTTGCTGCAGAAGGGCCAAAGAGTGTTGCTGGAATTACACCAAAATTAAAAGGTTATCTGTTTCATTAAAAACTGAATCAACTGAGACTGATTCTTCTTTAAATGGATTGGCCATGCTAAATTGCCCCTCAGTGTCCAAAGATGTGTAGGTTAGTGGATTGGCCATGGTAAATGCATGGGGGTTTCGGGGATAGGATGGAAGAGAGGGCCGGGGTGGGATGCTCTTTCAGAGAGTCCATGCAGACTCGATGGGCCAGATGGCCTCCTCCTGCACTGGAGGGGTTCTGTGCTTCTGTGGTTCTAAAACCGAGGAAATTACCTCCGAGATCTGCAAAATTAGGTAATGTTTGGTGTTATCAACTTAGGTAAGTTCGTTCCAACTTGTAAACGAGTCTATATCATCATATCATAGTCACTAACAAATCGAACAAGGAAGTTTGAAGAAACTTTACCCAGGGGGTTTGGGAATATGGAACTTGCTCACATGTGGAATGGTTGAGGAGAATAACACAGACACAATTAAACTGTAGCTAGACTTAAACAATGAGAAAGGAATGGAAGAACATATGGGGCTTTTGAAGAATGTTTGGAGGGGGTTCGTGTGGAATGCATGTACCCAGAATGGAGCTGTTGGGTCAAATGGCCTGATCTGTGCTACAAGTTGTGTATCTGTGCTAAAAGTTTGTAACTTTGTGACTACTTTATCTGTAATCTCAGTCGAGTCATTTCTTATTTATATGGATGACCCAGAAACCCAATGGTTGCATAAACCACTAACACAATGAGGGCTGACACATTACAGAAATATCTCAGCGCCAGATATCCAGCAGAGACTAGTTAGTCAAACACGGATTCCTAGGAGCAAAGCTCACTGAAGAAAAGCACAGTTGCAGGTGCTATAATTAACCTCTTTGTCCTTGATTTCAGAGAACAGGAATCTCCTGGGATTATAAAGACTAATATTTAGCATTAATTGGTAATTCAGTGCCCATTGTTGAAAACATGCATGTACCAACATGGAGTGAAGACAGCGTCAGACTTGGCTGTGTGCTGCCCACCATGGTTCAATAACCTTGGGATTTGAAAGTTTGTCACATTGACGAGGATTCTTGAGAGGATGTGTCAGAGAGCTGGTGACATCTGTGGAACCAAACCCCAGTTGAGATGGGAGAGTGGGGAAATCAGATGAAAATCTAAATGGTTGCAATGTCCCGCGCGATATAATTTTTATGCATCACAATTCCTCTTCAATTTCAGTCTTCCTGTGAAAACGAGTTCAGTTATTGCGTTTTATCTTCATACCTTGGAGCCCTAAGGCCCAGTTATCATTACTTGTGTTCACCCTGAACACTGTTCTATCTCTGTCCTTTCATCGATAAATTGGTTACATTTACACACACACACACACTCACACTCGCACCCTTCCAGATATGCTTTTAGTAAACTACACCAGGTGATCAGGAATATTCAGACCCCTTGAGATCCGTCCCAGTTTCTGATTCTCCTCATTAACAGCAGCTTCATAATGATTGGATATGTCCCAACAATTGGTTAAAGTGTGTATACATCTCATGTTCCACTGTGCATTATCCAACACAGGTCCACATGAACATCCCTCTCAGTGCTATTGAATTATTCCAGATGTTTTTCAATCATTCCCACTGTGGTTACTTGACTTAATGACATAGCTAGCGCACCGTATCTTAAGCTCAAGCCCCTATATATAATTTTTATCAGTGTAACATGAGGCATGCCACAGCTTGGGTGGCACAGTAATTAGCACTGCTGCCTCACAGCACCAGGGACCCTGGTTTGATTCCTGGCTTGGGTCACTGTCTGTGCGGAGTTTGCACTTTCTCCCCGTGTCTGCGTGGGTTTCCTCCGGGTGCTCCGGTTTCCTCCCACAGTCCGAAAGACGTGCTGGCTAGGTGCATTGGCCATGCTAAATTCTCCCTCAGTGTACCCTAACAGGCGCCGGAGTGTGGCGACTAGGGGATTTTCACAGTAACTTCATTGCAGTGTTAATGTAAGCCTACTTGTGACACTAATAAATAAACTTTAAAAACTCTTAATTGTCAATGATGAACAAACAAAACTGTTGCCATTTATACTAGTCACACACTTTCTTTTACAAAGCCAATCTGACACTGATCCATTTTAACATCCCTTGGGCATTTTCAGTCCTTGTCCACCCAACTATTCCAGATCTCATGCACTTAGAGCTTTTCTGATAAAATATTTGCTGCCCTCCTCTATATCACTGACAATAGGTATCTTAGAACATAACTAGTAACTCTCTCCCCAATCAGCAACTATTACCATCAATGCTGACCTTATGTTAGCCGAACACAATGCCCATTCATCACCCATATCCATCTTTAAAGCCTTTGTGTAGAAATGATCTCTTATAGAATTGATTTTAAAAAATACAAGTTCATGAGCCACATTGCACCATTAACTAAACAATACTGGGGACCTGGGGGCTTTGTCTTAGTAATATGTACTGTTAACTTCCAGGACTTCAGGAATTGCTTCGTAACAGACGATTATCTTGGCCAGAAAAGCATTGTGTCGTCCCTCTTTTCCATTACAATCGCTACAATAAAATCCTGGAGATGGATCTCCCGTGCGTGAAGGATCTCGCCAAGAAGATTCCTTGGTTACACTTCACAACCAGCACCACAGTCAGTACCACAGTCAGTCACACACCTCCTGCTTTCAGTTTGAGTCAGAGCCCAGGTAACAGTTTCTCTCACTTTTCCTTTGTTTTGAGCTGTCAGTTGCTACATGGGAGCAAAGACAAGTGATTGACTGCTCAGACCTCAGTATCCGGCCATTGGGAGCCGAGCTGAAGATATCATTTATCAAACGGAGATTGTGTTTATCGAGGGAACGCAGTGAGATGGAACATGTCAGTGGGGAGAGGGCTGGGAAGCAGGTGCTGTCGGGCAGTGAAGTCCTGTTGATGGCAGGTGGTTGAACCTCTTTGCTTTCTTTCGGCTGACTGCTGCTGTCTTGCATGCTCTGATATTTCTGATGCATTCATTCATCAACAAGAGTTCTGCACAGAACTTGGACAGGCCAACGTGCTGTGCAGCCTGAAAGGAAGCAGAAAATTCGGTGATGGAGAAAGGAATGAATGAGGGAATGGATGTAAATATTCAACAAAGGTCTTGGACAAGAGTCAACGGTCACTGCTCAGCAGCTCCGACTAAATGACTTTACTGAAGGTTAATGATTATTAGATCAGGATTTCTAATGTGTTGTGGGGGGCGGGGGGAAAGCTGGGGGTGTTTTGTCAAAAGATTGGGTATTTTAGACGAGTAGGAAGATGTCATTTACTTTTGAACAAGTATCTGAAGAGCACTTATGCAAACTTATTCAAAGGGAATTCCTCTTCTCATCTGATTGGCTGAACCTCAAAAATGTTAGGCATCACCAAGTGATACATTTGGCCTCAGTACCCTAGGTGGCAAGCATAATCACTCAAGCTTCCGACTTCCCCTCGTTCATTATCTGGCGCCCAGACATGGGGAAAATATTGACATGTACAGATTGTTTGAGGGCGGCACTGGTTTTGACTGTGACGAGAAGAGATGATAGGTACTCACCTTCTAGGCTGGCACACTGAGACCTGTACACTGAGTGAGGTGTCTGAGAACACTGAGCACTTGTGAGGTTTCAGTTCTTGAAAGCGCGCATTTCTTTGATGTGTTTAATATCTTTCGAGAATTAAAGTGAACAGTTGCGCATAACAAGCACCCACAAGCAGCAAATGTGATCATGACCAGATAATTTGTGTTTTTAATTGAGGCTGGTTGTGGGATAGATACTGGCCTGGACACTGGGGAGAACCTTTTCTGTTTCTTCCAAAATCGCTCTGGAATTTTACACTTAGTGACGCAGAATTTATTTGTTATGAATGTGGAAAGGATTACTAGGATGATACCAGAACTGAGACTTTATCAGGAGAAATTCATCAAACTGCAGTGGTTCTTTGATTTGATTTGATTTATTATTGTCACATGTATTAGTGTGCAGTGAAAAGTATTGTTTCTTGCGTGCTTTTCAGATAAAGCATACCGTTCATAGAGTTAAAGTTTATTTATTAGTCACAAGCAGGCTTACATTAACATTGCAATGAAGTTATTGTGAAAATCCCCCAGTCGCCACACTCCAGCGCCTGTTCGGGTACACTGAGGGAGAATTTAGCATGGCCAATGCATCTAACCAGCACCTCTTTCAGACTGTGGGAGGAAACCGGAGCACCTGGAGAAAACCCATGCAGACATGGGGAGAACGTGCAAACTCCACACAGTCACCTAAGCCATGGAATCGAACCTGTGTCCCTGGCGCTGTGAGGCAGCAGTGCTAACCACTGTGCCACCGTGCCGCCCCACGAAGGAATGGAGAGGGTGCAGAATGTCATGTTACAGTCATAACTAAGGTGTAGAGAAAGATCAACTTAATGCGAGGTAGGTCCTTTCAAAAGTCTGATGGCAGCAGGGAAGAAGTTGATCTTGAGTCGATTGGTACGTGACCTCAGGGAAAACTAAGACTGGGGATTGGGGTGACCTCTTAGAGCTCTGCAGATGTTTAGTACGATCAACTTTGGGAAAATGTTTCAATTTGCCGACACGTCCTGCACATGAGGCCATCATTCTAACATAATATAGTCGCTAACAAATGCAGCAAGAAAGTTGGATAATACACTCTGGGTACAGTTAGTATGAGTGCAGAGCATGCTACCGCATGAAGTGTTTGATGAGGATAACGCAGATAACAGTTAGTTAAGCACAATGGTTAAATTAAAAACAATGAAATAGCAAAATGTAATGTTGGGTCATTGGGGAAGGAAGTTTGGCGAGGTTGTGTATGGAACACACGCACTGAAAGGAGCTGATGGCCCAAAGGGCCTGTTCTGTGCTGTAAATAGTTTGCAGCTTCATGACTTCTTTATCTGTATTTTCAATCAAGGCTGTTCTTGTTATATAAATGACCCAAAAACCCAGTGGTCCCGTGGACCATTTATTTCTGCATTGAGAGGTGAAAGACAAATATATCTCATGACCAGATTTCCAGCCGAGACCATGTTGTCAACAATTGGTTCCTGGTAGCAAGACTCACTGATAACATGCAAATCTTCAGGTGCCGTCATGAAGCTCTTTGTCCTTGTTTTCAGAAGTCTCCCAGGGTTATATAGACTAATATTTGGTATTAGTATTTAATGGTATTTAGTGCCCATTGTTAAAAACACGTCTGTGCCGGCATTGAGTGAAGACAGCGTCAGACTTGGCTGTCTGCTGCTCACCATGGTTCAATAGCCATCACTGAGGTTTTGAAAGTCGATGAGGATTCTCAGGAGGAAGTATCAGAGAGGTGGTGGTATCTGTGGAACCAAACTCCAGTGCAGGTGGGAGAATGGAGGAAAGTCTAAATGGCTACTAGGTCCCACCCAATTGTGATCACAGTTTCTCATCAAAGTCATTCTTCCTTTGAAAAAGGATGAGTTCTCAGCTTTTCCCTTACCTTGTAGCTCTCAGGCCTGGTACCTTAACCTATTGTCACTCTGAACTCTGTCCTTTAGTAGGTAGGTTTACACGCACTCTTCCAAAATATGGTCTCCCGAATTACTGTCGCCTGGTATCGATCAGTGTAGTTAATTAATATTCAAATCCTTTCAGAATCATCCCAGTTGCTGATTCGCTCATTGACAGCAGCTTCTTATTGATTGGCTGTCCAGTGATTGGTCACTGTGTTTATACCTTTAACTCATCCCACTGTGCATTATTCAACATATATCCACATTAACATCCATTTCAGTAACGGCACTACTGAGTTATCCCAGATCTCTTCCCATCAGTTCCGCTGTAGTCACCTGACCTGATGACACATCTAAATCACAGTTACATTAATTAAATTTATTATTAATAAAACATGAGGCAATCCAGCACAGATCCCTGTGGAACTCATAATTGTCAAGGTCTTCAAACAGAATTATGTCCCTTTATATTCATCTATTGCAAACCCAACTTAACCTGATTCACCTGAACATCAGGCATTTTCAGATCTGATCCACTTATCGATTCCAGATCGTTTCCAATCAAACCCTTTCCGATAAACATTGGTTGCTCTCGCCCATATTATTGGTCATTTAGGTGACAGTTGACATCTCTGAAATGATGCCTGTCTAGAATCATAGAATCCCTACAGTGCAGAAGGAGGCCATTCGGCCGATCAAGTCTACACCAACCACAATCCCACCCAGGCCCTATCCCCATAACCCTATGCATTTACACTAGCTAGTCCCCCTGACACAAAGGGGCAATGTAGCATGGCCAATCCACCTAACCCACACATCTTTGGACTGTGGGAGGAAACCGGAGCACCCGGAGGAAACCCACGCAGACACGGGGAGAATGTGCAAACTCCGCACAGACAGTGACCCAAGCCGGGAATTGAACCCGGGTCCCTGGCGCTGTGAGGCAGCAGTGTCAACCACTGTGCCACCGTGACGCCCCCACCCTGTAGATCACAACTAGTCAGGGTCTCCCAGTCAGAAACTATTGCTGTTAACCTTCACTATCTCCTTCATTTTCAGAACCCAGCTAAGGTATAGAAATCCTACAGTGTAGAAGGAGGCCATTCGGCCCATCGAGTCTGCACCGACAACAATCCCACCCAGGCCCTGTCCCCAAAACCCCACATATTTACCCTGCAAACTCCGCACAGACAGTGACCCAAGCAGGGAATCGAGCCCAGATTCCTGGAGCTGTGAGGCAGCAGTGCTAGCCACTGTGCCATTATGCCGCCCCCATGATGCCCTCGGGTACACAAATGTTCGTCTCCGAGAGAATTTAGCTCTTAAAAATTTAAATAAATCATATCCGAGAGTTGTCCACATTCCCCGTTAATGAAACATGTCGTGGACCAAAGACCTCGTCTTAGTAATATGTACTGTTGACTTCCAGGACTCAAGGAATTGCTTCGTAACAGACGGTTATCTTGGGCAGAAAAAAAATGTGTCTTCCCTCTTTTCGAATACAATTACTACAATAAGATCTATGAGATGGATCTCCCGTGCGTGAAGGATCTGGCGCAGAAGATACTTTGGTTACACTCCACAACCAGTACCACAATCAGTACCACAGTCAGTCGCACACCTCCTTTCAGTTTGAGTCAGAGCCCAGGTAACATTTTCTCTCTTTTCCTTGTTGGGAGCTGGGGAGTTGCTACATGGGAACTGAGGCAAGTTATTGGCAGCCCGACACTCACTCACTGGCCAGTGGGAGCAGAGCTGCAGATATAATTTATAAATGGAGGTTCTGTTTGTTAAGGGACTGTGGTGAGATGGGAATGAGCAGGGAACGAGGTTCTGTTGGAGGGCTGTGGGGTTGACAGCACGTGGTTGCTATTCCCTTTCCCGAGATTGCCTACTTCTGTTTCAGTTTCTCTGCTATCTGCGATGCGTTTATTGACTAATAGCGATATGCAGCTCCTCTCGAAGTATTGTACAAAGCTAGGAAAACAAACGTCTGGTGTTACAAGAAGCTGAAAGTTAGACAACGGATGAATGATTGAATCTGCAGAATGTGGGATACTCTGTGAATATTTAGGAAATGTTTGTGGATCATAGTCAACAGCTGCTGCCCATGTATTACCTGGTGGTTAATGATTGCTGTATTATGGTTTATAATGTGACGGGCAAGGAGTGCGTTACCAAAGAAGACCGATTGTATCAGACTTGTGAAAAAATACCATTTACAGGGACTTTGAATAAGTATGTGAAACATCTGTGTGCAGACTGATTCAAAGGGAATCCCTGCACTCAACTGGTTAATCTCAACTAAGGCAGGCATCTCGTGTTTTTTATTTGTCCTCAGTACCCTGTGTGGGAAGAATAGTAAGAAGTTTAACAACACCAGGTTAAAGTCCAACAGGTTTATTTGGTAGCAAAAGCCACACAAGCTTTCGGAGCTCTAAGCCCCTTCTTCAGGTGAGTATTCCAGTCCAACGCCGGCATCTCCACATCATGGGAAGAATAGTCCATGCAAGCTGCCTACATCTCTTCATTTTTGAGCAACATCACTGACGTAACATATTAATGTGTGAAGACTGAGGACAGCAATGGTTTTGACTGTATTGCCTCATTGAGCTGGCAGTGATGGCAAGCACCCACTTTCTCACTGGCACACTGAGGTGGGATACATTGAGTGTGGCGTCTGAGGGCTCGGGAAATTTGTGGAATCTGACCCCACATCATCTTTCTTCCTTTCTCCTTTATAGACCCAGTTAATTAAACAACCCTTCAGCAGAATTAATGCTCCCCAACGCACTTATAATTGGGGAAGCAAGGTACAGCCACTGTGAAGATGTGTGAGTCACTAGTGACTAATGGATTGAAAGGGTGGGTTTTTTCCTCTCGTAAAAGGAAGGTTGACGGATGATAGGGAAATTCAATCAGGTATTCAGAAGAAACTTTATTACCCGGACAGTGGTGAGAATGTGGATCTCGCCACCACAAGGGGTAGGTGAAGCGATTAATGTAGATAAAGCTGGATAAGAATGTGAGGGAGATGGGAATCGAGAGATGATGGTGATAAATTCAGATGATGAAAGATGGGAAGAGGCTCGAGTGGATAGGTTGGGCCATAAGGCTTGTTTCTCTGTCATATGTGACGCATGATGCCAAAATTAAGGCAGTTTGGCCGATGAGGACATAGATGAAGAAAGGTGTGTGGAGCTTAAAGTCTGGAGTGGATGAAATGGATAAAAAGGGTGAAAATGGAAATGATCACCATATTCCATCTGATCTGGGTCACAACTCCCCTCTCAACTGCACTCTTCCTGTGAAAACATCATCAACTCTTGATTCTTATCTTCAAATCTTGGGACCTGAGGTCCCATATCTTATCTTGGCTCTGCTCTCTCAACCCCTTCTGTTCCATCACTGTCCTTTTGTTAATGTCTAATGTTTCACATGTGTGATCTAATATAGACCTACATTAATGTCTCTTTGAGTTTTCAGAAACCAAACTTCTGAACTATTCCAGATCCCTTTCAGTCACTTGCACTCTGAACCCATGCTCATTCTCAGTGCAGCCAATGCACAGTATATGAAGTCCCAGCCTCTGTAGAATTTATTACCATTGTAATATGAGGCATCCTTGAATAGGTTCAGGTCGAACTCTTCATTGTCAATGGTCTTCAAACAGCAGCATTGCCATTTACACCTATCGTATACTTTCAATTGCAAAGCTAACCTCACATCCCTCAAGTATTTTGAGTACCCAACCTCTTAGCTGTTTTAAATTACCCATTGTCGACCTTATGCTGACCATTTGATCACAAAACATTTCTGATTGAAGCTTTGGCATGCTCCTCCATTTCGCTGATTATTTAGGTGACGATAGATGTTTCAGAACCGACACTTGCGGATTCTGACAAGTCACTGTCACCCAATTAAAAACTAGTCATTAATTCTCAGCAATTCCTTTGTTCCCCGAGCCTATCAAATTCCTTGACCTTAATTTATTTTTATTCTTTCATGGGATGTGGGCATCACTGGCTGGGCAGCATTTATTGCCCATCCTTAATTGTCCTTGAGGGGGGCATTTAAGAGGCAACAAAATTGCTGTGACTCTGGAGCCACACATAGGCCAGACCAGGTAAGGACGGCAGATTTCATTCCCTGAAGGACATTAGTGAACCAGATGGGTTTATACGATAAATCGGCAATGGTTTTTATTCAATTCAAATTTCATCATCTGCCATGGTGGGATTCGAACCCAGGTCCCTAAAGCATTTTCCTGGGCCTCTGGATTACTAGTCCAGTGACAATACCTCGACACCACTGCCGCCTCCCCTATTTGCACTAATGTTCAGATTTGAAACTGTCACACAAAAAGTGAAGTAAATCAGTGAACTGGCCACCACCACCATCCACTGCCCCCCTTCCCCCCCCCCCACCCCCCCTTCCCACCCACTCTCCCCCCACCCACCAATTTCCTAATGAGTACAGAGCCCTTGTCTTAGTAATATGTACTGTTGACTTCCAGGACTCAAGGAATTATTTCGTCACAGACGGTTATCTGCGAGAGAAAAACGCTGTGTCATGTCACTTTTCCAATACAACCGTCATAGTCAGATCTATGAGTTGGATCTCCCGTGCGTGAAGGATCTGGCGCAGAAGATAATTTGGTCGCGCTCCACAACCAGCACCACAATCAGTACCACAGTCAGTCGCACACCTCCTCCTTTCAGTTTGAGTCAGAGCCCAGGTAACATTTTCTCTCTTTTTCTTTTTGTGAGCTGGGGAGTTGCTACATGGGGACAAAGGCAAGCGAAACTCATTAATTGCCGATTTTTTTTTGCCACCACAAGGGGTGGCAGTGTTTGCCAGCCCGAAACTCATTCATTGGCCAAGTGGGAGCAGAGCGGAAGATATAATTTATAACTGGAGATTGTGTTTATTGAGGGAGCATGGTGAGATGGAACCTTGCAGCAGGAATGAGCTGGGTACCAGGTTCTGTCAGGAAAAGCAACATCTGTCTTTGCTTTCTCTAGGCTATCTGCCGCTGTCCAGACCTCCCAACGTTTTATGGTCCATCCATTGACCAATAACAGTGTACCATTGCTTTGAAAATAGACAGGACAAGGTGGCCGTGTGGTTTTAGAGGAAGCAGAGAATTAAAGGAAATTAATGATTGAATCTGCAGAGTGGGAGAAAAGCCATAAATATTTTGGAAAAGTCTTTGGATGGAGTCAGGAGCTGCATCAAGGTGAAATTATTGAAGGTTCGTTATTGTCAGGTCAGGATTGCTAATGTATTGGGGGTATGGCAGGGGGTGGAGGGTGGGGAGTGTGTCTGGGAGGAAGTATTAGACCTGTGGAAAAATATCATTTGCAGGAAATTAGCACAAGTACTCAGAGTTTATGGACAAGCTTATTCAAAGGGACTCCTTGCACATCTGTATCCTCACTGGGTCTCCGTTGAGGTAGGCATCTTGGAATTATATATTTTTCTCAGTACCCGGGATGGGATTAAGAATAGTCACACAATGTTCTGAGTTCCCCTCATTATCTGCGGACAATATTGACGTGTGGAGATTGCGTGAGGGTGGCACTGATTTTGACTGCAAATGCTTCAATGATCTGGAAGACCCTCACCACCTAGGCTGGCACACTGTGACTAGGCACGGTGGGTGAAGTGTCCAAAGACTTTGCGTGATCCCACATCATCATTCTGCATTTCTCCTTTATATATCTAGTAAGTTGAGCAATTCAATATCATTAGTGTTCCATCACATCTAATTATAGTCATGGTAAGTTAATCAGGTCACTAGTTGCTGGTTACTGGTTACCAAACAGATTTTCCATTTATACTCACAACCCCTTCTTGGTCCTGAAAGAAAGTGTTGATAACGCGAGTCTTCATTTCTTCTTGAAACACAGATTCCCTTGAAATGCACCAATATCTAACGAGAAGCTAAATTATTAATTGCATACAGCAGGGTCTCACAAACAACAGTGCGCTAATAATCTGGGTTTTTATCATTGCTGATTGATGAATAAATACTGGCCAGGTTACTGGGGAAACCCTATCTGTCCTTCCTCCAGTAACACCATGGTATCTTCCAGATCCACAAAAAAGGCACTGCAGAAAGAAGACTTACTAGAATATTACTGAAGTTATCTCTTTCAGGAAAGATTGAATGTGCTGGGATTGGTTTCACTGGTAAAAGAAGACTGAGGGAAGAATATAGTTCCTGGGCAAGGTCTAACCCCATCAAAGCGCAATGCTTTGTAAGTGAGATCAGGAAATTCACTGGCCAGCATTGGACCTCTTGTGCGATCAATGCCCCAGTGTGTCAGAAATCCTGCCCCGCTGACAGCTGTCCATTGTTGGCAGGCTCCACCAAGAGTTGGCTGCTGACGACAATGCACTGATACCTTCACCATAGATCATTGCTGGATCGCTGGGGTCAGGTGAGTGGGGTGCGATGAGGGTTATGAGGAGCCTCTCGTCAGTGAGGGGTTGGGGTAAGGCAGGTCTGGAGCAAGGGGGGGCAGGGGAGGTGACCTCCCCAATGCCCGGTTCCACGATCGAGCATTGAGTGCATCCAGAACTCAGGGTCATAGTTTGAGGATAAGGGCTAAACGTTTTAGAACTGAAGGGAAAATAAATTTCCTTCACCCAGAGAGTGGTGAATCTTTGGAATTCACTACCACAGAAAGTAGTTGAGGCAAAAATATGTGATTTCAAGAAGGAATTAGATGTAGCTCTTGGGACTAAAGGGATCAAGGGATATAGGGGGAAGGGGGATCAGGATATTGAATTTGATGATGAGCTATTAGCATAATGAATGGCGGAGCAGGCTCGGAAGGCCAGGTGGCCTATTTCTGCTTCTATTTTCTGTGTATGTTTCTATTTAAA
Source organism: Mustelus asterias (assembly GCF_964213995.1). NCBI lineage: Eukaryota > Metazoa > Chordata > Chondrichthyes > Carcharhiniformes > Triakidae > Mustelus > Mustelus asterias. The sequence continues at coordinate 85,592,710 of NC_135817.1, forward strand.
ATCCAGTGGGCTCAGGGATAATTAAGTGGCTCAGTGAGGAACCTAATTGGGAACGGCCACCATCGAGCAGGATTCCCGGGTCAGACAATTCTTTCCTCCCACTTAATGAGAGACAGTTTTCCCGATGTCACAGATACTAATTCTCCCGGCATCCCGCCAACAAGCTTGCTCAGGTGAACTCCATGAAATTCCGCTCTGAGAGGTGACTGAAGTCTGTGGGATTATGGAGGGGTCTGTTAGTGTGGATTTAGAGATGTTTCCATTTGCGGGTGCAACTGGAAGTCATAAATATATACCATCACTAACAAATCCATTGGAGAGATCAGAAGAAATTTCTTTACCCTGAGAGTATATGGAGTGTGTGAGGCAAATAAAATAGATGCATCTAAGCAGAAGACAGATAAACACATGAGGGGGAGAAAGGAAGAGGAGATTTATTTGTAGAAGGCTTGAAAAGGGGATTGTGGGGTTTGCAAACACCAAAATGGTACTGATGGGCCAAATGGCCTGCTCTGTGCTGTAAATACCTGGTAATGATGTGGTTTCTTTATCTGTACTCAAATGGAGGTTCTTCTTGTTTATATGAATGATGCCTATCCGAGTGATCCCATAGACTGCCTACACAGTGAGGGCTGACATATATCTCAGACAGATCTCAGTATCAGATATCCAGCAGAGACTAGATATTCAATCATTGCTTCCTATTGCTTTCCAGAGAACAGAAGTCAAAGACTCATATTTAGTATTAGTATTTAATTGCCCATTGTTGAAGATATGTATGTGCCGACATTGAGTGAAGACAGCGTTAGGTTCAGCCATGTGCTGTCCACCCATGGTTTGATAGCCTTCATTGAGGTTTGAAAGTTTGTCACATTGACAAGGATTCTCAAAAGGATGTGTCAGAGAGCTGGTGGCATCTGTGGAACCAAAGTCCAGTCGAGATGGGAGAATGGAGAAATCGTACCAATCTAAAAGGTCATTACATCTGACCTGACACAATTTTCAGAAGTTTCTATAGCTTCATTCTTCCTGTGAAAACACAATCAGTTGTTGCGTCTTATCTTCATATTCAAGTGCCCGAAGGCCTAGCATCCTTGCTTGTGTCTTCTCCCTGAACCCTCTCTGTCCATCCATTGACTTATCTATTCCATGAAACCTTTCTGATGAAATGTTTGACCCCCTCCTCCGTATCGCTGACTATTTCTGTGACTGTAGGAATTTCATAGAATCCTTACAGTGCAGAAGGAAGCCATTCGGCCGATCGAGTCTGCACCGACCACAATCCCACCCAGACCCTATTCCTGTAACCCCACACATTTACCCTAGCTAGTCCTCCTGACACAATTTTACATGGCCAGTCCACCTAACCCGCACATCTTTCGAGTGTGAAGGAAACCGGAGCACCCGGAGGAAACCCACGCTGACATGGGGAGAACGTGCAAACTCCACACAGACAGTGCCCCGAGGCTGGAATTGGTCCCTGGTGCTGTGAGACAGCAGTGCTAACCACTGTGCCAGGTTGCCGCCCTTTCAGAAGGGATGCCCGTGGAACCCAACTGCTCACTGTCTCCTGATCAGAATCTATTGCAATGAACCCTCAACAACTATTTTGTTTTCACAGGCCAACCCCTTCTGGCCCTGACTTGTTCAAATGTTCAGTTTTAAAACCCCTCGGTAATAATTACCCCTTCAAAACTGTAAAGATTAACATCCACCGATGGCTGAATCCCCCATTAACTAAACAACGCTGGGGGACCAGAGGCCTCGTCTTAGTAACATGTACTGTTAACTTCCAGGACTTCGAGAGTTGCTCCGTGATAATCGATTATCCTGGCGAGAAAAAAAGTGTGTCATTCCGCTTTACAATTACAATCACTATAATAAGATGTTGGAGATGGATCTCCCGTGCGTGACGGATCTCTCGCAGAAGATATTTCAGTTCCTACCCACAACCAGCACCACAATCAGTACCACAGTCAGTCGCACATCTCCTCCTTTCAGTTTGAGTCAGAGCCCAGGTAACATTTTCTCTCTTTTCCTTGTTGGGAGCTGGGGGAGTTGCTACGTAGGAACAAAGGCAAGCGATTGGCAGCTCAGAATTCCTTCACTGGCCAATGGGAACAAGAGCTGATGGTTTAATTTACAGAATGGAAATAGTTTTCACCGAGGGCGCATGGTAAGATGGAACCTCAGTGACAATGAGTTTGGAGGAACTAGGTTCTGTCAGGGCCAGTGACGTTGGGTAGTGACATGTGGCTGATATTTTGTTTTCGCTTACTCTTGACTTGTCTGCTGCTGTTTAGATATCTCAACTCTTTATGATACATTCATTGACCAGTAATAGTGTACTGCTGCATTGAACGTAGACAGGACAAGGTGGCCATCTGGTGAAAGAAGAAGCAGAGAAGTAGGGGAACGTTAAATGGTTGAATCTGCAGAGTGTGGGATAGACTGTAAGTATGTAGGGAACGTGTTGCAACAGAGTCATCAGCTGATTATCAGGAGCTGCATCAATGATGGTTAATAATTATTACACAGAGATTTCATAGAATTATAGAATCCCTGCAGTGCAGAAGGAGGCCATTCAGCCCATCGAGTCTGCATTGACAATAATCCCACCCAGGCCCTATCCTTGTAATTTACTCTAGCTAATCCCCCTGACACTAAGGGGCAACTTAACATGGCCAATTCACCTAATCCACACATCTTTGGAGTGTGGGAGGAAACTGGAGCACCCGGAGGAAACCCACGCAGACACGGGAAGAACGTACAAGCTCCACATAAACAGTCACCCATGACCGGGATTGAACCCGGGTCCCTGGCACTGTGAGGCAGCGGTGCTAACCACCATGCCACCACATTTGTAATGTGTTGGGGGAGTGTGTGTTCTGAAGGAAGACTTTGTGTATTAGACCTGCAGAAAAACAGGAACTTTGAACAAGTACTTGAAGAGTGCGCCCACAAACTTATTCAGTGGAATTTGCTGCACTTGCCTGCATTTTGATTGGCTGGGGTGTGTTAGTTGGCCTCAGTGCCCTGGGTGGGAAGAATAGTCATGTGAACGTCCTACTTCCCATCGTTGTCTGGCAGCTCCACTGTGGAAAGAAGGAAAGGTTTTGACATATGGAGATTGGCCATGAGACTTATGACTCTGATCGTTTTATTGATCTGGAAGAGATGTTGGATACTCACCTTCCACACTGACACTCTGAGACTGGGCACATTGAGTGAGGTGTCTGTGGGTTCGAGGCACCTAATGCCACACCATCACTCTGCATTCATCCATTATAGATACAGTAAATCAAATAACTCAAAAATTGAATTGGACCTCCACTCCCTACCATCATTTCTAACGGGGGTAATGGCATGGGAATTGGGATTAGCCACTGCGAATCACTGCAAAGAACAGTACAGCACAGGAACAGGCCCTTCAGCCCACCAAGCCTGCACTGATCACATTGTCCTATCTAGACCAACCGCCTGTATCCCTCTATTCCTCACCTGTTCATCTAGCCAGATAAGTCTTAAATGCCACTAATGTGTCTGCCTCAACCACCTCCCTTGGCAGTCATTCTAGGCTCCCACCAGCCTCTGTAAAAAAAAACTTCCCCCGCACACCTCTACTGAACCTTTCTCCCCTTACCTTGAATTCGTGCCCCCTTGCAATTGTCATTTCTGCCCTGGGAAAAAGCTTCCAACTGTTCACCTTGACTATGCCCCTCATAATTTTATTCACTTCTATCAGATTGCCCCTCAGTCTCCGTCTTTCTCTGTAGAAAAATCCCAGTTTATTCAATCTCTCCTCATAGCTATTACTATCACTAGTATTTATTATTATTATGCTATTTATTGTTAAAAGTTACCAGTTGCTGGTTACTGGTTTACAAACAGAGTATCCACTTATTCTCACCACCAACTCTCTATTCTTGAAGGAAATTTTCAATTCAATGAGGTTGATAGTTCTAAACACCGTGAAGCTTCAATTCTTCTTGAAAACAGATATTACCTTGAAATATAAAATTATCTTTTGTGAAAGTATGTCACTGGGGGATGATCCACTTTTGTTCGTTCAGCAAGAAAAAAAGACTTGCATTCAAAAGGTATCTTTGTGACTACAGAATGTTCCTAAAGATTTTATAATCAATTTGGACACAAGCCCCCACAAGAACAACGAGCAAATAGTCAGTGTTTTAACTGATGCCAGTTGATGGATAAATATTGGCCAGGATATTTGGAACATTGTGAGCAGTTTTGGGCCCTGTACCTAAGGAGGGATGTGCTGACCTTGGAGGGGGTCCAGAGGAGGTTCACAAGAATGATCCCAGGAATGAAGGGTTTGTCTTATGAGGAACAGTTGAGGACTCTGGGTCCTTACTCGATGGAGTTTAGAAGGATGAGGAGGGACCTAATTGAAATTTACAGAATACTGAGAGGCTTAGATAGAGTGGAGGTGGAGAGGATGTTTCCACCAGTGGGAGAGACGAGAACTCGAGGGCACAAGCTCAGGCTAAAGCGACACTCCTTTAAAACAGAGATTGAGGAGGAATTTCTTCAGCCAGAGAGTGGTGAATCTGTGGAACTCTTTGCCACAGAGGGTTGTGGAGGCCAGGTCATTGAGTGTCTTTCAGACAGAGATAGATAGGTTCTTGATCAATAAGGGCATCGGGGTTAGGGGGAAAAGGCAGGAGAATGGGGATGAGAAAATATCAGCTATGATTAAATGGCAGAGCAGACTCGATGGGCTGAATGGCCTAATTCTGCTCCTATATCTTATGGTCTAAAACTGGACATAACTCTCTAGCGCTCCTTTCAATTGAGTCCTCAGACCTTGTGTATCTGCCACAGAGTGTACTCAGGGCCTTGGTTTAACGCTTCGACTGAAAGAAGTAATTAGTAAACAGTTGTGGTTCAGCCAGGGATGTTTGCCTTAATGAACCACTTTTGTTGACTTCCAGGGTTTGAACAGTTGCTGGACAACAAATGGTTGTCTAGGCAAGAAAGGGTTTGCATCCTCACTCTTTTAAAGTACCATTATGCCTATACACGGTATAATACAAGGTATAATATGGGCACAGGATCTCGCAGAGAAGATGCTTCAGTTACAGTCCACAGTCAGTACCACCTCCTCCTTTCAGTTTGAGTCAGAGCCCAGGCAATATTTTCTCTTTTTAATTATTGAATGTAAGGGTTGTACCCAATCCTTCAGTTAGTTCTGCATAGAACAGAGACATGTGATGAAACGTTTCTTCACAGAAACATAGGGAGCACTGTTTCAGTGTTGTAAATATTATGTGTAGCGTTGTGACTATTTTACCTGTCTTCTCAATCGAGGCTTTTCTTGTTCTTACGGTTGACCTTGAACCGCTTACACAGTGCGAGCTGACATATTACAGATATCTCACCTGCAGAGACTAGTTAGTCAAACATTGCTTCCGAGTAGCAAAATTCACTGAGGATTTCAGAGAGTAGAAACCTCCCGGGATTATAAAGACTAATAATTTAGTTTTAATATTTAATGGTATTTAGTACCCATTGTTCCAACATTGAGTGAAGGCGGTGTTAGACCAGGCTCTGTGCTGCCCACAGTAGTTCAATAGCCTTTGCTGAGGTTTCAAAGTTTGTCACGTTGATGAGGATTCTCAAGCAGATGTGCCAGAGAGTCGCTGGCATGTCTGGAACCAGTGGAGATGGAAGAATGGATGAAAATCAAAATGGCCACAATATCCCACCCAACACAACTTTCAGACCTGGATCACATTTCCTCTCTAACTTTATTCCTCCTGTGAAAACAAGATCAGTTCTTGGTTTTTATCTTCATAGCTTGGAGCTGTGAGTTCTAGTACCCTTACATGTGTCTTCACTCTGAACCCTCTCCATTCCCTCACCCTGCTTTCGCAGGGAGTGTGGTTTCATTTACACTCACATTCTCTCAAGTTATCCTCACTGCTAATGTAGATCATTAATATTCAAATCCTTACAGAGCTAGCCCAGTTTCTGCTTTGCCTCAATCAAAGCACTTTCACACTGATTGGATCTTTCCAGTTGTGTGTACGTTTCATGTCTCATCATGTTCCCTTGTTTATTATCGAACATCGATCCAAATGAACATTCTTTGGGAATTTCAATAACAGTACGACTATTGCAGATCTCTTTCAATTTGTCCTATTCTGATCACGTCACATGACCATATAAATGTACCCAAGAGCAAATATCTGTCTGTTAATTGTTAATAATCAATTGCCATTTATACCCAGCCAATCCTTTCTGTTGTAACACCAACCCAACGCTGTTTCACCTTCACATCCCTCGGGCATCCCTAGCCCACTTATTCCCAATCCCTTTCAGTTTGCCTCATGTTGAGCAGAAACATTTTCTGATTAATGCTTTGGCAATCTATTTCATTTTGCTGATTATTTAGGTGGTAGTCAGTGTTTCAAAAGTGATGCAATCACCCAATCAGAAACTATTGGTACTACCCTCACTGATCCTTATGTTTCCCAAGCCTTTCAGATACCGTGACCTCAGTTGCACAAATGTCCAATTGCAAACCCCTCGTATAGAAATTATTCCTTTTAAAAAAATGAAATAAATAAAAAATGTGTGAACTAGCCACTCCAATCCCTAGCCACCCCCCCGCCCCCACCCCACCAATTTCCGAAAGAATGGACCAGAACACCTCGTCTTAGTAATATGTACTGTTGGCTTCCAGGACTTCAGGAATTATTTCGTAACAGACGGTTATCTGCGAGAGAAAAGCGCTGTGTCATGTCACTTTTCCAATACAATCACTACAATGGGGTCTTTGAGTTGGATCTCCCGTGCGTGAAGGATCTGGCGCAGAAGATAATTTGGTCGCGTTCCACTACCAGCACCACAATCAGTACCACAATCAGTCGCACACCTCCTCCTTTCAGTTTGAGTCAGAGCCCAGGTAACATTTTCTCTCTTTTCCTTGTTGTGAGCTGGGGCGTTGCTACGTGGGAACAAACACGAATGATTGACAGCTCAGAACTGCTTCGCTAGCCAGTGGGAGCTGAGCTGGATATCATTTACTAAATGGATTGTTAGGTATTTAATTTGAAAGAGAAAACACTGGGAAACCTCGGCAGGTCTGGCAGCACCTGTGGAGAGAGAAACAGAGTTAATGTTGAATCCAGTATGGCTCTTCTTCGGAACAGTTCCAAGGACAGTTCCGTATTGGACTTGAAACTTCAACTCTGTTTCTCTCTCCACAGAAGCTGTCAGACCTGCCGAGTTTTTCCAGAACTTCCTGTTTTTATTTCAGATCTTTGGCATCTGTGGTATTTTGCTTTGATTATTATAAGGCGCCGGATCCTCTGACCCCACCTGTGCCTGGGATTCTCTGATCCCGCTGCAATGAATGGAGCTTTGGCTGAGCGCCTTGATGCGCGATATAACTCACGAGGCTAGAGGTACTCGGGGAAATAAAGGCTTTTATTGACTACAACAATAGAGCTACCACATATAATACACGATCCCAGACTAAAGGGTCCCAGACAGAGCAGTGACCTTTATACCTCTCCCAGGAGGCGGAGCCCAACTGGGATGTACCATAAGAACTATATTACAGGTAGAACAGCCCAACCCTAACCCCAACAGTAACATGTAGAACAGCCCAACCCTAACCCCAACAGCAACATATATGCAGACTCATAGTACTGGCCAGACCCTGGCTCAGCACTACCTGGTGGGAGCCAACAATGGTTCACCACACGCCTAACTCTCCGTTCTCGCTGGCAGTGGAGGCGGGGCGTGAACGGCCGGAGAACTCCGGCCAAGGTATTTATTGAGTGAATTTGCTGAGATGGAACCTCATGATGGGGAGGAGCTGGGTGCCAGGTTCTGTTGGGGTCGGGTTCTGTAGATCGTAAGTGTCGGCTTGTGTAGGCTGACTGGACTCACTCTGTCTCCCTGGTACTTGTCACGCATTCACTGACCAACAAGGGTGTGAATCCTGCATTGTAACTTGCACAGATCAAGATGTACTGTCAATTAGCAGATGATTAAACAACAGATAAATGAGTGAATCTGTGTAGAGTGAAGGACAGACAGCCAATACAGTTATTGGGAAAGTTTTGGAACTGAGTCAATGGCTACTGTTCAGAAGCTGCATCAAAATGAATTTACTGATGGTTAATGACTGTTGCATCAGGATTTCTTATGCGCTGGGGGAGTGTGTAATGGAGGACAATTGAGTATATTGACTTGTGGTGGAATGTCATTGACAAGAACTCTCAACAAGGATGTGAAGAGCTCATAAACTTATTCAAGGGGACTTCCTGCAGATGTCCACATTCTGGACTCAGGCAGACATCATGGGGTGTTTTATTTGATCTCAGTACCCTGGGTGGGAAGAATGGTCACACAAGCTTCCTCCCTCTCATTAAATAAAAGCAAATTATGCGGATATTGGAATCTGACAGCAAAAGACAAAATGCTGGAAAATCTCAGCAGGTCTGGCAGCATCTGTAAGGAGAGAAAAGAGCTGACGTTTCGAATCCAGATGATCCTTTGTCAAAGCCAGGGTCATCTGGACTCGAAACATCAACTCTTTTCTCTCCTTACAGATGCTGCCATACCTGTTGAGATTTTTCAGCATTTCCTCCTCCCTCTCATTGTTACCTGGCTACCCCAGCTTGGAAAACATTGACGTGTAAAGACTGTTTGCGATTGGCACTGGTTTGACGGCGATTGTTGTGTTGATCTGGTAGAGATGGCGGGCACTCACATTCTAGGCTGGCACACCGAAACTGGGCACACTCAGTGAGGTGCCTGAGAGCTCTGAACACCTGTGGAACTCAGCCCTATTTCATTCTTGTCTCCATTTTAGATACAGCAACTCTATCATTGGCACTCCCCCCTCACTGTCACTTATAATTTGAGTAATGGTGGGTTAATTGGAGAGCAAGCCACTGTTAATTCGCTGCTAGTAACTGGTTAACAGATTTTTTTTTACATTCATCACAGAATCTCTATTCTCGAATTCTATTTTCAACTCCACACGCTTCATTTCTCTTCATCAGTTCCTCCATTCTTCTTCAAAATACACATTGCTTTGGAATGCTCAAATGTCATACAAAAATTGAAGTAAATGACTGTGCACAGCAAGCTCCCATAAGCAGCAGAATGATAATGATCAGGCAGCCTCTGTTTTTATTGATGACGGTTGAGGGATCAATATTGGCAGGACACATGGGAACCACTATTCTGCTTTTTCCGCAGAGTGTTTTGGGAATTTACACTCTGGCAGACAGGACACTGCAGGAGGTGTAGCGAGGATTTACCAGTATGAAACCAGAACTGAGAGGTTATTCCTCTCAGAAGGAAAAATGAACAGTTTGGGCAATTAGGGATAGGCAATTAATGCAATCGATCGATGCCCACATCCCCTGATTAAATCAAAATTTGGCCTACTCAGCTCCATGCACAGCATGTTCCAAAAATCCCTTCAGTAAACCCAAACCACATACGAAGGATGGGATTCTCTGGCTGCGCTGGCCCCAAAACCATAGAATCTTGCCCGAGGTCAATGGACCTTTGCATGGTCCGCCCCCTCCCCTGCCCGCTACGGTTCCAGTGGTGGGTGGGACGGGAGAATTCCCCCAAAATTCTTCCATTTCTTTCCTCCTAATGTGCTTATCCAACTTTAGCTTAGGTTCCTTGGAAAAGAAGGCTTGAGGTAACATCATCAGGCATCCGCAGAGTTATGAAAGAGTTGTTCTTGGCTGAGGTGTTTCCACACAGATGAGTCCAAAAAAAACTTCACTAGCTAATAGTGACTAAAAAAACTAAGAGGAAATTCAGGAGAAATATGTTTTCCAGCAAGAAGAAGCTTATAGCACTCACTATCACATGGAGTAATTGAGGCAAAGAAAACAGATCAAGATGAAGTTGGATAAGCATATTAGGAGGAAAGAAATGGCGGCATTTCGGGGGGGAATCCTCCTGTCGTGCCTGCCATGGGAATTGTAGCGGGCGGGGATGGACGGACGACACAAAGGTCCATTGACGACATTGGGGCGAGCGAAGCCGGAGAATCCCATCCTTCGTATGTGGTTTGGGTTTATTGAAGGGATTTTTGGAACACGCTGTGCATGGAGCTGAACAGGCCAAATTTTGATTTAATCAGTGGGTGTGGACATGGCTCGATTGCATTTATTGCCAATCCCTAATTGCCCAGATTGTAAGAGTGGGGATCTGGATTGACATATGTACAGCAGATTTACTGAAGGACATTAATGAACCAGATGGGTTTTCATAATATCATTAGACATAATAATTCCAGATTTTTATTGAATTCAAATTTCACCCTCTGCCACGGTGGGATTCAAAACCAAGTCATAGAACCATAGAATCCCTACAGTGCAGAAAGAGGCCATTCAACTTATCAAGCCTGCACCGACACAATCCCACCCAGGCCCTTTCCCCGTAACCCCAAGTATTTACCCTGCTAATCTCCTTGAACAGTAAGAAGTCTCACAACACCAGGTTAAAGTCCAACAGGTTTATTTGGTAGCAAATACCATAAGCTTTCGGAGCACTGCTCCTTCGTCAGATGGAGTGGATATCTGCTCTCAAACAGTGCACAGACACAGAAATCAAGTTACAGAATACTAATTAGAATGCGAATCTCTACAGCCAGCCAAGTCTTAAAGGTACAGACAATGTGGGTGGAGGGAGCATTCAACACAGGTTAAAGAGATGTGTATTGTCTCCAGACAGAACAGCTAGTGAGATTCTGCAAGACCAGGGGGAAAGCTGTGGGGGTTACTGATAATGTGACATAAATCCAACATCCCGGTTTAGGCCGTCCTCATGTGTGCGGAACTTGGCTATCTGTTTCTGCTCAGCGACTCTGCGCTGTCGTGTGTCGTGAAGGCCACCTTGGAGAACGCTTACCTGAAGATCCAAGGCTGAATGCCCGTGACTGCTGAAGTGCTCCCCCACAGGAAGAGAACAGTCTTGCCTGGTGATTGTCGAGCGGTGTTCATTCATCCATTGTCATAGCGTCTGCATGGTTTCCCCAATGTAATTTGTAATTGTAATTGGTTTGTAATGTAATTGGTTTCCCCAATGGAATTTCCCCAATCTCCTTGAAACCAAGGATCAATTTTAGCATGGCCAATTTAGCATGGCCAATTCCCCCTAACCTACACATCTTGGGACACTGAGGGGCAATTTAGCATGGCCAATCCACTTAACCCGCACATCTTTTGAATGTGGGAGGAAACCGGAGCACCCGGAGGAAACCCACGCAGACACGGGGAGAACATTCAAACTCCACACAGACAGTGACCTGAAGTCGGAATTGAACCCGGGTCCCTGGCGCTGTGAGGCAGCAGTGCTAACTGTGCTACCGTGCCACCCCCACGTTTTGTCCTGGGTCTCTGGATTACTTGTCCCGTGACAATACCACTGCACCATTCTGTGCTGTAAATAGTTTGTAACTTTGTGACTACTTTGTCTGTACTCTCAGCTGAGGCATTTCTTGTTTATATTGATGACGCAGATTTCCAGCAGAGACTAGTTCGTCAAACAATATTTCCTAGTAACAAATCTCACTGAAGAAAAGCAGAGTTCCGGTTGCTCTAATGAACCTCTTTGTCCTTGATTTCTAGGAAGCAGAAATCTCCCAGGATTATAAAGACTAATATTTAGTATTAGTATTTCATGGTATTTAGTGCCCATTGTAAAAAACATGTATGTGCCAATATTGAGTGAAGACAGCGACAGCTCAGGCTCTGTGCTGCCCACCATGGTTCAATAGCCTTCACTGAGGTTTCATTTGAGGAGGATTCTCAAGAGGATGTATCAGAGAGCTGGTGGTGTCTGTGGAACCAAACTCCAGTGGAGATGGGAGACTGGAGAAATCGGATGAAAATCTAAATGGCCGCAATGTCCCACCCAACAGAATTTGTATGGCTCACATTTTCTCCTTCTGTGAACACAAGTTCAACTCAAGTCCTTAAAGCTTGGATCCCCAAGGCCCAATATCATTACCTGTGCCTTCACTCTGAACCTCCTCTGTTCCATCCCTGTCCTTTAGCAGTTAAAGTGGTTACATTTGCACACACACTCTTCCAAACACGGCCTCGCCAGTAATCTGCACCAGGTAAGAATAGCTGCATCCATGAATATTCAGATCCTGTAAGATCCATCCCAGTTCCTGATTCCCTCATTAACATCTTATTGATTGGATATGTTCAGTGGTTGGTTAATGTATGTATTTAATGTCTCATGTTCCACTGTATTATGCAACACAGATTCACATTAATATTGCTTGGGCCTTTCCTAACTGCACCACTGAACTATTGCAAACCTCTTTCAGTCAATCCCACTGTGTTCACCTGACCCGATAATACACCTAGATCATGAGTATCTTACATATCAGCCTGAATGCAATCTATTACCAATATGATATACGGAACTTTTAATTGCAATGGCCTTGAAATTGAGGTCTCACAACACCAGGTTAAAGTCCAACAGGTTTATTTGGAATCACGAGCTTTCGGAGCGCTGCTCCTTCATCAGGTGAGTGATGAAGGAGCAGCGCTCCGAAAGCTCGTGATTCCAAATAAACCTGTTGGACTTTAAACTGATGTTGTGAGACTTTTTACTGTGCCAACCCCAGTCCAATGCCGACGTCTCCACCTCTTGAAAATGAATTACAGCCATATTTGCTCATCAAATCCTTTCTGTTGAAAAAAAGTAAAGTTTATTTATTAGTCACAAGTAAGATTTACATTGACACTGCAATGAAGTTACTGTGAAATTCTCCTCGTCACCACACTCCGGTGTCTGTCTGGGTCAATGCACCTAACCAGCACGTCTTTCAGACTGTGGGAGCAAAACTAGAGCACCCGGAGGAAACCCACGCAGACACGGGGAGAACGTGCAAACTCCACACAGACAGTGACCCAAACTGGGGATTGAACTCAGGTCCCTGGCACTGGGAGGCACCTAATACTGATTCAAGTTAACATCCTTTGAGCTTTTTCCGAACGTTGTCCACTTAGTGATCTTTCAGCCAGCCTCACATTGATCCTATGATCATAAAGCCTTTCTGATGAAACATCTGATTCCCCCCCACCCCCCACAAATTCCCAACTTCCATGCTGCTGATTATTTAGGTGACCATCGGTATCTCAAAACTGATGTCTGTGGAACCTAATTGGTCACGACTCCCAATCGGAAACAATTGGCATGTCACCCTCAGCAACGCTTTGTTCTCAGGAACTAACCAGATACTGACCCTTGAGTTGCACAACTGTTCATCTTTACACCGCCCATGTATCAGTGATCTCTGAAAAGTTGAACTGAAAAATGTCTGTGAGCTGGCTGCATTTCGTCATTAGCTGAACTGTCCAGGGGACGACTGTAGGCCTTGTCTTAGTAATGTGTGCTGTTGACTTCTAGGACTGCGGGAATTACTTCGTAACAGATCTTGGCGGGAAAAACGCTGTATCTTCTTCCTTTTCGATTACAATCACTATAATAATATCTTTGAGATGGATCTCCCGTGCGTGAAGGATCTGGCACAGAAGTTACTTTGGTCACGCTCCACAACCAGCACCACAATCAGTACCACAGTCAGTCGCACACCTCCTCCTTTCAGTTTGAGTCAGAGCCCAGGTAACATTTTCTCTCTTTTCCTTCTTGTGAGCTGGGGAAGTTGCTACATGGGAACTGCGGTGAGTGATTGGCAGCCCGAAACTCACTCACTGGCCAATGGGAACTGAGCTGAAGACTTAATTTGTAAATGGAGATTGTGTTTGTTAAGCCAATGTGGCGAATTGGAACCTGACAGTGAAAATGAGGAGTGTGCTGGGTTCTGTCACTGGGGGTCAGCGGGCAGTGACATTCTGTGTATTACATATTGTTGATATCCCTTTTCTGCCTTACCTGGTATTTGTGATACATTCTTTGACTATCAATGGTGTGCACCTGTTATGAAGCGGAGGTGGATCCCTCTCTGAGAACGAACACCTAACCACTCAAAGAGGAGTACCTCACCCCATAATCTGTAAAAGTGATTGTGAAGTGGGAGGATCTGCGCTTCAGCAACTTTTAGAGGTTAAAATAACTCCCTCACACTCTCGCTGAAGTCAACAAGTAACAATTTATTTATCTAACTAGTAAGTTAACAAAACTATTAACAAACCGAATCAAACATGATTCTAATGGGATGCTGTTTAGATAAATACAATTCCCACTTATTAACAAAAAATAGAAGTTTACTCACTCTCTAAATTACAACCAGGTTTGATGTCTTCCGGAACATTCTGGGCTTTCTCTGATTCTTCTGTCTGGAATTGCTGTCGTCTTTGGTACCTTTGCTATCGAGATGGAGCTTTCTCTAAGACATGGATGGATGAGGCTGTTACTCTGGCAAATGACAGTTGCTGTCTCTGTCTCTCTGAGAGCTGAATAAGGCTGTTACTCTGGCAGGGGGCAGTTTCTCTCTGCTTTTATGCCACTACCTCCCTTCTTTTATACCTGTGATGACATATCAATATTTCCCACAAAATGATTGGTCCCAGGTTGTCAACAACATCAAATTTAAACTTAATAGGTTGCTGGTATCGAAGTGCCTGATTCAAATTTGATTGGCTGAATTCAAAATTGCCGTGGCAACACTGCTGCCTTGCCCTTCGATTCAAATGTTTCACTTTGGGATCTCTGTGTACTTGCATCTTTTTATAACTCTCAGCACAGAAAAAAACCCACCTTTTAACAGAACAGCGATTTTACAAACACCAATCTACTCGATCCAACTTCGCAACAGGAGATTATGTTTGTTAAGCCAATGTGGCCAATGGGAACCTGACAGTAGATATGAGGAGGGTGCTGGGTTCTGTCACTGGGGAGGCAGGGGGCAGTGAAGTTCTGAGTATTATATATTGTTGATCTCCTCTTTCTGCCTTACCTGCTATTTGTGATACAGTCATTGCCTATCAATGATGTGCGCCTTTTTATTTTGAGACTTGGCCAGAATTTGGACAGGAAAAGATGGCCTTGTGGCATTATAGGAAGCAGAGAATGAGGCGCAAGTTAAATGAGTTTGGACGAGCGGTAAATGTTTCGGAAATATCTTGGATCAGAGTCAACAGCTGTTTCTCAGGTCTGCGTCAAAATGTATTTCTAGCATATCGTGATTGTTGTGTATGGATTTATAATATGTTGGGGCGGTGAAGGGGGAGCCGGGGTGGGGAGGATGTGGGGGGTGGGGGGAGCTGTGTCCGGGAGGAAGAGTGCGTGTATCAGGCCCGTGGGAAAATATTATTTACAGAAACTTGCAACAAGTTCGTGAAGAGTTTATGTACAAACTTCTTCAAACTGGCATTTATCCGCATTCTCATTGGTTGGACATCAACTAAGGCAGAGAACACGGGGTGATGTATTTTTGGCCTCAGCACCGTTGCCGGACAACAGACATTTGTATTGGTGAGGAAAGGTTTGCATCCTCAGTCTCTCAACTACTGTTGCATCAACTCACAACGTATTAGAAAATGTAATGTGGATTTCTCAAGCGTGTAAGATCTCCCAGAGATGAAGCTTTAGTTACAATGCACAACCATACCACAATCAGTCACATGCCTCCTTTCCATTTGGGTCAGATCCCATGTAACATTTTCTCTCTATTCCTTCCATCTCCTTCCCAAAATCCAAAGCACGACTGCCCCAGTAGATCCATCCTTTCAACCTATTCCTGCTCCACATAACTTTCTTCCTATCTTGACTCTATTTTTTCTTCCCACCTAAATTGGGTGGCACGGTGGCACCGTGGTTAGCACTTCTGCCTCACAGCGCCAGGGATCCAGGTTCAATTCCAGCCTCGGGTGACTGTGTGGAGTTTGCACATTCTCCCCGTGTCTGCATGGGTTTCCACCGGGTGCTCTGGTTTCCTCCCACAGTTCAAAGATGTCAAATGCTCTTTCCTAGGGTAGAAAAGTCAAGTACTAGGGGACATAGGTTTAAGGTGTATGGGGAAAAGTTTAGAAGAGATGTGCGGGGCGTGTGTGAATGTCTGAAATGCACTGCCTGGGGAGGTGGTGGGAGCAGGTATGATAGCCACATTTAAGGGACATCTAGACAAAGACATGAATAGGATGGGAATGGAAGGATACGAACTCCGTAAGTGCATACGGTTTTAGTTTAGGCAGGCATCATGATCGGCGCAGTCTTGGAGGGCCGAAGGGCCTGTTCCTGTGCTGTACTTTGTTCCTTGTTCTTTGTATGTGCAGGTTAGGTGGATTGGTCAAGCTAAATTGCTCCTTAGTGTCAGGGGGAATAAGCAGGGTAAATGCGTGGGGTTACGGGGATAGGTTCTGGGTGGGACTGTTGTCGGTGCAGACGCGATGGGCTGAATGGCATTCTTCTGCACTGGAGGGATTCTATGACCTCAGTGGAATTGCGTGGGGTCTGGCCAATCTGTCTTAGCAGTGTTGGTTGTATGAGTAATGCCAGCCAAGATCACCAGGGAAACTTTCTGTCCCATTTGAAGTGCTGCTATGGAATTGTAACAATCATTGTGAACAAGCAAATTGGGCCTCAATCCTCCGTTCAGAGTCTGCTTTCAAAATTGCACCTGTGACAGTGTAGCATTCCCTCAGTATTGCAGCAAAATGCATCTTATGCCTCTCGACCAGGACAATGCATGGATTATTGACCCAGAGCTGCAGAGGCCCCAGTTTCCTCCCTGCAACATATGTGCTAATAATTTCAGGTGGGAATTCTGATTATACCGGTAGTGTTCTCAGTTGTGGGTTAGTGGGTATCACTCACTCTCTCAGAGTCTGAAGGTCAAAAGTCTGATAGCCCAAAATTCAAACTGACAATTCTGGGGCAGTACTGAGGGAGTGCTGCGCTGTCCAAGGTGCCAATTTTCAGCTGAGATGCTAAGGCTCTGATGAATGTTATATATCCTATGGCACTACTTCAGAGATCAACAGAGGAATTCTTCCTCGTTCATTTATATCCAGCATCTTAAAAAAAATAATCTGGTCATTAACAAATTTCTTATGGAAGCTTACTGTGCACTCAATTAAAGAACAAAGAAAATTACAGCACAGGAACAGGCCCTTCGGCCCTCCAAGCCTGCACTGACCATGCTGCCTGACTGAACTAAAACTCCCTACCTTTCAGGGGACCATATCCCTCTATTCCCATCCTATTCATGTATTTGTCCAGGTGCCCCTTAAAAGTCACCATTGTATCTGCAAAGTTACTATCATATCTGCATTTACTCTTGTGTTTCTTGTATTACAACTGTACAACAGCCCTCACTGGCTGCAAAATGCTTTGGGATGTCCAGAGGTCATGGAAGGCACTATATAATTGCAAATCTTTCTTTCATTCTTTTGTCCCTCGGTGCTTATTTACTTGTTGTTTTGTTCTCTTGTTTTACGCCACACGCGGGTCAGATGGGCACCACTGGAATTGACAATGGCTTCAATATTACAACAGTAGCAAGTAAGGGAGATCTCGGATGACCTGACAGTTTGGGGAGGATTGTAATAAATTGCAGGAAGCAGTCAGTAAATTTGCTAGTTTAACAGACAAATGAACTTCAATGTGGATAAGGGTGAAGCAATACACTGTGGCGCAAAGAATTAGAGAGAGGGCATTGTCCTTGGAAAAGAAGTGTCTAAGTGTGGTACTTGGGCACCGATGTGCAGATAATTAAGAATGGTGATACTGGTTACTGAGAGCTTTTAAAACAGCAAACAAGGTACTTGGAATTATTTCTGAAGGGATAGAATTGAAAAACAGAGAAGTAATGTTAATTTTTAATTGATCATCAGTCTGACTAACTGCACAGTGCTAAGAACAATTTTGTTCTTCATTTTATAAGAAGGATGTACAGACACGAGAGAAGGTTTTTCTGAGTGATACCAGAACTGGGAGATGCTGTTGACAGGGACCTAGTTGAAGAAAAATGAGAGGGGCTCATGTGGAGCATAAATTGTGTGGGGCTGATGAGACAGAGGATCTGGTCTGGATTGTAAATGCTTCGTAATTTTGTGACTTCCTTACCTGTATTCTCAGTCCATTTATCTTGCACTTTTTAAAGCAGAAAAAACATCCCAAGAGGATTTGCAGGAATGTTATCAGATAATTGGCAGAGAATCCCAAGATGGCGTCGGAGCGTGGCGACTTCTTGCGAGCTGTGCCCAACATCCCCGCTGATCCTATCTTTTACTCTTGTTTTACTCTCGTTCTATACTTCTAAAACTCTATTCTAACTCTTTTAAACTCTCGAATAATGCAGTTACAATCTCTTACAGATTTGGCGCTATGACTGTAACTGCATTCTGCATCCTCTCCTTTCCTTCTCTATGAACGGTATGCTTTGTCTGTATAGCGCGCAAGAAACAATACTTTTCACTGTATACTAATACATGTGACAATAATAAACCAAACCTTTTCAGTTGAGACTTGTTTTCTTTACACTATTGACCCAGAGACCCAGTGGTCCCAAGACCTCTTACACAGTGCGAGTGACACATAGCAGATACACCTCAGCACCAGATATCCAGCAGAGATGGAATAGTCAACCACTAGCTCCGAACACCAAAGCTCACTGAGGAAAAGCGGAGTTCGAGGAGCTATAATGAACCTCTTTGTCCTTGACTTCAGAGAACAGAAATCTTCTGTGATCACAAAGACTAATATTCAGTATTAATATTTAATGGTATTTCGTGCCCATTGTTGGAAACATATCTATGCTAACATTCAGTGAAGACAGCGCCAGATCTGGCTCTGTGCTGCCCACCATGGTTCAATAGCCATCACTGCGGTTTGAAAGTTTGTCCCATTGATGAGGATTCTCAAGAGGATGTATCAGAGAGCTGGTGGTGTCTGTGGAACCAAACTCCAGTGGAGATGGGAGAGTGGATGAAAATCAAGATGATTACTATATCCCGCCCGACATAATTTTCAGATCTGGATCACATTTTCTCTTCAACTTTATTTTTTCTGTGAAAACGATACCAGTTCTTGAATCTTATCCTCTTACCATATAGCCGGTATGCCGAGTATTGTTCCTTGTCTTCACTTAAACTTTCTCCATTCCATCATTGTTCTTTGGCAGGGAGAGTGGTCAAATTTACACACACTCTTCCAAACATGGCCACTCTAATGATTCTCACCGACCATAGATGACAGGGTATATTGACAGGGTAAATGCTGAGAGGGTGTCTCCCTCATGGGGAGTCTAGCACCAGAGGGCATAGCCTCAGAATAAAGGGGCGCCAATTTGAGGTGAGGAAGAATTTCTTCTGAGAGTTGAGTGTCTTTGGAACTCCTTGCCTCAGAGAGCTGTGGGGACAGAGTCCTTGTGTATATTTAAGGCTGAGATAGATAGATTTTTGATCATTAAGGGAATTAAGGCTTACAGGAAAAGGGCAGGAAAGTGGACGTGAGGAATGTCGGATCAGCCACAATCCTATTGAATGGAGGCACTGGCTCAAGGGGCCGAATGGCCTACTCCTGTTCCTATTCCTTGTAGTCTTAGTAATATTCAAATCCATTCAGAAGCATCCCAGTTTCTGAGTCTCCTCATTGACAGCAGCTTCATATGGATTGGATGCCCAGTGTTTGCGTGTGTAGATATTCCACTTGTGGGTTATGCAACAAAGGTCTGCATTAACATCCCTTTCAGTAACTGAGTCACTTCAGTAACAAAGCTCTGATGATGGGTCATCTAGACTCGAAACGTTGGCTCTATTCTCTCCTCACATATGCTGTCAGACCTGCTGAGATTTTCCAGCATTTTCTGTTTCAGATTCCAGCATCCGCAGTATTTTGCTTTCAGCTTTCAGTAACTATACTGCTGAACTATTTCGGATCTCTTTCAGATCCACTGTGGTCACCTGACCCAAAATACATCCGGTGCGTCATATCTTAATAAATCATACGCAGGCTTAATTAACCAATATAACGAGGCATTCCAGAACAAATCCCTAAGGAACTATCAGTGGTCTTCAAACAAGACTATCCTCATTCTTACTCATCACCTTCTTTCTATTGCAAAGCCAACCTAGCGCTGATTCACCTCAACATTGCTGTGGCATGTTCAGCACCCATCCACTTATCTATTTCAGATCTCTTTCAATTAGTCTCCTCCTGATCCTTGGATCACATAGGGTTTCTGATAAAACATTTGATGTTTCCTCCATATTGCTGATTATTTAGATGAGAGTCGTTGTCTCAGAACTGATGCCAATATAATCCAACTGGTAGCCCTCTTCCCAAACCAAAACTATCGCCATTAATCCTTTGCAACTCCTTTACTTTTAGGAATTAACCACATACGACGTCCTCATTCACACAAATGTTCATCTTTAAACCCCTCGTATGAAACATGTCTCTTCAAAGTTGAAACATTTCATTTCCGTCGATGGTCAAATCCCCCATTAACTGACAATGTGGTGGCCCAGAGGCCTCATCTTAGTAATATGTACTGTTAACTTCCAGGACTTCAGGAATTATTTCGTAACAGACGGTTATCCAGGAAAACACTACATTGTGTCATCTCGATTTTCCATTACGATCACTACAATAAGATATTTGAGATGGATCTCCCATGCGTGAAGGATCTGACGCAGAAGATACTTTGGTTGCACTCCACAACCAGCACCACAATCAGTACCACAGTCAGTCGCACACCTCCTCCTTTCAGTTTGAGTCAGAGCCCAGGTAACATTTTCTCTCTTTTCCTTGTTGGGAGCTGGGGAGTTGCTACATGGGAACAAAGGCAAGTGATTGGCAGCCTGACACTCACTCACTGGCCAATGGGAGCTGAGTGGAAGATATCATTTACTGAATGGAGATTGTGTTTATTGAGGGGATGTAGTGAGATGGGGAACCAGGTTCTGTCAGGGACAGTGAAGTCCTGTAGTTAACAAAGTTGATATTCTCTCTTTGTTTTCTCTGGACTGTCTCGGTTTGTCTGGTACATGTGATCCATTCTTTCACCATCATCAGCAGCAATGTTGCACAGCTCCTCTGTGAGACCTGGTAAAGAGGTTCAACAAGGAGACTATGTAGTTACACAGGAAGGCAAGAGTCAAACAATGGGAAAAAAATGCTTGAATCTGCAGATTGAGGGAACGGTTGTAAATATTTGGGAAACTAAGTCAACCTCCTTAGAACAGAGGCAAACGCTTCTGCTCAATAACTGAATCAAAATCTGGTAATGACACGATGGGCTGAATGGCCTCCTTTTGCACTGTAACAGTTCTGTGATCCTGTGAAAATTAACTTACTGATTGTTCCATTTGGCTTGTGGTGTAACAGAAGAATTTGATTTGTCTGGTGTGGGAACATATTTCCAGTCCCATGACTGTGACTCATGAATAACTAGACTATAATTGTTCATCAATGGTCAACATCTGCATCTTCTTTGGTTAGTTTGATGGACTCACACTTTACACCCGATGTGGAATAGTTTACCTAATAACAGGTACTGGATATTGTTGCTGCAAATCAGGTCCCTGGGCAATTGAAATGAAACCCAATTGAACCAATTAAATAAAGTTAGTGTCACAAGTAGGCTTACATTAACACTGCAATAAAGTTACTGTGAAACTCCCCTCGTAAAGTTAATTTATTAGTCACAAGTAGGCTTACATTGACACTGCAATAAAGTTACTGTGAAAATTCCCTCGTAAAGTTAATTTATTAGTCACAAGTAAGGCTTACATTAACACTGCAATGAAGTTACTGTGAAATTCCCCTGGTTGCCACACTCTGGCGCCTGTTCAGGTACACTGAGGAAATGTACCCAATGCACCTATCCAGCATGTCTTTTGGACTGTGGGAGGAAACTGGAGCATCCAGAGGAAATCCACGGAGACACGGGGAGAACATGCAGACTCCACACAGACAGTGACCCAAGCCGGGAATTGAATCCGGGTCCCTGGTGCTGTGAGGCAGCAGTGCTAACCACTGTGCCACCGAGCCACCCTTTGTTGCACCTGTTACAATCCCCCTAGAGGCCAAGAACCACAAAGCTAAGGGAAAGAAAACCACTTGAGAAAATGTCACTTTTTAAAACATTAACTCTAACAAACTAATTAAAATCAACATGATCCAAACAATTAAAGGGTGGAGGAAATTTCAAATGAAAACGTAATTTTAAATAGTTGATACAATGAAGGTACACCTTATGTCAGTACAAGCACTCAACATTATTTTCCACACAAATGTGGGATCACACGCAGTCTTGTAGTCTTTTGAGTGAACTGATGTCAACAATGGTTGAAATTGGGGTTTTTGTAATTGCCTGAGAGGCCATGGCCTTGGGGAAGAGACGATTAGTTGAATGTCTCGGTTTTCGTCATCATCTACTCGCTGATATTTTAATCAGGTGTTTGTGAAAGTAAGAAAGTGCCTTTAAGTACAAAAGTATTTCAGCGGGGCGCTACCAAGCAAAGCTTTTCATCACCAAGCGACATAAGGAGATAGTAGGATAGGTGACCAAATGTAAGGTTAAAGAGGCAGGTTTTAAAGGATTTCTTAAAGGTGATGAGTGCGGTGACAAAGAACAAAGAACAAAGAACAAAGAACAGTACAGCACAGGAAACAGGCCCTTCGGCCCTCCAAGCCTGTGCCGCTCCTTGGTCCAACTAGACCAATCGTTTGTATCCCTCCATTCCCAGGCTGCTCATGTGACTATCCAGGTAAGTCTTAAACGATGTCAGCGTGCCTGCCTCCACCACCCTACTTGGCAGCGCATTCCAGGCCCCCACCACCCTCTGTGTAAAAAACGTCCCTCTGATGTCTGAGTTATACTTCGCCCCTCTCAGCTTGAGCCCGTGACCCCTCGTGAACGTCACCTCCGACCTGGGAAAAAGCTTCCCACTGTTCACCCTATCCATACCCTTCATAATCTTGTATACCTCTATTAGATCTCCCCTCATTCTCCGTCTTTCCAAGGAGAACAACCCCAGTCTACCCAATCTCTCCTCATAGCTAAGACCCTCCATACCAGGCAACATCCTGGTAAACCTTCTCTGCACTCTCTCCAATGCCTCCACGTCCTTCTGGTAGTGCGGCGACCAGAACTGGACGCAGTACTCCAAATGCGGCCTAACCAGCGTTCTATACAGCTGCATCATCAGACTCCAGCTTTTATACTCTATACCCCGTCCTATAAAGGCAAGCATACCATATGCCTTCTTCACCACCTTCTCCACCTGTGTTGCCACCTTCAAGGATTTGTGGACTTGCACACCTAGGTCCCTCTGTGTTTCTATACTCCTGATGACTCTGCCATTTATTGCATAACTCCTCCCTACATTATTTCTTCCAAAATGCATCACTTCGCATTTATCCGGATTAAATTCCATCTGCCACCTCTCCGCCCAATTTTCCAGCCTATCTATATCCTGCTGTATTGCCCGACAATGCTCTTCGCTATCCGCAATTCCAGCCATCTTTGTGTCATCCGCAAACTTGCTGATTACACCAGTTACACCTTCTTCCAAATCATTTATATATATCACAAATAGCAGAGGTCCCAGTACAGAGCCCTGCGGAACACCACTGGTCACAGACCTCCAGCCGGAAAAAGACCCTTCGACCACTACCCTCTGTCTCCTATGGCCAAGCCAGTTCTCCACCCATCGAGCCACTTCTCCTTGTATCCCATGAGCCTTAACCTTCTTAACCAACCTGCCATGTGGGACTTTGTCAAATGCCTTACTGAAATCCATATAGACGACATCCACGGCCCTTCCTTCATCAACCGTTTTTGTCACTTCCTCGAAAAATTCCACCAAATTTGTAAGGCACGACCTCCCTCTTACAAAACCATGCTGTCTGTCACTAATGAGATTGTACCGTTCTAAATGCACATACATCCTGTCTCTAAGAATCCTCTCCAACAACTTCCCTACCACGGACGTCAAGCTCACCGGCCTATAATTTCCTGGGTTATCCCTGCTACCCTTCTTAAACAACGGGACCACATTCGCTATCCTCCAATCCTCAGGGACCTCACCCGTGTCCAAAGAAGCGACAAAGATTTCCGTCAGAGGCCCAGCAATTTCCTCTCTCGTCTCCCTGAGCAGTCGAGGATAGATGCCATCAGGCCCTGGGGCTTTGTCAGTTTTAATGTTCCCTAAAAAACCTAACACTTCCTCTCTCGTAATGGAGATTTTCTCTAACGGGTCAACACCTCCCTCCGAGACACTCCCGGTTAACACGCCCCTCTCCTTCGTGAATACCGATGCAAAGTATTCATTTAGTGACGGGGCTTTAAGGATGGAATTTCAGAGGTCTGGGCCTCAGCAACTAAAGGCATGGAGTGATTAAAATCCAGGATGTGCATTGACTTGAACTGGATGAACACAAGAGATTTTGGAGCATTGTCGAACCGTGAGAGATATTTGACAACAAATATGGGAATTTTAAAATTGGGGTGTTGCTGGACTGAGAACAAATGTAGGTCAGCACAGGGAGTGATGGGTGAAGAGGACTCAATGCGAGTTAGGATACTGGCAGCGGAATTCTGAATGAGCTAAAGTTCATTTAGTGTGGAAGCTAAAAGCAATAGAATAATTAAATCTGAAGACAATGAATGAGAGTTTCAGCAACAGTTGAGCTGAGACAGGAGTGAAGCTGGGCAATATCAGGACTGTCTCAGTTGTGATCCTCAGTACCAATTGACTGGATAGCCTTTTGACACCAAAATGTTGGACAAGAGAGTTGCTGGCACCTGTACGAACCAAACACCAGCGGAGAAATTTACATTTCTCCACCGTCCTACCAAACCTCCATCATCTTTGTTCTCCACCATGTCTTCAGTGCTTCATAATATTCCAAACCAGTCCTCTCCTTTCATTGACTGGGTTAGTCCATCGCTTCACCATGAGGCAGGCTGCCCCACTGGGCAATCAGGAGAAACTTGCCATCCACTTAGTGAGTGACCAAATACACACCTTCCCATTGGCTGCTGGTGAGCTGACCCCTGCACTCACCTGCCCATTGGCAGATGAGTGTCCTCATGGAGCTGGGGCACTAACCGAGGTCTTCTTGGAGATGAAGAATGGGGGACAGAACTAACACTTATTTCCTTCTGTCCCGGTGTGTACACATCTTGCCATTAGCACTCACCACCAGCCTCCTGTTGTTATATCAACTCGGTTTATTGCCCTTGACTCCAAGCGGTTTAATCTGCCACAAACTATCGAATTCCCTCCGATATTCCAATGAAGTATTATCTACAGAGGGGCCTGCATCCAATCAGGATGTAAATGGCTCTAGTACATGCAGGGGCCTTGTCTTAGTAACATGTACTGTTGACTCCTAGGATTTTTGAACCAGTTTCGTAACAGACGCCTGTCCTACAGAGAAAAGATTTGCGTTCGTGCCCTTGAACGATATCATGCCCATTCTAGGAGATATCACATGGATCTTCCCTGCGTGAAGGACCTGACAGTGAAGATGACTCATTTTCATACCACAACCACTGCCACCACCAGCGTCATAGTCAATACCACACTGCCTTTCGGTCTGAGTGAGATGCCAGGTAATGTTTTCTCTTTTCCTACTGTCTGTTTCCCAGTGGCAGCCCTCGTGATTGGAGAAGGGACAGTTTCTGCCAGGGACGTTCCAAGAGTTCAACCACCAGCTCCACCTGGCATCCCAGGGCAGCTAGCTCACTGTCGGTGCTGCCTTGGGAAACCTGGTCAGATCCCAAAGTCAAGGACAGGGGGCTGCAGTGTTGTAGAGCACTGCTGTTCATTCTGTCCTCACAGAAAGGTGAGTATTGTCCTGTAAACTCTGCCTTTGAGAGCCTCTGACTGCAGTCCATCCAGAAACTGAAGAGAAACTTTGCTGTCTCGTTGGTGCTGAATCTACGAGCTAGGACATAAATCAGACATTAAGCCCCTGATTGGCTATTAAGGAGGTCACACGCCCATTTCGGGTATGAGCCCTGGAGTCACCGTGGTCTTTCTGGTGAGATTGGGTTAGAGAGACCATGGCTGAGATTAGTGGCTGGCCAACTCTAACATCCTGGCTGAACAACAGTCACGGTGAGGCCAATTACCCTCCAAAACAAGGTTCCCCTCTGGGCCATTAGCCAGAACTAACTGAAGACTTAACTGGAACTCTTTGCCACAGAAGACTGTGGAAGCCAGGTCATTGAGTGTCTTTAAGACAGCGATAGATAGGTTCTTGATTAATAAGGGGATCAGCGGTTATGGGGAAAAGGCAGGAGAATGGGGATGAGAAAAATGTCAGCTATGATTGAAAGGTGGAGCAGACTCGATGGGCTGAGTGGCTGAATTCTGCTCCTATGTCTTATGGCCTAAGAAATGAGATGGTCAAACATATTGTGGCTGATTTAACTTGCCGGAATTTCATGAGCTATGGCACCAAAGACGGCAGCAGAGTGTGATACAGGGTGGAGTCTGCACTGCTCGAGTGTGGGCGAGTGTGGGTGGGGGACAGGGGGTGGTGTGAAGAGAGCGGAAGTGGGGGATGAAAGAAATTGCGCAATTTATTTCACAACTTTGGACAGGGAAACAGTCCCACAACGTCACAACGCAAATGTCATAAGAAATGTTAAGATAAATGTTCACAGTGAGGTCCAGCAAATAACAGCTGCATGAAAGGCCAGATCATTTGTGTTTGGTGCTGTTGACCATGGAAGGGTGAGAATGGTTAGGTCGGGACACTCGTTCTGTTTCATATCGCGCCATGAGGTCTTTAACATCTGTGTTCATCATCAACACTATACAGGGTTGGCAAGCATCCTCCTCCATTCATCATTTAACCAACGGACGGTTGGCAAAGCCTTTGTTCCTGTTGAGCTGTCCTGGTACATGATTATAAATGAAGGTTGACTAGATTTCGTGCAGGTACAGTAATGACAGTAGAGTTGTTTGTATATAACTTGCCTAGTTGCGAATAACGCTTTCATTCAGCGAATGGGAATCACACACATTTCAAAATATTGTGTCAAAAATAGCAGCAATGAGCTAAAAAAAATTTTAAGTTGCATTTATGTAGCACCTTTCATGATCACCAGATGTCTCGAACTGTTCTACAGCCAACAAAGTGCTATTGATGCAGAGGGTGGGATTTTACGGCCTCAGTCGAGCGAGACCAGAAATTTCCGCCTGAGGTCAATGGACCTTTCTCCAATTCCGTAGCGGGCAAGGTGGTAGAATTCTGGCATCAGTCACTGTTCTAAGGTGGGAAATGAAGTAGCAAGTGCGTGCACAGCAAGATCCCATAAAGAGCAATGATTGAAAGGACCAGCTAATATGCTTGATGTTTGAGGAATAAATACTGGGACAGGACACAAGTGCTTCTACAAATAGTGATCGCATTATCTTTAGCATCCACCTGAAAAGATACACGAGACATTGGTTTAATGCCTCATCATTAAGATGGCACCTCTGAATGTGCAGCACTCTCTCAGTACTGCAAAGCGAGTGTCAGCCTGATTTTGTACTTAAGTCTTCAGAGTGGCACGTGAACTTTGACTCTCAAGCGAGAGTGCTACCCACTGAGCCCCGTTACTGTTGACTCCAGTCAACAAGGAAAATAATCAGCAAACTATTTCTTGACTTCTGCTGCAAGAGTGACTGAGAATTGAACTGCTGTTGAGTGTGAATGAGACAGCTCACTGGGTTCACCTTCTCATTTACCCGGTGAACATTCAGGGCCCATCCCAAAACATTGTAATGCAGGGCAGATTGAACCTCATGTGTGTGCTTCTGCTCCTCCTATTCTTTCATGGGACGTGGCTGTTGCTGGCATGTTACCCATCCCTAATTACCCTTGAATTGTGAGGCTTGTTAGACCATTTCAGGGTCAACCACATTGCTATGGATCCGGAGTCACATGTCGGTCAGACAGGATAAAGAGGGTGATTTCCTTCCCTACAGGGAATTAGTGAAGCAGAATTTCACAACAATTAATTGTAGTTTTGTGGTCACCATTATTGAGACTGGATTTATATTTCGGATTTATTAATTGAGTGTGAATTCCACAAGCTGCTATGGTGGGATTTGAACCCATGTCTTTATTGGGCTAATTTCACTACAGTTTTGTTTTTCTCAAGATGGCGCCAGAGTGAAGCGACTTCTTGCAAGCTGTGCCCAGCATATCTTCTAATTCTATCTATTACTCTCGTTCTGTGTTTCCAAAACTTAATTCTAACTCTTTTCAGACTTTTGAATGGGCCTACCTCGCATTAAGTTGATCTTTCTCTACACCCTAGCTACGACTGTAACAATACATTCTGCACTTTCTCCTTTCCTTTTCTATGAATGGTATGCTTTGCGTAGCATGCAAGAAACAATACTTTTCACTGTATGCTAATACGTGTGACAATAAATCAAATCAAAAACATTGCCACAATACCACCAGTTTCTATTCATTGTTACTCACTTGTGGATCACAGCAAGGGTTGCCAGCTCAGGTTGAATATACTCCTGTAGGGTTTCATCATATTGCCGCTTTCCTCCGATTATTCGGATCCCTCGCTCCACTCTCGCCAAGAGTGATGCCTTTCCTTCCCCGGACCAATTGGAAAATGCAAAGACTCAATGTTCCCCTATTCAATAGCCTTTTACCCTAATTTCCAATGAAACTACTGAACAGAAGTGTTCAAACTAAAAGAACCGCACCATTTTATTTAAATGCCTCAATAATTGTTTGCTCTCTTGTTTTGTCAAAATGGCATCCTGGAAATTCATATTTGATTCTTGGAGACTCCAGGAACATGGGTGCAGGCTTGGCTACTCTAATCACAGTCCAGCTCTACCTTTGGCCTGTGCAGACAACTTCACCCCTTGACCTGAAAGCACCAAGTCTCGCCCAGACTTCATACCTTAACAATGTACAGTGAATTGATCATCAACCTGCTTTTGAAGGTAGGCTTTGGATACTATTGAAGTCATTTTAGAAGGGCAGAAGGTCATTTGACCCATTGTACTTTTACTAACTCTTTGGAAGAGCTATCCAAATTAATACCCCTCTCCTGTTCTTTCCCCATAGCTGTGTTATTCTCTTCCTTTTTCAAGTATTTATCCCATTCTCTTTTGAAAGCTACTATTGAATTCCACCATTCTTCCAGGCAGTGCGTTCCAGATCATTGAAACTTGTTGACTTGCTTCCTTTTGATTGTAGTCCTGTCCTCGTGTGCATCTGTTTAAAATGATCCATAATGACTTGTATTTAATCAGTGGCTGGAAGTCTCCAATCGTGCCCATGGCTGGGACTATCCGGTCCCGCTGCTGTGAACAGAGATTTGGCGGAGCGCCAAATTCTCCATTCTCATCGGTAGTGACAGCGGGGCATTCGAGACTGGAGAATCCTGCACAGCATCTTCATGTAGGAAAGAGTCTCAGGCTGCTTCACGGGAACGTTATCAAATAGAATTTGACACTGAGCCACGTAAGGAGATATTAGGACAGGTAACCAACAGCTTGGTCAAAGAGGTAGACCTTATGGAGCTTTCTACAGGAGGAGAGAGAGGCAAAGAGGTTTAGGGTGATAATTCCAACCCTTGGGGTCTAGGTTGCTGAAGATGTGGCTGCCAGTTGCAGAGTGAAGGAAATCGGGGAAGAACAAGGAGGCAGAATTTGAAGAGTGCGAAGATGCCAAAGGATGAAAGGAGACTAGTGAGCGCCCCTTGTTAGCTCACTTCATTCATTGGTCCATCAAGACCTCAGATTATCTTTTATTTGAACCAACTCAGCGATTCGCTTCAGTGATGCGTCCATACTGTGTTTGAGCAGTGACACAGTAGAGGGCCACAGAAACAGATCTTTGGGCAATCAAGGGTGAGGATGTCCTGTTGGGTCCAGCTCTACTTTTCCCCTCCTCTCAAACATGTGACTGTTCGCTCCTATCTTTTATGTTCAAGCCTATTCCCAACCTAACTAGCTTCAATACCCATGTTTTCATGAGAATATATATCGAGGGTATAATTACCTGATGTTTGAAAGCTCTTGTGTAAAATTCTTCATGATGTTTTAGCAGAGTTGTACATCCTGTTTGAAATTACCACTCCACCACAGAGCTGGTGGAGTGAAACATTTCAGACACATGAGTTGAGCCTTCATCTTTTAAAATGCTCACCTGAAAAAAGCCTTGTGCAATTGCAACTGGACCATCAACTGGTGAGTATCCTTCGCCGGCTAACTTAGCCACCAACCTCAGTGCGCCACCAAGTCATAAACTTGTGCCGTTGACTTCCAGGACTTTTGGAAAGGTTCCGTGGAGGACGCTTGCCTCATCGGGAAAAGTTTTGTATCAGCCAACTTCTAAAGCTCAGTGCCCTCAGTTGGAATTTTGAGAGGAAGCTGTCATGTGCAAAGGACCTGGCAGCCAAGATGCTTCAGCCACAGGCCACAAGCTGCACCACAACCAGTACCACACCTCTTTACAGTTTGACTCTCCACACAGGTAACCATTTGTATGTCCTTGTGTTGTCTCATCACCTGGTGGTGGCTATTGGAAATTCACCATAGTTTGTCCAATTGAACCCAGTGCTTGTTCTGGAATACAAGAATGGAGTGAAGATCAAGAAGGGTGAGTTAGGGCGGCACATTGGTTAACACCGCTGCCCCACAGCATCAGGGAGTCGGGTTCAATTCCGGCCTCGGGTAACTGTCTGTGCGCACGTTCTCCCACTTTTGCGTTGGGTATCAGGGGGATTAGCAGGGTGAATGCACGGGATTCAGGGGATAGGGCCTGGGTGGGATTGTTATCAGAGTGAGCTTGATGGGCCGAATGGCCTCTTTCTGCACTGTTGGGATTCTAAAAAAAAAGTTTCCTTTATTAATTGAATGCTTTTTAATTTAAGAAAACAACAGGTTTAAGAACCTAATGACAACATTGAGAAGTTAAAATGTATTTTTACTGTGTTTGCCTTTTATGGAATGTATTTTAGTCAGGATATGAAGGAGAAGCAAAATGAATCAAATGCTGCAATTTTAAAGAGGGTGGGGGAAGAGTACGCTGAGTGTGCTCACAGAAATCTTTACAGGTGATGGGATGAGTTGAGAAGGATTTTTTTTAAAGTATACCAGATCCTTGGTGGCATGGTAGCACAGTGGTTAGCACTGCTGCTTCACAGCTCCAGGGACCTGGGTTTGACTCCCGGCTCGGGTCACTGTCTGTGCGGAGTTTGCACATTCTCCTCATGTCTGCGTGGGTTTCCTCCGGGTGCTCCGGTTTCCTCCTACAGTCCAAAGATGTGCGGGTTAAGTTGATTGGCTATGCTAAATTGCTCCTTCGTGTTCCGGGATGCATAGATTAGAGGGATTAGCGGGTAATTATGTAGGGATACGGGGATAGGGCCTGGGTGGGATTGTTGTCGGTGCAGACTCGATGGGCCGAATGGCCTCTTTCTGCACTGCAGGGTTTCTATGGTTTCTATAAACAAAACAGAGGCAAAGCTTGTGCCGTTGACAAAGTCACCGGTTCAGCCTCAGCTAGAGTACTCTGCCCCATTCTGGACACACCACACTACCGGAAGGGAGGTCTTGTGACGCAATGGGTTAGCGTCACGACCTCTGAGGCAGAGGGCCCGGGTTCGAGTCCCACCCCAGGGCTTGATAGCCAAGGAAGGTAGGTTCATAATAAGCTGAGCGTCAATCCATCTGACATGCCAACGGCTGGCGGTAAGAGCAGGAGAGATTCTACATTGAGGAGGCTTTGTGACTGCTTTGCAGAACACCTTTGCTCAGTCCCCAAGTGCGACCCCAACATGCATTTTAACTCACCCCCTTGCTTTCATACCCACATGTCTGTCCTTGGCCTACTGCGATGTTCCAGTGAAGCGCAATACAAACTGGAGGAACAACACCTTATTTTCATATTGGGCGCATTGCAGCCCTCAGAACCCAATGTTGAGTTTGGCAACTTTAGATTTTGACCTTTCTCGTCCATCTTAACCCCCACATTTTTATTCTCTTTTCTTTTTCTAAAATATTCCATATATATTTTATCTTTTAAAAAGCATTTAGATAGTTACATGGGTACAATGGGTATAGAGGGATATGGGCCAAATGCGGGCAATTGGGATGAGCTTAGGGTTTTAAAAAACAAATAAGGGTGGTATGGACAAGTTGGGCCAAAGGGCCTGTTTCCATGCTGTAAACCTCTATGACTCTATGACTCTATATATTGCCTGAATGCAAATCACCCCCTCCCCCTTTCACACTAGATCATCCATCATTTATTCTTAAAGTTGCTGCTTTTTGATTTGACACTTACTGTTTTTCCATTTTAATCAGATTGTTTGCACATCAGGTCTGCTGCAGATAAAAGCCAGGGTTCCTGCTATGGGTGCCTACACCCTGAGGTTAGTTTTACACCTGGGCAGCATGTTGAGAATTCACCAACCCCTCAATATTCAGTGAGGGTTAAAGGCAAAATTCTGCTGATGCTGGAATCTGAAACCAAAATAGAAAATTCTGGAAAATCTCAACAGGCTTGACAACATCTGTGGAGGGAGAATAGAGCCAACATTTCAAGTCTGGATGACTCTTTGTCAAAGCTGAAGACAAAGAAAGTCGTACAAGATTTATACTGTAAGGGTGGTGGGGGCTGTAATTGATAGGGACGACATAACCAAAGAGACAAAGAGAATGTAAATGGTGATGGTAAAGGCTAGGAATAGTGCTAATAGCGTCCATTAAGAGATCGGAATGTGTCAGTGGCAGAACAAAGGTGCAGAGTGTAGAAATGTGGCAAATGGCCCTTGTGAGGTGGGGGGAATCATGGGTTGTGGGGGGAGGTGAAACAAGATGATGTTAGAAGGGGGAAAATAAAAATATAAAGTAATAAAAATGGATTAGAGTCATAGAGGTTTACAGCATAGAAACAGGCCCTTTGGCCCAACCTGTCCATGCCGTCCAGTTTTTACCACTGAGCTAGTCCCAATTGCCCGCATTTGGTCCATATATCCTCTATACCCATCTTACCCATGTCTAAATGTTTTTTAAAAGACAAAATTGTACCCACCTTTACTACTACCTCTGGCAGCTTGTTCCAGACACTCACCACCCTCTGTGTGAAACAATTGCCCCTCCGGAGCCTTTTGTATCTCTCCCCTCTCACCTTAAACCTATGCCCTCTAGTTTTAGATTCCCCTACCTTTGGGAAAAGATGTTGACTATCTAGCTGATCTATGCCCCTCATTATTTTATAGACCTCTATAAGATCACCCCTCAGCTTCCTATGCTCCAGGGGGAAAAAAGTCCCAGTCTATCCATCAATAATAAGATGAAAAGAAGAAATGATGTAAAATAAATGAAAAAGGAGTGGAAGGGGAGGAGAGAGTTCCTACGCTGAAGTTGTTGAACTCCGTGTTCAGTCCAGAAGACTGTAATGTGCCCAATCGGAAGATGAAGTGCTGTTCCTCCAGTTTGTGTTCACAGGAGCATTGCAAAAGTGAGGGATTCTTTGGGTGTCAGGTTGGCTAAGTTTGTGATACTCTTGAGTCAGAGGGCAATGGGAATAAGCCATGGATCATCACTGGAGAACATTATCCAGCTGACCCTCCCATGTGGTGCTGTGTTGTCAAAAGATTTGACTAAAATATTGAATTAGCTGCCAGGGGTGGATATAAAAAGATTGAGGCATTGTGGTAAAGGCTGTGGACCACCTTGGTTCCGTCTTATCCCAAGATGTTGTATTGTCCCTAGTTATTTATGTAATCCATTAACATTGTGTCAGCATTGTGAAAAATAGGTGAGACCAGCATTCAGGTCATACCTGTTAGACTTTATTGTTCAAAAGTGAAACATCGCAGGTGCTGGCAATCTGAAATAAAAACAGAAAATGCGGGGAATACTCAGCAAGTCAGGCAGCATCTGCGGAGAAGAAAAAAAAGAGTTAATGTTTCCGGCTGGTGACCCTTCATCAGAACTCCAAAGCTAACTTTGGCTCTCTCTCCACAGATTATGCATTATTTGAGAAGTACTTTACTTATGGTTTGGTGTGGGTGGTACAAATGGTTAGCACTGCTGCTTCACAGTGTCAGGGACCTGGGTTCGATCCCCGGCTTGGGTCATTGTGAGTTTACACTTTCTCCCTGTGTCTGCGTGGGTTTCCTCCGGGTGCTCCGGTTTCCTCCCACAGTTCGAAAGACATGCTGGTTAGGGTGCATTGGCCATGCTAAATTCTCCCTGAGTGTACCCGAACAGGCGCCGGAGTGTGGCGACTAGGGGATTTTCACAGTAATTTAATTGCAGTGTTAATGTAAGTCTATT
The DNA here is from genome assembly GCF_964213995.1 of Mustelus asterias. NCBI lineage: Eukaryota > Metazoa > Chordata > Chondrichthyes > Carcharhiniformes > Triakidae > Mustelus > Mustelus asterias. The sequence goes on from NC_135817.1 coordinate 85,626,981, forward strand.
TCTAACACTAATAAATAAGCTTTCAACAAGTTACATTTGTGCATCTCTCCTCCACAAACTTTCTGAAGCTTTGAGAAGTTAGAAAACTCGATAAAAGTTGCTATTCTAGGTTTCTGGTTCATTGCATTGCCACTTGCCTTGCCTTCCAACATCAACGTTATGTTGATGAGGGGTCAGCGTTCTGTGGTAGGATCACCAAGCTCTGTCGTGTTGTTTTTGAACAGCCTCTTTCTCTCTCTGGAAGATTTAATTGTCTGGAAGTGCTCCTTCCTTCCAATCTCTCCTAGCATTTGTGACAGTGAAACTTCACATGATTAACGAGGGGCAAGGAGATTCTGTGAGGAAGGGAAGCCTGCCTCGTGCAGCGCTCACTCCTCATTGTCTAATTGGGTAGGTTTAGCAGTTGATGTCTACTTTTGTTTCCTCAGAGACACGTCTCTGACGCTCAGGGGATTTTTGTGGATGGTTCCAGTCAGCCTCAATCTGGCAACTGGCTTGTGGAGAGGGCATGATTCCGAGCACATCCCTTTGTCACTTTTTATTTTCCCCCAAGTTAGTTGTTTGTTTTTGACACTGTCCCTGTTTGTAGCTCGCTAAATGTCAGTTATACAAATCATCATTTGGAGGGACAGAAGAGGGCTGCGAGGGAGCAAATTGTCCATTGCACATGAGTAAAATTTGGGAATGTTTTATCAATTCATGGGATTTGACCAGCAATTATTACCCATCCCTAATTGTCCCTGAGATGGGAGTGGTGAGCAACCCTCCTGAACCGCTGCAGTCCATGTAGGTACATCCATAGTGCTGTTAGGGTGGGAATTCTGGGACTTTACTTCTCATTTTGGGGGCAGAGGTAGACCCATTTTGACCCAGTGACAGTGAAGGAGTGGCGATATATTTCCAAGTCAGGATGGTGAGTGGCTTGGAGAGGAATTGACTGGTAGTGACGTTCCCATGCACTTGCTGCCCTTGTCCTCCTCGTTGGTGGAGGTCACAGGTTTGGAAGGCGGTACTGAAGGAGGCTTGACGAATTGCTGCATCACATCTTGTAGACAATTCGTGCTGATGTCTCTGTGATGGTGGAGGGAGTGAACGTTTAAGGTGACGGATGAGGCGCCGATCAAACAGCCTGCTTTGTCCTGGAGGGTGTTTGAGTAATTGCTTTCCAGATGGATTCTCTGGTTAATTCTGATGGGAGGAATTGAGATTTCTTTCTACCTGAAGTTGCTCATCTCTAGACATTTGATGGTGAAAATGGGAAATAGTCAGTCAGCTGCTTGTTCTACTCCCTCCTGAGTTTTGTTCCTGCTAACTTCAGCAGGTTCAGCGTCTTCCGATTTCTATTCTCTTCACATCAAACTGTTCCTCTTCAGTGGAGCTGAGTGCACAAACTAGAAGTGTGCTTGATAACAAGCAGGACAAGCTTTTCAGCTGCACTGAGTGGATGAATACCAGAAGGTTTTGTGTTTATTTATTCGTGTCGCAAGTAGGTTTACATTAACACTGCAATGAAGTTACTGTGAAAACCCCCTAGTTGCCACACTCTGGCGCCTGTTTGGCTACACTGAGGGAGAATTTAGCATAGTCAATCCACCTAACCAGCACGTCTTTCAGACTGGGGGAGGAAACTGGAGCACCCGGAGGAAACCCACGCAGACATGGGGAGAACGTGCAGTCTCCGCACAGACAGTGACCCAAGCCGGGAATCGAACCCGGGTCCCTGAGGCAGTGAGGCAGCAGTGCTAAGCACTGTGCCACCCAGGGGGCTTGTGTGGTCCAAGACCACACTCAATAATTTAATCAGTCCTTATGAGTAAGTGAATCGTGACGAATTCATTCACCAATTAACTGATGTTATTACCTCCAGCAGTTAAACAGTTTGTGTAGCACATATCCCATGTGGACTACAATCACCTGAATATATATAATCCCTTTAAAAACAAACCCTGAGGTTGGTAGGAGTGTAATCCAACCAAACTTGACACTGAACTGTAGAAGGAGATATTATGACAGAGACCAAAGCTTAGTCAGAGGGTCGGGTTTTAAGCAGTTGTTTAAAGGGAGAGAGAGAGAGATAAAGAGGTATGGGGAGCAAATTCCTCTTAAAACTCCACTCTTGCAGCATGGTGGCACAGTGGTTAGCACTGCTGTCTCACAGTGCCAGGGACCCGGGTTCAATTCCAGCCTTGGGTGACTGTCCCCATGTGGAGTTTGCCCGTTCCCCCCATATCTACGTGTGTTTCCTCCAGGTTCTCTGGTTTCCTCCCACACTCCAAAGCTGTACCGCTTAGTAGATGAACAATGCTAGATTGCCCCTTAGCATCAGGGAGACTAGCAGGGTAAATACTTGGGGTTACAGGGATAGGCCCTTGGTGGAATTTTTGTCAGTGAAGGCTTAATGGGCTGAATGGCCTCCTTCTGCACTATAGGGATTCTATGATGATTCAGTGATGACTCTTTTGTCTTCTGAACCAGTACAGACTGAGTGGACCGAACAGTCTGCTTTCTATATTGTGATTTCGGTGTAATTTTCTCAGGATCTAAGAATGTGAAGATCCCTCCCCTCACTCCATCTTTCTTCCTGCTGTAACCTACAGTTTTGTAAAATAGAACCTTCTTCACTACTGACCGTTTGGATTTGCACATTCATACCAAACCCACATTCCGTTGTTACTCTCACTGAGTTTCCTGCCATTTATCTTGCACCTTTTAAAGTAGTAAAAAAACATCCCAAGAGGATTTGCAGGGATGTTATCAGACAATTGACAGAGAATCCCAAGATGGCGCCGGAGCTTGGCGACTTCTTGCGAGCTGTGCCCAACATATCCTCTTCCATCTTTTACTCTCGTTCAATGCCTCTAAAACTCTATTCTGACTCTTTTCAACTCTCTAACAATGCGCTATTACAAATCTCTTACAGATTTGGTGCTATGACTGTTACACTGCGTTCTGCACCCTCTCCTTTCCTTCTCTATGAACGGTATGCTTTGTCTGTACAACACGCAAAAAACAATACTTTTCACTGTATGTTAATACATGTGACAATAATAAATCAAATCAAATCAAATCAGAGAGGAATAGACAAAGGTGTAGGGAGGGAATTCTGGATCTTGGGGTCCAAACAATTGAACATGCGATGATCAAACCCACCCTTTCTTTCCAACTTTGCTGGTGTCCTGATGATCTTGCAGTCTCGGTAACTTTCTATTCAGTAAATCAAAGGGATCCATTTGATGTTAGCCCTCACTCCTGCATTCCCAGTCCAGATGTAACCCAGCGCCCTGACTCACAATCAGAACATTTATCTCCATTTCTGGTCACGTTGCAGTCTAGGACATCCAGGGAGTTTCAGGGTAGCCAGCGACCAGAAACCTACCTATCAGAAAACCTCTACTGTTGAATCCTAGGAGTTCTGGAAATGCCCCATCAGCGACGTTTCCCACGGCAACTGAGGATTTGCAGAGAAGACTTACAGAGCAGGATGCGATTCCCCCCATTGTTTCGAAGGTTTCATAGGATTAGGCCTTGTGTGAAGCAATCCACAACCACGGTGTCTAATTTTGTACCAACAGAACTCACCACTCTCCCATTCAACTCTCTTCAAAGCTCAGGTAACCTTTTCATCATCTACTCTCAAGTCTTCGGGGTGTAGCCCACATGTGAATCTTTGTTCAGTTGTAAGTCATGGTTTTTATTTGAGCTGAAATGCAGTTGGCTGACAGTACACTTGCGCACTGAGTGACCTAAACAACGCACTGGAGGGGGGGAAGAGGAGATTCACCAGGATGTTGCCTGGGATGGAAAATTTAAGTTATACAGAGAGGTTGGGTAGGCTTGGGTTGTTTTCTCTGGAGCAGAGAAAACTGAGGGGCGATTGAGGTGTTCAAGATTATGAGGGGCATGGACAGGGTGGATAGGGAGCAGCTGTTCCCCTTAGTAGAAGGGTCAGTTACGAGGGAACGCAAGTTAAAAGTGAGGGGTGGGAGGCTTAGGGGGGATTTGAGGAAAAACTGTTTTACCCAGAGGGTGGTGATGGTCTGGAGTGCGCTGCCTGGGAGGGTGGTGGAGGCGGGATGGCTCACATCCTTTAAAAAGTACCTGGATGAGTACTTGGCACGCCATTACATTCAGGGCTATGGGCCAAGTGCTGGCAAGTGGGATTAGGTGGGAAGATCAGGGCTTTTCATGTGTTGGTGCAGACTCGATGGGCTGAAGGGCCTCTTCTGCACTGTTGTATTCTGTGATTCTGTGATGTTCAAAAATGGCTAAAGAAAAAGAGTGAGTCTGATTCCTTGTCCCTTTTGTGCTGGTTCCCACCTCACTGATGCGATGTTCGGCCCACAGGGTTGGATTTCTACTGCATGAAAGGGACAATTCATAGCCTCAGGTTGGAGGGTGGGGTTGGGGGACATCATTGGCCTTGCCGATCCTGTAACTCGGACAATATGGCCACCACCAATTATAAGGAGTCCTACCCATGAGTGTGCAAAGCACCGGCCTGCTTCAGATCAGATTTCTGTTTAGTACGAGCATCGGAATGAGTGAAGTAAATGGGATCCTGATTGTCACTTTTGCTTAGAATTAAACTGGAACTGACTAAAGAGAATGTGTCAGCGCAGTAACCTGTCTTTGCAAATCCTAGTTTTATATTTGGCTTGCAGCTGAGTTTATGCAATTCACACTTTGGAATATCGCTGTAAAGCTTCTTAATCTCAGTAGGAAAGACCTTTACCTGCTGCTAAAGGAGGTGTCAACTCGATTTCATTTTAATTGGTCATCACTTCTGCTAAAAGACCAAAGGAAGGAATTTTTTCTCAAGACTTTGAACACAATATTAAAGCAGCCAGCCCCGGTGCAGGACTGCGGGAGTGCTGCACTGACAGAGCTGCCGAGTTTGGATGTGATGTTAAAAAATCCAAGCCTGTTCTCCCAGGTAAACATTGAAGATTCCACTGGATAAAAGCAAATTACTGCGGATGCTGGAATCTGAAACCAAAAGAGAAAATGCTGGAAGATCTCAGGGGGTCCGGCAGCATCTGTAAGGAGATAAAAGAGCTGACGTTTCCAGTTCAGACGACCCTTTGTCAAACAAAGGGTCATCTGGACTCGAAACATCAGCTGTTTTACAGATGCTGCCAGACCTGCTGAGATTTTCCAGCATTTTCTCTTTTGGAAGATTCCATGGCATTATTTTGAAAAAAAGAGCAGGGGGGGGCTCTGCCCAATGTGCTGCTTAATATTTACATCGTGCCATCATCACCTGAACAGATCACCTGGGCATTATTATTTGCAGCTTGTGGGATCTTGCTGTGCTCACCTCGGCTGCCATATTTCCGACATTGCCACAGTGACTACACTTCAAAAGTATTTAATTATTTATGAAGTGCTTTCAAACTCCAGGAGGTTGGGAAAGGTTGGACAAAAACTTGTTGGCCTAAGGTAATAAAGGCCACACCTCCTCCCTCTTACCCCCCCGCCCCTCTCCCTCCCCAAAGAGGTGCAGGAAGGAGGCGAGTGAGACTGAGAATGTCCGACCTTCCCTCCCTGCCTGTATTTGAGTCCCTTTAATGGCCAGTTAGTGACCACTTCAAGGCCTCTTCCTACCTCCATACAGCAATCTGCCCAACTCCGGGGAGGGGGGGGGTTCTGAATCGTTGGTAAAACTGTGCGGGCTGCGAGCCAGATGGGGGGCAGTGGGGGTCCCTCTCTGCATTAACTCATGCAGGATCAAGGACTGGCAGTCACCCCTCCACCCTGTGACACTCCCATCCCATGAGACCCCCTCCAATCACACTTACCATTTCCCTCGGTTGCTCTGTGGTCTTGGGACTCCGTGGCGTTGTTGTTCTGACAGCAGCAGTGGCCTCCTCTGTGGTGCTGCCTCGGGCAAGAGCTGCAGGCCTCTGGCTGGCTGGCAGCTCTTGGCGGGCGGGAAATCATGTCCTGGGGCCCTCAGTCGGAAGAAAGGCCGACCACTGTCCACTTAACTGCCTGATTGATGGGCAGAAGATATGGCTGGCCTTCCTCCTGAGATACCCCGAGGTGCCTCACTGCTTTTCCAGGCAGTGCGCAGGCTAAAGTAAAGTTTATTTATTTATTAGTCACACGTAGGTTTACATTAACACTGCAATGAAGTTAATGTGAAAATCCCTTATTCGCCACACTCCGGCGCCTGTTCGGGTACACTGAGGGAGAATTTAGCATGGTCGCACAGATAGTGACCCAAGCCGGGAATTGAACCCGAGCCCCTGGTGCTGTGAGGCAGCAGTGCCAATCACTGTACCACGGTGCCGCCCTTGACAACCACCAAGGATGGATGGGGAAATGGGATTGATGCTTTGACTGGATTGCTCTGTGGGGATGCCCTCCTTTTTTTCAAAACGCCGAATTGGTTCAGTTGAAAAGATTTGTGTTTTGCCCTGTGCCTGGGAGATCTGACCTCCTGTGGCCAGCTGTCACTGGCTTTAAGAGTCTGCGATGAAAATCAAGGAGTTGCCAGTTGTCTGTAATGTAGAGAAACCACTCTACTCCTGACAACAGGTACAACCCAGAGAGACTTGGCCGGAGGTACTCAGGCTCACACTGTGAGGGAGGTGTTACTAAAATAAGGAGCTTGCATTTACATAGTGTCTTTCATGACCTCAACATGGCTCAAAGCTCTTTATATTCAACACAGTGTTATTCTTAACACTGTTGTAATGTAGGAGGTGCTACCACCAATTTATGCACAGCAGGATCCCACAAACAGCAATTTAATCACAAGATAACCGGTTTCAGGATGCTTCTTGTGGTCCAAGTATTAGTCCAGGACTCTGAGGAGACTTTCATAGAATGGTGGCCATGGGATCTATTACACCCGCCTGAGAGAATAGACATAGCCTCAGCTTAATGCCCACCCTGAAAAACAGCACCACAGACAGTGCAGCAGGCCCTCAGTATTGCATTACAATGTCAGCTCAGAAATGAGTTTATTGTGACGATGTAGCAGGAGCTACTCTACATCTAACCCCGTGCTGTACCTGTCCTGGGAGTGTTTGATGGGGACAGTGTAGAGGGAGCTTTACTCTGTATCTAACCCCGTGCTGTACCTGTCCTGGGGGTGTTTGATGGGGACAGTGTAGAGGGAGCTTTACTCTGTATCTAACCCCGTGCTGTACCTGTCCTGGGGGTGTTTGATGGGGACAGTGTAGAGGGAGCTTTACTCTGTATCAAACCCCATGCTGTACCTGTCCGGGGGGTGTTTGATGGGGACAGTGTAGAGGGAGCTTTACTCTGTATCTAACCCCGTGCTGTACCTGCCCGGGGGGTGTTTGATGGGGACAGTGTAGAGGGAGCTTTACTCTGTATCTAACCCCGTGCTGTACCTGTCCTGGGGGTGTTTGAGGGGGATAGTATAGAGGGAGCTTTACTCTGTATCTAACCCCGTGCTGTACCTGTCCTGGGGGTGTTTGATGGGGACAGTGTAGAGGGAGCTTTACTCTGTATCTAACCCCGTGCTGTACCTGTCCTGGGAGTGTTTGATGGGGACAGTGTAGAGGGAGCTTTACTCTGTATCTAACCCCGTGCTGTACCTGTGCTGGGAGTGTTAAATGGGGACAGTGCTGCAACTTTATTCTGCATTGAGCCACGTGCTAGCTGATTTGGGGGCGCTTGATCCTGACATGCAGTGACAGTGTTAGTTGAATTATTTCTGTCATCTCGCATCACCATTCTTCACAGTGAGTGAAATATTTACCCAATTATCTTGTTAAATATTCTTTTCCTCACATTGGGGCTGTCTGCTTGAGTTTGCTTTGCATGGAGTTGGTTTACTCAGTCTGTGCCTGCAATCCAGGAAGCGTTCATAGTGTATTACTGAACGTTGGAACAATGGAAATATCTAATTTGTGATGACTTAATTGGCTTCAGAACGTAAATCAATGTGTTTGAGAACTTTGCTTCCTGTTCCCACGAAGATTAGAAAGGAGAAAATATGTAGTGGGTTACAGGGAAAAGAAGTAAACTGTGCCAAATTAGGAAAATTAGACCATACAGCTGTCACTACCAAGAGCTAATTGTGGAGATATATTGCTTCATTGCGCTCTCGTAGTTTATAGTTTTCTTTCTCTCTCTCATTCTCTCTCCCCTCTATAACTGCTACTTGGGCATTGCTATGGCAACTTCCAGCCAACTCTAAGCCTGGACCATCCCTGGTTGGCCCATTGAGGGTGCCAAAGGCTGCAGCACACTCTTGTGTTCATCTCAATGACCTCTCAGCTTGTTTTAGTCACTTGTTTTGACCAGGGACAGCATCAGAAAATCAAACAGAAACATGTCAACCATAATGAAGGGCTGCAGTCGGCTGCTGCTCTGTTATTCTGGGCCTCTGGCCTCATTCATCCAGATATACACAAGACCAAAAGAAAGAAAGTTTATTCACTAGTCACAAGTGAGGCTTACATTGACACTGCAATGAAGTTACTGTGAAATTCCCCTGGTCGCCACACTCCGGCGCCTGTTCGGGTCAATGCACCCTAACCAGCACATCTTTCAGAATGTGGGAGGAAACCGGAGCACCCGGAGGAAACCCACGCAGACACGGGGAGAACGTGAAAACTCTACACAGACAGTGACCCAAGCCGGGAATCGAACCCGGGTCCCTGGCGCTGTGAAGCCGCAGTGTAGCAGCAGTAACACCTAGGGTTGCCAACTTCCCGGCAATGCCCTGGATCCAACGGGAACTGATGAGGTGATCTCTCAGACACTGGCGAGAGCAATCCGGGGGAAAAATAATTGCAACATTAACTAGTTACTTTCCAAGTTTTCTCGCAGCAGTTTTCTCTTTTAGACAGAGATGTAAATAAAGGGTGTTCAACTGAACCATCCAATTGGCTAACAGGGAGATATTTGCTTTCCAACTGGGAGGCTTTTATGTGCCTTGTGGGCTGGTTTTTGCTATTTGTCTGTTCCCATTTCTCTCTTTCCATCTTTTATCCAGCTCTTTGCTTCAATGCTGTTCGGAGTTGGGCAGATTGCTGCGTGGAGGCAGGAAGGGGCCTTGAAGTGGTCACTAACTGCCCATTAAAGGGACTCAAGTACAGGCAGGGTGGGAGGTCGGACATTCTCAGTCTCACTCGCCTCCTTCCTGCACCTCTTTGGGGAGGGAGAGGGGCGGGGGGGGTAAGAGGGAGGAGGTGTGGCCTTTATTACCTTAGGCCAACAAGTTTTTGTCTAACCTTTCCCAACCTCCTGGAGTTTGAAAGCACTTTATAAATAATTAAATACTTTTGAAGTGTAGTCACTGTGGTCATGTAGGAAATATGGCAGCCGAGGTGTGCACAGCAAGATCCCAATGTTCAGGAGATGGGTGAATGTGGTCAGCAACAACTTTTGTTCTCCATCCAGTTGGTGCAGACTTGATGGGCTGAAGGGCCTCTTCTGCACATATCGAATACACAGACTGAGAAATGTGACCTCAGCAGCTCAATGTCTCTAAGATAAAACAATCTGCCCGATAATTTCCTTCAATAATTCTTGCATGTTTTGAGGCAAAGCACACACTGTTCTAAATAAAGTGGATTACAAATTTTATTGACTGAAAATCATGAAACTAACTTGTCCCCAGAGTTAACAGTTAAATTGATTGTTTAATCTCTCCCCCCCCCCCCCGCCCCCCCGCCCCTTCATACACCCTTTAGATCTCTTTTTAATAATGAAGCTTTAGAACACCCGTTTTATACCTTCCAACGTGACTCGTTGTTGAATCTGGTCCTGTGAAGCACTGTGACAATTTACTGCATTAAAATTGCCCATCTTCCCACCTCAGCTTATCCACTGCTGAAACCCTCGCTCACGCCTTTGCTGCCTCTCCCATCAGTTATTCCAATACACTCCTGCCCAGCTCCCCATTTTCCACACTCCATCACTCGAATTCACTGAAGTGTATTCTAGTGATCAACAGGTCCCATTCACCCATCGCCCTCTGGGCTTGCTGACTATATTGGTCTCTGTACTATAAGGGTCTAGCACATGTAGAGTTAATGTGGGCCTGAGTATAGCACTGCCCACACAGTCATGTAAGAGAACACATAAGCTCATAAGATATAGGAGCAGAATTAGGCCATTCGGCCCGCCGAGTGCGCTCCGCCATTCGATCATGGCTGATATGCTCCTCATCCCCATTTTCCTGCCTTCTCCCCATAACCCTTCAACCCATTGCCAATTAAAAATCTGTCTAACTCCTCCTTAAATTTACTCACTCTCCCAGCACCCACCGCACTTTGGGGTAGCGAATTCCATAGATTCACAACCCTTTGGGAGAAGTACCTCAACTCTGTTTTAAATTTGCTACCCCTTATCCTAAGACTATGACCTCTTGTCCCAGAATGCCCCACAAGAGAAAGCATCCGCTCCACGTCTACTTTATCCATACCTTTCATCATCTTGTATACCTCAATTTGATCTCCCCTCATTCTTCTCAATTCCAGAAAGTATCGGCCTAAACTGTTCAATCTCTCTTCATACGACAAACCCCTCATCTCTGGAATCAATCTGGTGAACCTCCTCTGAACTGCCTCCAATGCCACTGCATCTTTCCTCAAATAAGGGGACCAATCCACATGGGGACATGGTCCACGCACTGAGGCCAGTCTAGTGTGATGTGGAGATGCCGGCGTTGGACTGGGGTAAACACAGTAAGAAGTTTAACAACACCAGGTTAAAGTCCAACAGAAACTTTCTGTTGGACTTTAACCTGGTGTTGTTAAACTTCTTACAGTCTAGTGTGGACAGAGCTGTGCGCACAAGGAAGCACAGAGACAGCTCCGACTTGACACTTACTGTGTGTGTGCATATATATGTTCATCATTCTTATCGTTCATAAATACTTGCAGTTAACCTTCTGAACAAGAACCCAACACCCTACAACAGCCTCCAGTCGGGCAACACCTCAATTAAAAAAATCCTCATCCTTAGTTCCGAATCTCTGTGTCCCCGTCACCCTCTGTCTCTGCAACATGCTCCAGCTCCTTGAGTGGTCTGTGCTCCTACAATGCTGGCCTCTTCTGTGTACCCAATTTTAATTGCTCTGTCATCGGTGGCTGTAACTTCATTTGCCAAGGCATTAAAATCTAAAATTCCCTCCTTCAACCCCTCTGCCCAAAGCTGTAGAAACATAAAGATAACTGCACAGGAGCCTTTCTTTAAACATTGATGTCTTCTCATGGGCTGTGGATGGACCATGTTTATCGGCCAGCCTCTGAGGGCATTAAAAGTCACCTGCAGCGATTGGTTTGGTTACCCACCCTGAAGGGGCAACAGTGAACACCTGGGGTTTTCACGCCAATCCGCTAGCGTCCACAGCTTCTGCTGTTGTCAGTCTACAAGTTGTTAGGTTGATTGCAATTTGCCAGGCTGGGATTTCGAGACAGCCGGCTGCTTAGTTCAGTGCCAACGTTCCCCTAGAACTCGCTACATACCAAGATCCCTGAGAAATGAAAGTTGGTGAATGCCGTTCTACAAACCTGGCATGGATTGTCTGTTATTGGAGATCCAGCAATGAACTTCTTCCTGCGGGTGAATGGGAGACACTAAATGGGGGATACCCAGCAACTATCTCCATTCAAAGCTTTGGCTGACGTTTGAGGGCTGCAAGGTTGGGAATGTGTCAGACGTTTCAAAAACAATTATTTTTGCACCATTCTTCAATAACACCTGCAACGTACAGATGTTAACTGAAGAATGTGTGGGCCAGAATACCTGAGAAGCTTTGCCACCAGTGGATGGCAGCTGAATGGTTGTAAATATACCCACCCGCCCCCACACAACACATCACTGTCACAGACAAGCACAATCTCACAAGCACAATCTCACACACACATGGGCACACTCAGATGTACACACTCACTTGCTCACATGCAACAAAGCTCATGTGCACACACTCTCTTGCACACACTCTTTTGCACACAGTCACATGCACACATACACATGCTCACGTGCACACACTCTTGCACACACACACATTCACACACACACACACTTGCATGTACACATGCGCACACTCACATGCACACACTCAAACACACCCACACTCACACACACACACACACACACACACAGATCTCTCATTCAGAATGCCTTTGCACAAGCTAAATGAAGTTCCTCAGCCATTCATTTTTAACAAACTCAAATTGACGGTCAGGCTTTGATAACTAAAAATGTTTAGGTAACAGGAAAATGTTAATTTGTGACAGTAGAGGGTGCTCTTCTGAGGTTGGTTCAAAGTATATTGTTGGAGCATAGACAGATCTACTCTGTATCTAACCCCGTGCTGTACCTGTCCTGGGAGTGTTTGATGGGGACAGTGTAGAGGGAGCTTTACTCTGTATCTAACCCCGTGCTGTACCTGTCCTGGGAGTGTTTGATGGGGGACAGTGTAGAGGGAGCTTTACTCTGTATCTAGCCTTGTGCTGTACCTGTCCTAGAAGTGTTTGATGGAGACAGTGTAGAGGGAGCTTTACTCTATCTAACCCCGTGCTGTACCTGTCCTGGGAGTGTTTGATGGGGACATTGTAGAGGGAGCTTTACTCTGTATCTAACCCTGTGCTGTACCTGTCCTGGGAGTGTTTGATGGGGACAGTGTAGAGGGAGCTTTACTCTGTATCTAAGCCTGTGCTGTACCTTACCTGGGAGTGTTTGATGGTAAGGAGTCTAACAACACCAGGTTAAAGCCCAACCGGTTTATTTGGTAGCAAACACCACTAGCTTTCGGAGCGCTGCTCCTTTGTCAGATTGGTTGGAAATGTGGAAATCTGGAGTGTTTGATGGGGACAGTGTTGAGGGAGCTTTACTCTGTATCTAGCCTTGTGCTGTACCTGTCCTAGAAGTGTTTGATGGAGACAGTGTAGAGGGAGCTTTACTCTGTATCTAACCCCATGCTGTACCTGTCCTGGGAGTGTTTGATGGGGACAGTGTAGAGGGAGCTTTACTCTATATCTAACCCCGTGCTGTACCTGTCCTGGGAGTGTTTGATGGGGACAGTGTAGAGGGAGCTTTACTCTGTATCTAACCCCATGCTGTACCTGTCCTGGGAGTGTTTGATGGGGACGGTGTAGAGGGAGCTTTACTCTGTATCTAACCCCGTGCTGTGTTTTAGATAAGCATTAAACTGAGATCCTGTTCTCCTGAGGTATCATTGCACCATTGAAGTGGATTGTTGGAGCTTTGTTCTGCCATCATCGCAAAAAATGATTAATTAGCCACTGCTGTCTATACGGATTGTGGTGACTGCTGTGTTTTCCTACACGAGTTACAATAGCAAGGAAATTATACTAAATATTTATAAATTATAGGGACAGGCTGATCTGCAGCATTTTTTCAATTCCAGGAAAGTTGCCAAACCTTTCATGGAAGTTGAGAAGAGATGAACGAGAATGGCTTCAGGGATGATGGTGATGAGAATCTGGAATGCACTCCTTGGGAAGCTAGTGGAGGCAGGAAACCTTACCAACTTTAAAAATAAAATTGGATAAGCACTTGAAATAACAGAACACCTGGGTTTAATTCTGGCCTTGGGTCACCGCCTGTGCAGAGACTGCACATTCTCCCCATGTCTACATGGGTTTCCTCTGGGTGCTCTGGTTTCCTCCCACATTCCAAAGATGTGCAGGTTAAGTTGATTGGCCATGGTAAATTGCCCTTAATGTTAGGGGGATTAACAGGGTAAATGCATGGGGTTACAAGGATAGGGTCTGGATGGGATTGTTGTTGGTTCAGGCTCAATGGACCGAATGGCCTCCTTCTGCACTGGAGGGATTCTATCATTCTATGAACATTCAAAGATATGGGATAAGTGCTGGAAAATGGGATTAATACGATTTTAGCAGGGGTTATTGTTGGTGCAGATTTGATGGGCTGAAGGACCTTTTCTGCACTCTGTGAATCTATGATTATGACTTGATGAGGGACTGAGTTATGCGGAAGCTGGTGGAGAGAGACTGGAGAAGCTGGTGTGGGGAGGCTGGAGAAGCTGGTGTGGAGAGACTGGAGAAGCTGGTGTGGAGAGACTGGAGAAGCTGGTGTGGAGAGACTGGAGAAGCTGGTGTGGGGAGACTGGAGAAGCTGGTGTGGGGAGACTGGAGAAGCTGGTGTGGAGAGACTGGAGAAGCTGGTGTGGGGAGACTGGAGAAGCTGGTGTGGAGAGACTGGAGAAGCTGGTGTGGGGAGACTGGAGAAGCTGGTGTGGGGAGACTGGAGAAGCTGGTGTGGAGAGACTGGAGAAGCTGGTGTGGAGAGACTGGAGAAGCTGGTGTGGGGAGGCTGGAGAAGCTGGTGTGGAGAGACTGGAGAAGCTGGTGTGGGGAGACTGGAGAAGCTGGTGCGGAGAGACTGGAGAAGCTGGTGTGGGGAGACTGGAGAAGCTGGTGTGGAGAGACTGGAGAAGCTGGTGTGGGGAGACTGGAGAAGCTGGTGTGGGGAGACTGGAGAAGCTGGTGTGGAGAGACTGGAGAAGCTGGTGTGGAGAGACTGGAGAAGCTGGTGTGGGGAGACTGGAGAAGCTGGTGTGGGGAGACTGGAGAAGCTGGTGTGGAGAGACTGGAGAAGCTGGTGTGGAGAGACTGGAGAAGCTGGTGTGGGGAGACTGGAGAAGCTGGTGTGGGGAGACTGGAGAAGCTGGTGTGGGGAGTCTGGAGAAGCTGGTGTGGGGAGACTGGAGAAGCTGGTGTGGGGAGACTGGAGAAGCTGGTGTGGGAAGACTGGAGAAGCTGGTGTGGGGAGACTGGAGAAGCTGGTGTGGGAAGACTGGAGAAGCTGGTGTTGTTCCCAATGCAGCAGAGCAGCTCAAAGTGAAGTTTCGACAAAGGTGTACAAAATTCTGAAGAATTTTAATGGAGCAAGCAAGCTGGAATTGTTTGAAGTGGGAAAAGGCTCAGTAAGCAGAGGTCACAGAGCGTATTCGATTGGCAAGGGACCGGAGGCAACATGAGGATGCATTTCTGTTTTGAGTCACAAGTTGTAGTGATGTGAAATGCACTGCCTGAAAAGGAAGTGGAAAGAGATTCAACTGTGATCTTCGAAAGGGAATATTCATAAGTTCATCAGATATAGGAGCAGAATTAGGCCATTCGGCCCATCGAGTCCGCTCCGCCATTCGATCATGGCTGATATGATTCACATCCCCATTTTCCTGCCTTCTCCCCATAACCCTTCAACCCATTACCAATTAAAAATTACTCACTGTCCCAGCATCCACCGCACTTTGGGGTAGCGAATTCCACAGATTCACAATATTTACTTGAAAAGGTAAAATTACCAGAACTCGGCGGAAATAGTAAGCAGTCTCACAACACCAGGTTAAAGTCCAACTCACCTGATGAAGGAGCGGCGCTCCGAAAGCTCGTGCTTCCAAATACACCTGTTGGTCTTTAACCTTTAAAACTTTTCAATGTAAACTAATAGATGACAGTAAATGAAATTAATTTGATGCATAGTATTAAATTAAGGATGCATCTGTTCCATAGAACTTTCAGCATTGTTTGTGAGACTACTTACTGTGCCTACCCCGGTCCAACACCGGCAACTCCACATCATCTGCGGAAATAGCAGCAATTGTGGGGCCGGTTGTGTAGCTTGAATCCTGCTGAAAAGAGAGAGGTGTTGCTGAAGTTTTTCATCTTGCACTCATCAGGCCAAATGCAAGAATGCTAAATTTCACACAATCACAATTTACACTTCAGGATAGCTCGTCCAAAGAGCTGGCACAAGTGGGGTCAAATGGTCTCCTTCAGATGCGTGATTACATAAGGGTCAGTTAAAACATAATAGTGACACTATCTAATTGCAAGTTACTTCTTTTCAAATATGAAATGGCACGGGAAATGAGCAGGGAATACAAATTAGATTAGTGGTTTCCAGAGGAGCTGGAAGCAACATATGTGCGATGGGCTGAATGGCCTTCCCATTCACCAGAGGCTCCGGTTCTGTTTGGTGTTTCACTGGGTAACACACATGGTAGGCAGGCTCTTTGAAGATACGTTTCACATTGACATATTGTTCTAATATCAATTATAACAAACAGAGAGAAGGGCTGTTTACCGGACCAAGACAGTGTGCAGAATTATAATCATTAAATGCAATTTGAGTGTTAATAACACATTGAAACAGAGAAAGGTCAGAAATAATCCTCAATTATGTACTGTTCTCACTGCTCCCCGTGAACTGATGGAGCTGTGAATCTGAATATGCTTCACACGTTGTCCAAATTCAACAACAACCTGCACTTGCTTAGTTCCTTTAACATAGCACAACATCCCAAAGCACTTCACAGGAGCGTTTTCACACATAATCGCCCAGACTCGGAGAGATTAGAACAGGTGGCCAAAAACCTGGCCAAAGAAGTAGGTTGGTGTTGATGGAGGAGAGAGAAAGAGAGAGAGAGGCAGAGTGGCGTCGGAAGGAAATTTCAGAGTGTGTGGCCAAGGCAGCTGAAGACAGGGCCACCAGTAGTGGAGCGATGGAAACTGGACATGTGCAAGTGGCCAGAATTGGGGAAGATTGATCCCCTTGTAAAAGTATGGCTGGCTATTATGGATATGTGCGGACACTCTGTCACTAACTCTGGTTGATGGCTTTGATTTGACTTAATACTGTCACATTTATTGGGATACAGTTTAAAAAGTTGTTTCTTTCGTGCTATGCAGACAACACATACCGTTCATAGAGTACATAGGGGAGAAGGAAAGGGAGGGTGCAGGATATAGAGTTGTAGTCATAACAAGGTTGTAGAGAAAGATCAGCTTAATATGCGAAAGGAGCATTCAAAAGTCTGATGGCAGCAGGGAAGAAGCTGTTCTTGAGTCGGTTGGTAGGTGTTCTCAGACTTCATAGAATCATAGAATCCTACAGCGCAAAAAGAGGCCATTCGGTCCATCGAGTCTGCACCGGCCGCAACCCCACCCAAGCCCTAACCTCATAACCCAATGCATTTACCTGAGCTAATCCCCCTAATTGCCACTAAGGGGCAATTTAGCATGGCCAATCCACCTAACCCGCACATCTTTGGACTGTGGGAGGAAACCGGAGCACCCGGAGGAAACCCATGCAGGCACAGGGAGAACGTGCAAACTCCACACAGACAGTGACTGGGGCTGTGAGGCAGCAGTGCTAGCCACTGTGCCACTGTGCCGCCCTTGTCACTTGTGTATCTTTATCCCAATGGAAGAAGGTCGGAGAGAGAATGTCAGGGGTGCGTGGGGTCCCTGCTTATGCTGGTTGCTTTTCCGAGGCAGCGGGAAGTGTAAGCAGAATCAATGGATGGGAGTTTGGTTCGCGTGATGGACTGGGCTACGTTCACAATACTTTGTAGTTTCTTGCGGCCTTGGTCAGGGTAGGAGCCATACCAAGCTGCTTAATCTAAGTAACTTTGAGAGGCTTTTCCCCTTCTTCCCAACTCACCCCCAGTTAATGTAGGCAATCTTCCTCTTTGCCGTTTCCCCCTGACTCTTTTCTCCATTCTCGGCCAGTCCTTGCTACATCTCGCATCTCTTTGTAATCTGTGTTGATGCTCCTGATCCAATCACAATTCATGCTGTGACTCTTCCTGCCTGGCCATTGACTGCAGTCAGCTGAGGAATGTCAAAACACTTCCTGGTGTTGATCCGCTTGGCTGCTCTCCCTGGCACCTCACGAGCCAAGCATCACTCAAAATTTTTTTTTAAATGTTTGTTTATTATTGTCACAAGTCGGTTGGTGTTGATGGAGGAGTTACTGTTACTGTGAAAATCCCCTAGTCGCCACACTCCGGCGCCTGTTCTGGTACACTGAGGGAGAATTTAGTATGGCTAATGCCTAACTAGCACATCTTTCGGACTGTGGGAGGAAACCTGAGCACCTGGAGGAAACCCACACAGACACGGGGAATACGTGCAGACTCTGCACAGACAGTGACCCAAACTGGGAATTGAACCCGGGTCCCTAGCGCTGTGAGGCAGCAGTGCTAACCACCGTGCCACCGTGGCGCCCACAGCTGAACAGCAGATGAACTGGTCATTATCTCATTGCTGTTTGTGGGATCATTCTGTGCACAGTTTGGCTGGCACCTTTCCTACAATACAACCATCACTACACTTCAAAAGTACTGCATTTAGGATTTGGTACTTAAAAAGCGCTTCAGGGCATCACAAAGGTGCTGTGGAAATGTAAATTCTTAACTTCCCTCAGATGTTTTTCCCCTCCTGTTACATTTTAGTGAGGAAGCACATGCTGATGACTTTAATATTGATTGGGTTTAGGAGGAGTTACTGAGCCAGGCCGGGTGAAATGTGTTTGAGATTGCCATCCCTTGACCTGTCAGCGATCATGTTGGGAGCCGGGGCCATGGCTTCCTTCAGCTTTTGCCTAAGCATGCCAACTCCACTCCCACACGATGCCCAGTAACTCCTCCAGTGCCTACAGTCAGATTGTTCCTGCTTTCTGAAATTAAACCATTCCAGCACTATCGGCAGCAAGGCCAACATCAGCCAACTGCTGAAAGTTAATGAAGTGACGGGGCCTTTCACAAAGGGGACCCTGTGTACTACCTCACACTCAGCACTAAATCAGGACTCACGCACTTTGTAAAAGGGAAAATAAAGCAGGTTAGCAGTGATACAGAACAAATCTTCCTTGTTTTTTTTTCTAAGTCTATTCCTCCCTTTTATTATTCCCCTCCCCATCCCAATTGTCTCCCCATCTGCTCGGAGGGTGCTGAACAACATGTTAGCAAAGAGGGTTGCATTCCGGTCTGTAAATCTCCTGGTGATTGATTCTGTTTCCAAGTGTGGGAAAGAGTCGCAGACAAACCTCATCCTGCACTCTGGATCGGCGCATGGACGGTTCCTGCAGTGGGGGGTGAGGGGAGAAGTGTTCCTGCACTGTTCAATTGTTCCCCGGAGAAATGTCACCCAGAGTACAGTATAGTATCGATTTACCAGGCTGAATCCAGGGCTGGCGGGACTGATGTGTGAAGAGAGTTTCACTTGGTTAGGATTGTTTTCACTGGAGTTCAGATGAATGAGGTGGGATCTCATAGAGACGTATAATATTCTGACAGGACTAGTTGGGGTGGATGCAGGGAGGATATTCCTGATGGTGGGGGAACCAGAGGTCACAGTCTGAGGATTCCGGATAGATCATTTAGGACGGAGGTGAGGAGACATTTCTTCACCCAAAGAGTGGTGAGCCTGTGGAATTCACTACCACAGGAAGTAGTTGATGCCAAAACATTGAATGTGTTCAAGAGGCGGCTGGACATAGCACTTGGGGCAAATGGGATCAAAGGTTATGGGGAGAAAGCAGGATTAGGCTATTGAGCTGGGCGATAAGCCATGATCGTGATGAATGGCGGAGCAGGCTCGAAGGGCTGAATGGCCTCCTCTTGCTCCTACCTTCTATATTTAGTGGCCATCGGCACACATGAGACAGGAACCCAAGTTGACTTCTCCTACCCCTGTCAAAGGCAGCAGGAGGAGTCCCAGAGGAATATAGTACTGAATGTGGCCATTCAGCCCATCCTGTTTTTGTCAGGCCTCTGAAAGAACTATCCATCCAATCACTTTTCCTGCCTTTTTTTAAATGTTTCTTTTTTTAAACGCTAATTGCAAAATATCCTGAATTAAACTTTAATCACAAGCTGCCAACTTTTCATAAGGGAAGAAGCTTGAAATTACCATTTCAGACTCCTGAAAAATGTAGAGTGATCTTTCATTTCATAGAATCATTGAATCCTCACAGTGCAGAAGGATTCAGCCAGCGAGCCTCACTGACTCTCTGACAAAGCATCTTAGCTCCATCCGTGACCCTGCTCATCCCCCTAACCTCCACATCTTTGGAGACTAAGGCGCAATTTAGCACGGCCAATCCACCTAACCTGCACACCTTTGGGATGTGGGAAGAATCCGGAGCCCCCGGAGGAAACCCACGCAGACACAGGAGAACATGCGGACTCTGCACAGACAGTCGCCCAAGGCCAGAATTGAACCCGGGTTCCTGGCGCTGTGAAGCAGTAATGCTAATGACTGTGCCACCGTGTCGCCCATTTCTATCACATCTTTCTTGATCTTTGGGTTTTGGGGAGGGATTTGAGGAAAAACCTTTTAACCCAGAGGGTGGTGACGGTCTGGAATGCACTGCCTGGGAGGGTGGTGGAGGCGGGATGCCTCACATCCTTTAAAAAGTATTTGGATGAGCACTTGGCATACCATAACATTCAGGGCTATGGGCCAAGCGCTGGCAAGTGGGATTAGATGGGCAGGTCAAGACCTTTAGTGCGTCGGTACAGACTCGATGGGCCTCTTCTGCACTGTAGTATTCTGTGATTCTGCGATCTTGGGGTGTCTCAAAGCACTTTGCAGCAAATGGATAATTTTTCAATGATGGAAACATGGCAGATTGTATACTGCAATCTCCCAGAAGCAGCAATGCGATTGTAACCAGGTCACCTTAACTGTGGGGCGAGAGAGCTGATGAGGGTAAGAAGTTGAAGGCTATGGGGGGTTGTGGAGCTGTGTTGGGGGGGTGGGGCGGGGGGGTGCAGTTAAGGCCACAATCAGATCAGTCATGACCTTATTGAATGGCGCAGCAGGCTCGAGGGGCCAAATAGCCTACTGTCGCTCTTAGCGTCACGTGTAAGAGGCTTGGCTTGCTTGTGCAATGCACATTTCCTCACTAACACAAAGAAATGCTGCAGATTTTCCCAGCTTTTTTATTTGGGGCTATAACACAGCAAAAGGTCAGCGCTTTCACCTCTGGAGTGGAGTCAATTGACAGAACAAAACACAAAGCAACAAAATCCTTCAGCAAGCAACGCGAGTGTCTTGAGTTATTTGTGCAGATTCCCAGTGGTTGTTAAATTTTATGTAATGTTAGTGCAGTAAAACAAACACAACAACCTGCTTATACTCCAGCCAGCCCTCGCGTCTCACCTCACCGCTGGCCCACACACTAAGTATCAAACAAAGGGAAGTTATGGCTTCGCCTGTTCAGGAGTTACTGGTTTGCAATAGCAGACTCAGTCCAGACTTTCCAAAGCCAGCACGTAGCAAATTCCATCCTGTAAGGGAAGATAAATTCCTCCCGTGATCTGAGGTGCCAGTCTGAATGCGCGACCCTGAAGTTATCACTGACAGCAGTTTTAATGATTGGATGGCAATACTTCTTCTCATTAAAGTCAATACAGTTTAATCAGAGCCTGATAAGCATTCACGTTGCAGTTAAATTAGGCTTTCAGCTTCTTCCCTCCACATCTTATCACAGGCCAAGCTCTAACTCCCTTGAATTTAATGAGTTTCAAAACAGTCGATAGTTAAATCCACATTGTATATTTTTCTGTTTTTCACTAATTAGTTTCCTTACTTCTGTCCAATTAGTTATTTGTTTCCCAGTTAAAGGAAACATAAACCCTCACTGATCCATGTCTTCATCAGAGTCTTCATTCGAGTGTAATAATCGTAACAGCTTGCATTTATAGAGTGCCGTTCACGCCAAAACATGGCTTCACACGAGCAGAATTGGACAAAGGGCAGGATTTTCTGTGTACACACCTGCACGTGTTCTATTAGCGGAAGAATATTTGGAGTCATTGAAGGATACAGCGAAAAATGAGGAGGCTATGGTTGGCAAATTTAGGACTTCTTCACTGGGGCACAGAAGACTTGGGACCAATAATGGAGCTTTCCAAAGTTCCAAAAATGTTTGGAGAGGGTTTTTCGTGACATATTGTCCCCACTGTTTGAGGTAAAGGACCACCACTGGGAGGACAAAATAAATTAGAAGGGTTGTTTCCTCGTTGAGGGTTAGAACGTGGAATAAAAACAGAAAACAATATGAAATAGGAGCGAGAGTAGGCCATTTGGCCCCTCGAGCCTACATGACCATTCAGTAAGATCATGGCTGATCTTCCAATTCAACTCCCACCTTAACCCCATATCTGTTGATTCCTCAGTGCCCCGGGAAATCATCATCTCAGTTCTGAGTATACCCATCAACTGAGCTTCCACCGTTCTCCGAGGGTAGAGAATCCCAAAGATTCACAACCCTCTGAGTGAAGAAATTTCTCTTAATCTTAATCCTAAATGGCCAACTCTTTATCCAGAGATTATGAAGCCTCGTTCTATACTCTGCAACCAGGGAAAACAGCATCTACCCTGACAAGCCCTCTCAGAAACTTATACGATGCACTGAGATCCCCTTTCATTCTTCTAAACCCCAGAGAGGATAGACCCAATTTACTCAATCTTTCCTCATGGGACAACCCTGTTTTCTCAGGAATAAATTTAATGATCCGTCATTGTATTCCCCCCTGCATTTAGCATGGCCAATGCACCTAACCAGCATGTCTTTCAGACTGTGGGAGGAAACCAGAGCATCCGGAGGAAACCCACGCAGTCACCCAAACCTGGAGTTGAACCCGGGTCCCTGGCGCTGTGAGGCAGCAGTACTAACCACTGTGCCACCGTTAATGAGCATCTTAAAGGAGGGAAGTGAGTTGGAAAGGTGGAGAGAATTGAAGAGCTTAGGGCATAGGGCATAGTCAGCTGGAGCGATTAGGATCGGGGATGCAGAGAGACCGAAATTAGTTAAACACCGATACCTCTGAGGATTGCAGAGATGGAGGAGTTTACGGAGATAATCCTGCCTACTCCATTGCTTATTGCTTATTGCTGACACTAGGTGTCTTAAATGAGAATATGCCCCCTTAGGCTACAGTAAGAATTCTTAATTTGATCAATACAAGGGACAAAAAAATGTCAAACCCATAATTAGCATTTTTTTTTTTCAGAAGCTATATTGATGGATGGTGGGTAAATCACAGTGCATTAAAGGCAATAATCTGTTTGAGAGGTTTCAAGGACTAGATTAGTATCTTTCAGTTCACTGCAAGCTATCCATTAGGCTGTGTGGCACTGAAGGTTTATATAATTCCTTTAGCATTCTCTCACAGCTTTTACATCCACATATCTCCACTTCATTGCCTGTTTGAGTGTATCACGTTGTCAGGAACCGTTGAAATGATGGCATCAGACTGCAGTATCGCTAAGATAAAAGCAAATTACTGCAGATGCTGGAATCTGAAACCAAAACACAAAACGCTGGAAAATTTCTGCAGGTCTGACAGCATCTGTGGAGAGAGAACAGAGCTAAATATTTCAAGTCTGGCTCGCCCTTGGTTAGGCCTGGCTCTGACAGGGCTCGAAACGTTGGCTCTGTTCTCTCTCCACAGATGCTGTCAGACCTGCTGAGATCTTCCAGCATTTTCTGTTTTTTGTAGCAGTGCCACTGAGTTACCTCATGCCCTGAATGATCCAATCAAGAATCGTTTGAAGGTAGAGTCCCGGTGCTGCACATCCATTGAGGCACCAACTCTCGCATTTAGCTGGTTTTAGTCCCAGTAAGGAGAGTACAACTGGCTGCCTCCATGGATTTTACATTTTCAGTGGGGCATAGGGCGGGCTTTGCAGAAAGGGCCCGGTTTGCAATTCCACTGAGTTAGCACCAGACAGCGACAACTAATCTTAGCATTGTTGGATCAAAGATTTAGTGAATGAGCCAAATAAATTTAATAATTTGGGCTGCGACACATGAATCATGTGCTTGTGTACATGATAAATGCATGTTTGTGTTCAGAAGTTTAAAAAATTCTATTCCTTTCTCAAAGTGGACAGAGTAGTGGACAAGGCAAGCCCTTAATCCATCTCCTCGCTTGCTCCAAAAACCAATTCAAATTCAAATTGAATCCAATTCATGGTCCCATACTAGATCCAAGCTGACAAGAACGGGCATTACACCTGATCTCGGGCTTGATCCTACACTTGATCTTAGCCGAAAGGCCGAGGGAAGTGTGCATTTGCTCTTGTGTTTGCTTGTATGTGCGTGTACATGTGTAGATACATGTTTACACACATGTGAGTCTGCACTGTACCCACTTCAAAGCCGTACATCCTTGATGAACTATGGTGCCTGGAAATATCTGTGCTTCTTTTCATTAACCAAATAAACTAAATCAACAAATTGTGGGATTAATTAAAAATGCAGTTCCTTGAAGGGATACTGCATTGAGAGTTTGTGTGCATGGCACGATGGCACAGTGGTTAGCACTGCTGCCTCTCAGCGCCAGGGATCCGGGTTCGATTCCATCCTCGGGTCACTGTCTGTGTGGAGTTTGTGCATTCTCCTCGTATCTGCATGGGTTTCTTCCGGGTGCTCCAGTTTCCTCCCACAGTCCAAAGATGTGTGGGTTAGGTTGATTGGCCATGCTAAATTGCCCCTTAGCGTCAGGGGGATTAGGAGGGTAAATCTGTGGGGTTACGGGGATGGGGCCTGGGTGGGATTGTGGTTGGTGCAGATTCTGATTCTATGATTCTATGAGTATGAGCACGTGTATTTGTGGATGTACTTCCATTGTGTGTGTGTGCACGTGTGCGTGCGTGTGTGCGTGCATGCATGTGTATGCGTACGTGCACGCACTTGTGTGCGCGTTGATGCTTGTTTACATAAGATGATACAATTAGGGAGGCATGAGCAGTGAATCTTTCCGTGGAAGACCTTTGTGCCAATATTCATTGTCTAAACCCGCATGTGGGCCATGTGTTTTAGAGACCTTGGGCAGTGTCTGTGACCTCAGCTGGAACCAACATCTTCAGGGCAATGAGGGAGGGCATCGAGCGCAAAAGAAAAATTGAACTCTGCTTCAACACACACATTTATTAATCATATTTTGTATGATGCAGTCTGGTCTGTACAATCTGCGGTGACTGATTTATTTTCATCATCTCTGTAGTAAACCTCTCCGTAAAGTGATGTTAGGTGATTGCAGGCGAATCCTGAATTGCATCCTCTAACTCAAGTATGTAACTGGACCGGACAATCAACTTTCTGCTGCTTTAACTGTGTGGACTCACTGGGCAGCCATTTTTCACCATAAGAGCTGTAAATGTCAAGTGACAGTAAATATTTTCCTTCTTTATACTGTCCAGGATTTATGCACACACTGCAATTTTCTGTCGATAAAAGCAGTTGAGATCCCAGCATTGTCTCTCTCAATCTGTCCCCTTCTAAATACCGCTGCAGATTTATTTTTGTAGCACTCTCTGTTGAACCTCTGCCAAACCAAGACAAAAGGTTCCGATCCAGCAGACTGCTGATGTGGAATCCAAGATAGGTGGCATTGTAAGCACTGTAGATGGAAGCACAAAGTGGTATTGTACATTTAAGTGAAAGGGCAATACTGTGGCAAATGGATTTCAATGTCGGCAAATGTGAGATTGTCTACTTTGGACTAAAATAAAATGAACCAGGCTACTTTCGAAATGATAAAAAGCTCCAAACAGCGGAGAGCTAAAGCGTCTCGGAGGGATCCGTAGATCATTAAAATGTCATGAAGAGCTATAGAAAATAATCAAAAAGCCTTTTTTTAAACTAAGTCACGGGATGGGATGTGGGTGTCACTGGCTGGGCCAGCATTTATTGCCCATCTTGAGGGCAGTTAAGAGTCAACCACGTTGCTGTGGGTCCCAGAGTCCCATGTAGGCCAGACCGGGTAAGGACAACAGATTTCCTTTCCTGAAGGAAATTAGTGAACCAGATGGGTTTTTAAGGGTGGCACGGGGTGGCACAGTGGTTAGCCCTGCTGCCTCACAGCACCAGGTTCAATTCCGGCCTCGGGTCACTGTCTGTGTGGAGTTTGCACATTCTCCCCGTGTCTGCGTGGGTTTCCTCCGGGTGCTCCGGTTTCCTCCCACAGTCCAAAGATGTGCGGGTTAGGTTGATTGGCCATGCTAAAATTGTCCCTTGGCGTTAGGGGTTTTAGTGGAGTAAATACATGAGGTTACGGGGATAGGGCCTGGGTGGGATTGTGGTCGGTGTAGACTCGATGGGCCGAATAGCCTCCTTCTGCACTGTCGGGACTCTATATGACAATTGTTTCATGGTCATCATTAGACTTTTAATTCCAGATTTTTATTGAATTCAAATTTCAACATCAGTGGCAGTGGGATTTGAACCCAAGCCCCTGGAGCATTATCCTGGATCTCTGCAAAACTAGTCCAGTGACAATACCACTACACCACTGCCTCATGGAATGCTGGCCTTTATATGTAGAGAAATAGAATACAAGTCATGGTTCCACTATACAAAGCTCTGGTTAGAGTACTCCTGTAATATTGTGAGCAATTACACATCATAGGAAGGATATATTGGCCTTGGAGTTTTACCAGAATTATACCTGGACCCCAAAGGGTTAAATTGTGAGGACAGATTACAAGAACCAGCGTTGTATTTCCTGGAACCTAGAAGGTTAACGGGGTGTTTTGATCAAAGTTTTCAGGATATTAAGGGGAACAGATAGCGTAGATAGGGAGAAATTATTTCCTCCAGTTGGAGAGTCTAGGACTGGGGGGCATGGTCTAAAAATTAGAACCAGACCTCTTGGGAGTGGAATTAGCAAACATTTCTACACACAAAGGGTGATAGCAGCCTGGAACTCTTTTCCACAATCGATACTTGATCAATTGTCAATTTTACATTTGGGACTGATAAATTTTTCTTATCTAAATGTATTAAGGGATATGGGATAATCATCGGGATATGGGATTAGGATACAGATCAGCCATCATTTTGAATGGCAGAAGAGACTGGAGAAGCTAATGGTCTCCTCCTGTTCCGACATTCCGCTTACTCTCAGCCAAGAAAAATTAAAGGAATGCTGGATTTGTCAATTGGCTGGGAGCTATTTCTCCATTTAATATTAGCATCAAAGGCAGTTTTGGAAGGCACCCATTTTGAATCATACATTCAGCAACTGAGCATCGGGATGAATAACTAGCTGACTCTCTGCACAATTCCTTTGCACTCCCCTTTACTCAGAACAATTTGCTGATCCGGTGCCCTATTTGTATGAAATAAGTGACTTCGGACCTTTTATATCCACCTCAGAAAGAGAAAACCTTGTTTTAACATCCCATCCAAAAGTTGGCACCTCTGACAGTGCAGCACTCCCTCAGGTACTGGCACTGGAAGTGTCAGCCTTGTTGACGTGAACCCCTCTCTCAGTTGGGTGTGGCATGTCCCAAAGCCACTGTTTTGAAGAAGAGCAGGGATAGATCTTTTTCCCTGGTCAATGTTAATCTCGCGATCTGTACTTAAACTAATGTTCAGGAGTGTCAGGAGGATTACCTAGGGTAAATGTGTGGGGTTGCGGGAATCGGGCCTGGGTGAGATTGTGGTGAGTGCAGACTTCATGGGCCGAATGGCCTCCTTCTGTACTGTAGGGATTCCATGAACGCACTGCCCCTTTCACTGCCCTGGTGATTCTGCACTGCATCCATTACAAAGTCAGTGCATTCTTGCTGAATGATGGTGCCCAGGATTGGATGCAGTCATTCAGAGTTTTAGATAACTATAGAGTAACTTCCTCCCCTTTTATCCCAGCTGCCTTGAGATCACGGCCAACATTCTGTCAGCTGGGTTCGCTGTTGTGAAACTGGCCTTATCAGATATGGCATTAGAAATAAAAACTGGCGACTGATCCAAGATCACCCGTTTTGCTGTTGGAGACAGTTGCAGATGATGTAAGTGATGCAGCATGTTAGAGATCAGTGGATATAGCGGAAAGATTTCTGTGGGCCCCACCAGCCGCACAATTGACAGCACGTAGTGCGTGCATGAATAGGTAATTACAGGAGCTCATCAACCTTTAAAAACCTTTGTCTCTGTAAATGCTCCATCTTACACTAAAACAAAATTCTTTTGTGTCTGATTCAAGGTCCCTCTGATATATAATTGTTAAATAGTTCTCTGAACATGCTGCAGAATGTTAATGAAGCGGATTTTAAGGTGTTACAGACAGACAGCTCACGGATAGTAAAAAAAAACACACTGTGGGAGCCAATTCTGTTTTTTTTCTTAAATCGTTCTTCAAAATGTTGGTGTCATAGAATCCCTACAGTGCAGTAGGAGGCCATTCGACCCATTGGGCCTGCATCGACAACAATCCCACCCAGGCCCTATCCCTGTAACCCCAAATAATTACCCCGCTAATCAAGGGG
Source organism: Mustelus asterias (assembly GCF_964213995.1). Classification (NCBI taxonomy): domain Eukaryota; kingdom Metazoa; phylum Chordata; class Chondrichthyes; order Carcharhiniformes; family Triakidae; genus Mustelus; species Mustelus asterias. The sequence continues at coordinate 85,655,036 of NC_135817.1, forward strand.
CAGTTTAGCATCTCCAATCCACCTAACCCACACATCTTTGGACTGTGGGAGGAAACTGGAGCACCCGGAGGAAACCCACGCAGACACGGGGAGAATGTGCAAACTCCACAGTCACCTGAGGCTGGAATCGAACCCGGGTCTCTGACACTGTGAGGCAGCAGTGCTAACCAATATGCCACCGTTCGTGTCTTTGGCAAATATTTGTTGCTCAGCCCTAATTGCCCTCATGGAGGTGATGGTGCACAGCCTTCTTGAACCGCTGCAGTGCATGTGGTGTAGGTACACCCACAGTGCTGTTGGGGAGGGAGTTCCAGGATTTTGACCCAGCGACAGTGAAGGAATGTATATTTCCAGATATATTTCCAAATCAGGCTGGTGAGTGGCTCAGAGGGGACCTTTCAGACGGTGGTATTCCCATGTGTAAGAGGCAGTAGAAGTTCTGAGTGCTGTCGAAGGAGATTTGATGAGTTGCAGCATTGCATTGATGCCAACATGTGTTGGTGATGGACAGAGTGCTTGGGGTACCGATCCAGCTTTACCCTGGATGATGTCGAGCTTCTTGAGTGTTGTTGTTGGAGCTGTGCTCATCCAGGCAAGGATACGGTATTCCATCACGCTCCTGACTGGTGCCTTGTAGGGCGTGGAAATTATTTAGAAAATCAGGGGTGAGTTACCTCAGAATTGACAAAAATTTGGGTAACTAGTCCTATTGCGTACTTGTGCGTCAATCCTTTTTAATAAGTTTCTAACTTTATGAGTGTCACACATAGGCTTACATTAACACTGCAATGAAGTTACTGTGAAAATCCCCTAGTCGCCACACTCTGGCACCTGTTCGGGTACGCTGAGGGAGAATTTAGCACGGCCAATGCACCTAACCCGCACATCTTTCAGACTGTGGGAGGAAACCAAAGCACCCGGAGGAAACCCACGCAGACATGGGGAGAATGTGCAAACTCCACACAGACAGTGACCCAAGCCGGGAATTTAACCCAGGTCCTTGGCACAATGAGGCAACAGTGCTAACCACTGTGCCACCGTGCCACCCGATAATAGCACTCCTGCGCAGCACCTTGGGCTGAAGGTGCTAGAGAAATGCAGGCTGTTGCTGAATGCAAAAAAAATGTAGAGAAAATGGTCATTTTCAATGCTGTTAAATCGAATACTCTGAAAGGGGCACACATGTTGGCTTATTTTGCCTCTTCTAACATAGCAAGTGTCGATTAAGCTCCTGTGCTGGTGAATTTCATTAGCTTCACACTCGGAGGACCTGCCTGTGTAATTAAACTCTACCAGCTGCTGTCAACTGATAGAGGGAGATGGTGTCGGACTGAGTCACTCGGTGCTGCTGAAAACAGAATTCCAGCGATATGTTACATTACGATTCTACCTGCGATAAACTAATGGTTTTAGTTGCTTTCTGGCTGGAACGAATTACCTGTTACAAGAACAGGAACAGTGGTATCCGTGGTGATTGGCAGTTAAAGTGAGCCGCCTTTTCAAAGCTGTCCTCTGTTGATTAAGCAGGGGATTGGAGTCAGTAAATCTCCGCTGTGCTGCGCTGCATTGGGAATGAGGGGTCTGACTCTCAGCGGACTGGTTTCTGCACCCCCCCCCCCCCCCCCCCCCCCCACCCACCCACCCACCCATGCCATCACACCCATCCCAACTCCTTGATGGGGCAGGGGTTCCATTCGGACTGTTCTGTTACCCTTCAGCCCAATCACCATGCCCCTCTGCCAAAGATACTCTGTCGGAAGGTCAGTGCAGACGCAATGGGCCGAATGGCCACCTACTGCACTGCAGGGATTCTTTGATTCTATGAAAGCTGCATTCGCCATTCTCAAGTTCCAGACAGTGAGTCTTTCTTGCTGGCCATTTCATCGCAACACCACCCCAATCTCACCTCCTCTCTCTGCAGATGCTGTCAGACCTGCCAGCATTTTCTGTTTTTGTTTGCCATCCCCCTCTGACTTCCTCGCAGAAGTCGAGACATTGGGTTGGGTGGGGGAAAATATCAACGTTCCCTCCTGAGTAACATTTGCCTTTTTTGTTTGATCAACAAGATTATCCCAGCTTTCCGATGACATTTTAACCTGTCTGCTCCCTCAGGAGGACTGAAGGGGTGGTGGAGGCAGAGACCCTCATAACATTTAAGAAGTATTTAGGCGTGTAGTTGTGATGCCAAGGCATCCAAGGCTCTGGATCAAGTGCAGGAAAAGGGATTAGAATAGTTATGTGGTTTGTCTTTGACCAGCAAACGCACGATGGGCAGAAGGGCCTTTTCTGTGCTGGATACCTCAATGACTCTATGACATAAAAGACTGCCATGGCCACTATTCTGATGAAAAGCAAAGGAATTCTTCCCTGACTAATATTTATCCCTCAGCCTCATCCCTCACTGAAAAAGATTATCAAGTCATTGTTACACGGATGTTTGTGGAAGCTTGCTGTGCACAAACACCTTGGCTATTAAATGCTTTGGGCAATCTTGAGGTTGGAAAAGGAGCTATATTAAATATAAGCTGTGCCCTCCCCATTGTGCACAATTTTCCATTTTGAAAGTCCATATACACAGCATCCACAGCAATTCCTTTAGTGGTACACTGCACTGCTTCCTCAAAACTTTCTCACTGTTGGGCAAGTGCTATTTAGGGCTCTTGCAAGGGTGGTGGTCACAGTGAGATTGGGGGAGGCATGGGGATTGGTAGCAAGGGCAGGGAGTGACAGTCAATGGCCACCCCGCCCTACCCCCGTCTCCCCATGTCCATACCGCCAGTCATACACAGATTCATGCAGCTCAAAGGACTGTTCCCTCTATCAGCTGACATGTAGCTCATTATCAGTCAGCATGACTGCATGGAACTGCGAAAGTTGCAGTCGAAGTGGGAAGAGCCGATGGCCCAGTAGTATCAAGGCCAGACTATTTATCCAGAAACAGTATGGCACGGTAGCACAGTGGTTAGCACTGCTGCTTCACAGCTCCATGGACCTGGGTTCGATTCCTGGCTTGGGTTACTGTCTGTGTTGAGTTTGCACATTCTCCTCGTGTCTGCGTGGGTTTCCTCCGGGTGCTCCGGTTTCCTCCCACAGTCCAAAGATGTGTGGGTTAGGTTGATTGGCCATGCTAAAAATTACCCCTTAGTGTCCTGAGATGGTTAGAGGGATTAACAAAGAACAAAGAACAATACAGCACAGGAACAGGCCCTTCGGCCCTCCAAGCCCGCGCCGCTCCCCGGTCCAGGATTGAATCCTGAATCCAGGATCCCCGCCCAATTTTCCAGCCTATCTACATACTAATATCCTATCCACCGAGCTGTCCCTCACAGCTACGATGCTTTGTTCATCACAACCTATTGACTCATCCCCACCCCCCCATTCCAGACCATGTGATCTCCAGGGAGAGGCGAAAACCCAGAGTGAAAACCCCAGGGCCAATATGGGGAAAACAAATCTGGGAAATTCCTCTCCGACCCCCTGAGGCGATCGAAACGAGTCCAGGAGATCACACTGGCCCTGATCGGAAAATGCTTCCCAACCCTATTCATTTCCACTTCCACGAACACCATATGAATTCCCTGCCCCCGAGACAGGTTCCCAACTATCCGCAGTCTTGTTCTGTACTGGCACCAGCAAGATGATCATAGAATGAAGCCTTGAAACGAGAAACAAAGAACAATTAGCCCGCGCCGCTCCCTGGTCCAAACTAGACCACTCTTTTGTATCCCTCCATTCCCACTCCGTTCATATAGCTGTCTAGATAAGTCTTAAACGTTCCCAGTGTGTCCGCCTCCACCACCTTGCCCGGCAACCCATTCCAGGCCCCCACGACCCTCTGTGTAAAATATGTCCTTCTGATATCTGTGTTAAACCTCCCCCACTTCACCTTGAACCTATGACCCCTCGTGAACGTCACCACCGACCCGGGGAAAAGCTTCCCATTAGTGGGTAAACATGTAGAGATATGGGAGTAGGGCCTGGGTGGGATTGTGGTCGGTACAGACTCGATGGGCCGAATGGCCTCTTTCTGTACTGTAGGGTTTCTATGATTTCTATGGAAACTCAGCTAATGTTCTGGGGACCCGGGTTCAAATCCTGTGACAGTAGATGGTGGAATTTGAAATCAATAAAAAATATCTGGAATTAAGAATCTACTGATGGCCATGAAACCATTGTCAATTGTCGAAAAACCCATCTGGTTCACTAATGACCTATAGGCAAGGAAATCTGCCGTCCTTACCTGGTCTGGCCTACATGTGACTCCAGAGCCACAGCAATGTGGTTGACTATGAATTGCCCTCCGGCAACTAGGGATGGGCAATAAATGCTGGCCCAGCCAGCGATGCCCGTGCCATATAAATAAAACAAATCCCTCAAGTGGTTGTTAAATGGCCACCTAAGGGTCTTCAGTGGAAGCAGGTCGACCATGGGCCTTCCCATCCCAAACTTACTATCAATGGAAGCGGGAGGGCATTGGGTATCGGTCCTGACACCAGCCCACCAAAATTTCAGGTCCTCCCTTCTCCCCCCCCCCCCCCCTCCCCCCACCCCGCTGGGGCAGAAGATTCTGCTCTACGTTTCAAGTCCCTAACCTTCTCTTTGTAGTCAGTGTGTTATTGTTATTGACAGTATCTAGTCTGAAGAGACAAAATCCGCAACGGAACCTCTAACATGGCCAAAAGACAAAGGTTTGAAGGGTCAAGGGTTATAGTTCAGGACTGCAAGCGGACTGAAAGGCTGCAGCTCACAATGAGGGACACTGCAGAGTTGAAGGGTCGGAGCTTACACGTTGAAAACAGTGGAAGGGCAGGGCAGGTTCGGAGCTCTCCAGGGGGAATCCTCGGATTATTAGAAGCTCAAAGTATTTCGAGTTAATAATCCGATCTGTACCTGGAGCACTCAGAATCACCGTCCTGAAATGTGAAGAATGTGAGAAATCTGGATGTTCCCCTTGCTGCATTCTCCAGGATATATTTAAATGTCTTCCCCAATCCATCATTTAAAATATATACTTTTGCCTGAAACGCTTTTCGCACAATTATTTTGGGTCTGCACTCAATTCAATCTAATTCCCGCTTTAATAGCTCTGAGCATTAAAGTTGTTTAAAATCGCTGTTTTGACAGGATTAATTATTCTGCAATAATTGATCTCACACATACAGAAACGAAGTATAAAGTCGTGCGGCTCTTTTTTTTTAAACAAAACAAGAGGATTGCAGACTATAATTACAGACCATTAGAGCAGCTAGTCTCCAGCCTTGCCCTGACCTAGTCTGCACGCTGCTCCGAGCTCGCACCTGCTGGCCCCTGTCTGAATTAAGGCCAATTTGATTTTGTTTTTCTGACCCCCTGATAATCTCTCTAACACTCCACTGGCATTCCCAAACATGATCCTGAGTTCAATACCTCTCGCTGCAATGGGTGGACTTACGCACCTGTCAAAATACTTACTGTGCTCTGTCTATTAACCTCGGCTGAGAGTCCACAATTTGAATTTTAAAAAAAGCACAATTGACTGAGAGTCGCAGGAGCTTGAGTTTCTTGAAGGATTTTTTTTATTCATTCGTGGGATATGAGCGTCGTTAGCTGGCCCATCCCTATTTGCCCTTGAACTGAGTGGCTTGCCAGGCCATTTCAGAGGGCAGTCAACCACATTGCTGTGGCTCTGGAGTCAAATGTAGGCCAGACCAGGCAAGGCCGGCAGATTTCCTTCTCTAAAGGGCATTAGTGAACCAGATGCATTTTTCTGACAATTGACAATGGTTTCATGGTCATCAGTAGATTCTTAATTCCAGATATGTTTATTGAATTCAATTTCCACTATCTGCTGGATTCGAACCCGGGTCCCCAGAACAAAGCAGAGTTTCTGGATGAATAATCTAGTGATAATACCACTAGGCCACTGCCTCCTCTGGTATGCAGATAAGGTGAGGTGAAGTAGAGTGGGAGGTGGGCTTGTGTGGAACATAAAATATTTGCATTGATAGTGGAATGGCCTGTTTCTGGGCTGTGGAATACTATGTAATTCTTTGTAAGGCTGCCCTCGACGTCCAGTATAGAAATACCCTACAGCTTTAACCAAAATGCTATTTCATTCTTCTGATTTGAAGAATTGATTTCTTGCATTCCACAAGATGGGTGTTGTACTGGTAATGCAAGTTTAATTTTGGTTCAGTTCTGTCCTGTGATATTGTCCATAGAAACTGAGGGAAAATGAACATCCTACCTATATAACAGAGGAAATTAAGGAATAGGGGCGATGGGAGCCCAATTGGACTTTTGAGCCTGTTCTGCCATTCTCTAAGATTATGGCTGATATTTTATTCCAAGCCCACCTTCCTGTCTTGTATCCCTCCATTCCATTCGGGTCCATAAATCTATTGACTTCTTGTCTTGAAAATATTTGATTTGATTTATTATTGTCATATGTATTAGCATACAGTGAAAAATATTGTTTCTTGTGCGCTGTACAGCCAAAACATACCGTTCATAGAGAAGGAAATGAGAGAGTGTAGTGTTACAGCCACAGCTAGGGTGTAGAGAAAGATTAACTTAATGCAAGGTAAGTCCATTCAAAAGTCTGAGAGCAGCAGGGAAGAAGCTTTTCTTGAGTCGGTTGGTACGTGACCTCAGACTTTTGTATCGTTTTCCTGAAGGAAGAAGGTGGAAGAGAGAATGTCCGGGGTGTGTGGGGTCCTTAATTATGCTGGCTGCTTTGACAAGGCAGCGGGAAGTGTAGACAGAGTCAATGGATGTGAGGATGGTTTGCGTATTGAATTGGGCTACGATCTTTCGTAGTTCCTTGCGGTCGTGGGCAGAGCAGGAACCATACCAAGCTGTGATACAACCAGAAATAATGTTCAACAACTGAGAATCCATAGCTCAGAGAATCCCAAAGATTCACAACCCTCTGAGTGAAGACATTTTATTTATTAGTTTATGAGTGTCACAAGTAGGCTTACATTAACATTACAATGAAGTTAATGTGGAAATCCCCTAGTTGCCACACTGCGGCGCCTGTTCGGGGACACTGAGGGGGAATTTAGCATGGTCAATGAACCTAACCAGCACGTCTTTCGGACTGTGGAAGGAAACTGGAGCAGCTGGAGAAAACCCATGCAGACACGGGGAGAAGGTGCAAACTCCGTACAGTGACCCAACCGGGAATTGAACCCGGGTCCCTGGCGCTGTGAGACAGCAATGCTAACCACTGTGCCACCGCATTTCTCCTCATCACAGTGCTAAATGGCTGACCCCTTATCCTGAAAATGTGGTCTCGTGTTCTGGATTCCCCAGCCAGGAGGAACAACCTCTCAATCTGTCCCCTGTCAAGACCCTTAAGAATGGTATACGTTTCAATGGGATCGCTTCTCATTCTTCTAGATGCTAAGTAATGTAGATCCAGTCTGCTCAAACTCTCCTCAGAGGACAGTCGCCTCTTTGCAGCAATGTGTCTGGTGAACCTTTGTTGCAATCCCTCAAGGGCACCTCTGTCCTCCTTTAGGTAAGGATATCAAAACTGTGCCCAGTCTCCCAGTTATGGCCACACCAATGACATGTATAATTATGGTATGACTTTAGTGCAAAGATTTTAACACAACCTTAACAAATTCTGCCCCCCACTCCACCTCACCAGCTCCAATTCAAGGTGTTATGTCATCTCGTAAGTGTCACAATCGATAGTCATAGAATCCCTACAGTGCAGTAAGAGGCCATTCGGCCCATCAAGTCGGCACCAACCACAATCTCACCCAGGCCCTATTCCCGTAACCCCACATATTTACCCTGCTAATCCCCCTGATATTAGGGTCAATTTAGCATGGCCAATCAACTGAACCCGCACATCTTTGGACTGTGAGAGGAAACCGGAGCACCCGGAGGAAACCCGCGCAGAGACAGGGAGAATATGCATACTCCACACAGCCAGTGACCCGAGGCCGGAATTGAACCTGGGTCCCTGGCGCTGTGAGGCTGCAGTGCCTCTGCGTCGCCCCAAATGATGATTGGCATTGAAGTCATTGTTCAGGGAAACATTCCAAAGCACTTCACAAGAGCACAATCAGATTTAAACAGTGGAAAAAAAGTTTATTATTCACAAGTAAGGCTGACATTGACACTCTAATGAAGTTACTGTGAAATTCCCCTAGCCGCCACACTCCGGCACCTGTTTGGGTTAATGTACCTAACCGCACAATGTACCTAATATACCATTGTACTTAACCGGACTGAGCTGTACAAGGTGATATTTGGGTGGGTGACTGAAAGCTTGCGTCAAAGAAGTGGATTTGAAGGAGTATCCTGATGTAGGAGGGAAAGAGGGGAGTGGTTTGGGGAAGGAATGAGCTCCGGTGCTACAGGAATGCAAGTCTTCCATTTATTGTCTGTAGTTGAAACAGAAGACTGCACCAGCCTCGACTGTAATTTTTGAATACAGGTTGGGGCAAACATTTATTTCCCCTCCCCCCCCCCCCCCCCCCCCCCCCCCCCCCACTTCACCAGCCCCATAATACAATTAACAAGGAGATTTGGGAAGTTCCCATCCCATAGCGTTTAAATCAAAATAAACAAAGACTTCAAACAGGTTTGAAAGCATGTGTGGTCCCTCTGCATTCCTGTTTAAATGAATGCCTTGTAGGTGCAGTAATAGTCCTGAGGAATAAAGCACACTGGGGTCACTTAATTGTTTATAAACCTCAACTCCTGTTTTTTGTGGGGTTATGACATGGTTTGGACAGCACCCCCTCCCTCCATCCCCCTCACCCCCCCCCCCCCCCCCCCCCCCCCCATCACCTCCCGTTTCAGCATTTTAAATTAATCCAGGACATTGGAAACGGGGTCGCTAGGCAACTGGGGAGGGGGAGTGGGGGGGGGGGGGGCGGGGAGGGTGGCATTGTTCGATGAAGCTTCCCCTTTGCTGCCAGCATCGGGACTCTGGAAACCTCTCGAGCCCCAGTGCTGTTTCGCCGCTCTCTAATTGTGAGGGTACTCTACAGTTCAGGAACCATTAAAGATAATTGTTGTCACAGCACAAGTCATCTCAGTGCTGCGTTAACCCTTCAGCTCCAGCGTTCGCTCGCTTGCTCACTCGCTGTTGGAGAAGGGTGCAGGGGCTTTATTTTTTTTACAAAATCAAACTCTCGCTACACTTGCTGTCGGCTTCCCGCAACATTCAGGGAACATTCCAGAGCGGCAGTCCGCAATCTTTAGATGGCTTTGTGGGGCTGGCAGGGGGGGCGGGGGATGGCGGGGGGGGGGGTGGTGGGTTATAGAGTTGGGGAGTGAGGGGTTTGGTAGTGCAGAGGACACTGGGGCAGGGGAGGGGGAGCTGCTGCTAGGTGTGAGGATTCAAACTCGAGGGTGGGAATTTCTGAATTGAGGTGTTGCCGGACCAAGAACCAACGTGGATCGGTGAGATTCAGAGTGATTTGTAAATGGGAGTTGGCGTGAGTTGCTATAGGCGCTATCCTAATGCAAATCATTTTTGCAGCTACTCCAAGCTGATGGGCAATACAATCATTTCCCAATTTATTCTTTTCCTTTTGATTTGATTTGATTTGATTTATTATTGTCACATGTATTAACATACAGTGAAAAGTATTGTTTCTTGCGCGCTATACAGGCAAAGCATACCGTTCATAGAGAAGGAAACGAGAGACCTTAAATATAAAGATAAAGTTGCATAGTCCCTTTTGAAGGGGAGAGCTGACTGGTGGTGATTGAACCTCAAGGTCACCACACCTCAGGCGAGGAGCAAGGTTGAGAAGGCAGGGCCTTCATGAATAACCTTAGTCGGAACGGGAATGGAACCCACGCTGTTGGCATCGCTCACCAGCTGTCCAACCAACTGAACTAAACCAACCCCCTAAAAATACATCTGCTCCGAACAGAGAATTACATAGAATATACAGCACAGAAACAGGCCATTCAGCCCAATTGATCCATACTAGTGTCTTTAATCCTCTCCAGCTTCCTCCTACCTTTCCTCTTCTGCCCCATCAGCATACCCTTCGATTTCTTTCTCCCTCTTATTCTTAGCTAGCTTTCCCTCAAATTCACCGATCACTTCAATTTTCCCTGAGAGGTTGCATGTTCTCCACATTCTGGGTAAATGAAGACGTTCCTTTCAAATTTCCCTGCGGGATTCCTTGGTGACCTTACAATGACGGCCTCTAGTCTCGCTCTTCTGCAGCAGTGTGAACGCTATCTTTGTGTGATGGATAATGACCGAGAGCGGGAAGCTCCCCTACTCTGTTCCCAGCTAAGGAAAGCTGGCCGTTTGCACCATTGCTTATTATTGGCTGCCGTCAAAGCGATGACAGCACCGACGGTGGCCATTCGGCCCATCGTGTACTGGCCAGATGAGCCGATTGCATGGACCAGAGATATTCTGAGTGACGCCCTCAAGCTATTGAGGAAAATTCACACGCTTTGCTTTCTGGCTGAAGGATTGCTGAGGTCTGTCACTCAGGATACTGTCTGGTTGAATGATATCGTTATTTCTCACTGGGCCCTGGAGTTTGTTCATGCGACCCTAAATGCATCCTTTCAGCTGTTCTGAGTCCCCTCTTATTCTGCCAAACACTGTGCTTCGTTCAGTGCACTGAAGGGTGTATTGGAAGCCACTGAGACATTCCATTGAGAGAAGAGGTTTAACACTGCGCATATTGTTGAAGAGAGATCAGATTCCACCGCCACCCCCCCCCCCACCCCCACCCCCCCCCCCCCCCACCGACCCCAGTCCCCTCCCCATCTCCCACCAGATAACTGCGCCACGAAAGGCAGATCAATACACAAAGACACTGTCAGATTATACCCAGCACTAAAGGGAAATCCTAATCCCCCCCGAGGGATAATGCAGAAGAAAAAGGGAGACAATTCTGGGACTGATTAGACAGTCTAGGTGTCTTTCAAGCTGAGAAGAAAGAAGACAAGAGAAAGACTGGATTGCCGCGATAAGAGATATTTAGGGATTACCAGCGACTTAATTCAGAGTTTCTTGTGGTGAGGGTACACTGCGCCAGCCATGGGACACTTCTCCATCCCATCCCTTCACTTTCAAGCTTACTTCAGAGGCACTGACCATTTATAAAAGGACTTTTTTTTAATTGTGGTTCCCTTCTACAATGGAGGCTTAAGAGAAGCTGAGACAGAGGGGGATGGGGGATGGGGGGGGAATTCAACAGACATTTGTGGGGGAAAACCTTCAAAGCCTCCAATCGGATTCCTGCCATTTCTGGCTTTAAAGCCCTTTTATTGCTTTGAGTCGGAAAGAGTCTGCTTTTCCGCTCGCTTCCAGCAAAAGGATTAACATTAATTGACAAGTTTGAATTTCTGGTTAATTTTTTTTCTTAAGTTGGCATTTAAATGGTCTCGATGCATTGCCCAATGAGCTTCATGTCAAGGTTTGGAATCTTCCACATTGAAAAAGAAAGGCTTGAATTTATGCAGTGTCTTGTGTGAACTCAGAATGTTCCAAAGTGCTTTGGGCGGCACGGTGGCACAGTGGTTAGCACCACTGCCTCACAGTGCCAGGGATCCGGGTTCGATTCCCTTGGGTGACTGTGCGGAGTTTGCACGTTCTCCCCGTGTCTGCGTGGAATTCTTCCGGGTGCTCCGGTTTCCTCCCACATTCTGAAAGACGTGCTGGTTAGGGGCATTGACCCGAACAGGCGCCGGAGTGTGGCAACTAGGGGAATTTCGCAGTAACTTCATTGCAGTGTTAATGTAAGCCATACTTGTGACTAATAAATAAACTTTACCCTCCCATTGGTTCACTGGTGGGTACCCTATAAAGATGCAGCGCAAACCCCAACTTACCGAAGCTCCAGCCACAACACCTTCCGAACCTGTGATCTCCACTGAGAAGGACAAGGGCAGTACGTGTACCGTTACAGGAGTAGGGCCATTTGGCCCCTTGAGCCTGCTCCACCATTTAACTAGATCATGACTGGTCATCCGCCTCTTTCTGTGCTATCCCCATATCCCTTAATGTCATTGGTATCTAGAAAACCTATCGATCCCTGTCATAGAATCCTATAGTGCTGAAGGAGGCCATTCGGCCCATCGAGTCTGCACTGATCACAACCCCACTCTGGCCCTTATCCCCATAACCCCTTGCATCTACCCCAGGCAGTTCCCCTGACACTAAGAGGAAATTTAGCATGGCCACCTGACCCGCACATCTTTGAACTGTGGGAGGACACCGGAGCACCTGGAGGAAACCCACGCAGACATGGGGAGAACGTGCAAATTCCACACAGACAGTGATCCAAGTTGGGAACCGAACCCGGGTCCCTGGCGCTTTGAGGCAGCAGTGCCAACTACTGTGCCACCATGCTGTCTTGAACAAACTGAATGACCGAGCCTCCATAGCCCTCTGGGGTAAAGACTTCCAAAGCTTTACCACCCACCGTCTGAAGAAACCCCTCCTATTGGTCCTAAACAGTCTGCCATGTCTTCTGAGAGGAACACCACCACCTGCAAGTTCCTCTTCACGTCACACACCTTCCAGAGTTGGAAACCTAGCGGCCATTCGTTCACTGTTGCCGGGGCAAAATCCTGGAACTGCCCCCCCTGCCCTCCCCCACTAACAGCATCGTGGGTTTGGCTTGCAGTGGTTCATAAAGGCAACTCACCACCACCTTCTCAAAGGCAACTGAGGATTGCTAATGATGCTGGCATTACCAATGATACTTACATTCCATGACTGAATTTTAAAGAAAGCAACCACAGGATGTCCCAAAGTCCTTTATAGCCAATGAAATACTTTTTTTTCTGCGTAGTTACTGGTAGAATATTGGTGCATGCCAGCAGCCAAATTGGTGCACAGCAAGCTCCCATGAACTGAAATGTGGTAATGACCAGATAGTCTGTTTTAAATGTTAACCGAATGTTAAACATTGTCCCAGGACACGAGAGAGATCTCGCCCTGTTTTATTTCAGTAGTGGCCGCGGGGGTCACTGACCTCCCCCCCCACCCAATTCCCCCCTGCCCTCCCCTCCCTCCCTCTCTCTGCCCTGAGCATCACCCAGTCCAGGGTCATTGGAATCAAGAGCAGATTCTAACCTGCTGGTCCCTTCTCCCATTTCCCACCCATATCAACCAGCACTCAAACTGATTATCTTCTGGCCTGTTTGACAGTGCCTGGATTCACAGGGCAGTTGGTGGGGGAACATCACCAAAGTCATTCAGATAAAAGCAAAATACTGCAGATGCTAGAATCTGAAACAAGAACAGAAAATGCTGGAAAATCTCAGCAGGTCTGACAGCATCTGTGGAGAGAGAATAGCACCAACGTTTTGGGCCTAGATGATCCTTTGTCAGAGCTAAGAGCAAAGAGAATCGGCAGATTTATACTACTGGGGGGGAGAGGGGTGGAATGGGACAAAGGGAATGTAAATGAAGATACAGGTGGCATGGTGGCACAGTGGTTAGCACTGCTGCTTCAAAGCGCCACGGACCCGGGTTCGATTCCCGGCTTGGGTCACTGTCTGTGTGGAGTTTGCACATTCTCCCCATGTCTGCGTGGCTTTCCTCCGGGTACTCTGGTTTCCTCCCACAGTCTGAAAGATGTGCTGGTTCAGTTGATTGGCCATGCTAAATTAACCCTCGTGTCAGGGGGATTAGCAGGGTAAATATGAGGGGTTACGGGAATAGGGTCTGGGTGGGATTGTGGTCGGTGCAGACTCGATGGGCCGAATGGCTTCCTTCTGTACTGTAGGGATTCTATGTCTATGAAGAAGGCTGAGAAAGTGCTAAAAGTGTCCATTAAGTGATCAGAATGTATGAATGGCAGAACAGAGGTACAGATTGTTAAAGGATTGACTGAGGACTGCGACAGTTACACTGAGGTTGAGGGGGAGTTGGGGGGCAGGGGGGGGTGGAAAGAAGAAAAGCTGGAATGGAGAAGTGGAAAAATAGAAGTGAGAGAGAAGGATGATAAAATGATAAAAGTCATTGTTCGATACATTGCTTTGACCTGTGATTGAACTTGTAATTGCACTTTGAGCGCAGGGGGCGGATGTAAATGCGAACTTGCACCTGTAAAGTGTAGCATTCTTGTGAAAGTGTGCTGCTCTCAATGTCATTAAATCGTACAAGAAGCAAGTCTTCATATGACACTAACATTGATTTTTCCATTGATTGGATGAAGATCGCATTAGGGTGAGCAACGCTTTAACTCTTGTCCTGCTGAATGAGATTTTAATATATTACAGGTGGATTCTTGTTACCTGAGCCTGATTCCGTGCTGTATTGCTTTGTGACTCTCTGACTCTATATCCCTTCCTGGGATATAGCTGATCTCACCGGAAAAATAGGGCAAGGAGGATGCGGGTGTTTTTATCCTTGCTCTCTATCTTCCTGACTTGACACGCAGATAGACCGATGCGATGAGTCCGTAAGATCGCACCCATAGAATCGTAGAATCCCCACAGTGCAGAAGGAAGCCATTCGGCCCATCGAGCCTACACCAACAACAATCCCACCCAGGCCCTATCCCCGTAACCCCACATATTTACCCGGCCAATCTCCCTGACATTGAGTGTCAATTTACCACGGCCAATCAACCTAACCCGCACATCTTTGGACTGTGGGAGGAAACCGGAGCACCCGGAGGAAACCCACACAGACACTGGGAGAATGTGCAAATTCCACATAGACAGTGACCCAAGCCGGGAATTGAACCCAGATTCCTGGCACTGTGAAGCAGCAGTGCTAGCCACTGTGCCACCATGCCGCACCCATGACGTTTGGGTTTGTTTCCCGGTGGCAAAGCCAGCCATTGCCCATCCCGAGTTCACGGTGGAACCAGTTTCCTGAAGAGCAAACGCAATCACGTGTATTTTTAAAAAATTCTTTCATGGGATATGGGTGTCATATTCCAGATTGATCAATTGAATTTAAATCCCACCAGCTGGTGTGGTGGGATTTGAACCCGTGTCCCCAGAGCATTCGCCTACACAATTCAGTGACATAACCACTACACAACCATCTCCGCAGACGTTCAATGTTTTTAACCAAGTAAAACGTTGACAGACTCTTCACGGGAGAGGTTCCAAACAGAATGTGATACTCATCAACAATCGATCAGGTGACCAAATACGGCCAGTAATTGGGGTTTAAGTCCCTTAGTGTCATCTGGATTAGCAGGGTAAATACATGGGGTTATGGGAATAGGGCCTGGGTGGGATTGCTGTCGGTGAAGGCTCAATGCGCTGACTGGCCTCCTCCTGTGCAGTAAGTAGTCTCACAACACCAGGTTAAAGTCCAACAGGTTTATTTGGTAGCACAAGCCACTAGCTTTCGGAGCGCTGCCCCTTCATCAGGTGAGTGGGAGTTCTGTTCACAAACAGGGCATATAAAGACACAAACTCAATTTACAAAATAATGGTTGGAATGCGAGTCTTTGCAGGTAATCAAGTCTTAAAGATACAGACAATGTGAGTGGAGAGAAGGTTAAGCACAGGTTAAAGAGATGTGTATTGTCTCCAGACAGGACAGTTCGTGAGATTTTGCAAGCCCAGGCAAGTCGTGGAGGTTACAGAGAGTGTGACATGAACCCAAGATCCTGGTTGAAGCCATCCTCATGTGGCTATCAGTTTCTGCTCAGCGACTCTGCGCTGTCATGTGTTGAGAAGGCCGCCTTGGAGAACGCTTACCCGAAGATCAGAGGCCGAATGCCTGTGACTGCTGAGGTGTTCCCCAACAGGAAGAGAACACTTTTGCCTGGTGATTGTCGAGTGGTGCTTATTCATCCGTTGTTGTAGCGTCTGCATGGTCTCCCCAATGTACCATGCCTCTGATCTTTGGGTAAGCATTCTCCAAGGCGGCCTTCTCAACACACGACAACGCAGAGTCGCTGAGCAGAGACTAATAGCCACGTTCCACACACATGAGGACGGCCTCAACTGGAATCATGGGTTCATGTCACACTATCTGTAACCCCCATGACTTGCCTGGGCTTGCAAAATCTCACTAACTGTCCTGTCTGGAGACAATACACATCTCTTTAACCTGTGCTTAACCCTCTCTCCACTCACATTGTCTGTACTTTTAAGACTTGATTACCTAAACACTCGCATTCCAACCATTATTTTGTACATTGAGTTTGTGTCTTTATATGCCCTGTTTGTGAACAGAACTCCCACTTACCTGATGAAGAGGCAGCGCTTCGAAAGCTTGTGGCTTGTGCTACCAAATACTTTTACCTGGTGTTGTGAGACTTCTTACTGTGTTTACCCCAGTCCAATGCCGACATCTCCACATCACTCCTTCTGTACTGCAGGGATTCTATGATTCTAAGGAGCCTCTTAAAGGGAGAAAGCTGGAGAGAGATTGAGCCAATTCGGGAGAGAATTCTAAAGCTTGCCGCAGATTTCTTTCCCTAAAAGGACATTAATGGATTAGTAATCCAATAGTGTAACCACTAGGCTAACATATTGGGTGAGATTCTATGATCTTCACCAGTTTTTTGAGCCTGTTTGTCAAGTAGACTTGGGCAAGACTTAGCTGTAGATTGTTCTGTCAAAATTGCAACAGAGAACAAGATTATTTACCCCATCATGTATATGCTGGCTCCTTGAAACAGCCATCTAATTCATCCCACTGCACCCCTGCCCCTGCACTTCCCCCATTATTTCCCTTTCAATTTATTTATTCCTTCTTGGCATGTGGATGTCAATGGCTGGGCGAGCATTTAGTGCCCATTCCTAATTGCTCTTGAACTGAGTGGCTTACTGGGCCATTTCCAAGGGCAGTTAAGAGTCGACCACATTGCTGTGGGACTGGAGTCAGGTGTAGGTCAGACCGGGTAGGGATGGCAGATTTCCTTCCCTGTTTGAAGAATTGTTAACAACAGTTGTTGGTCTTTTGTGGTCCCCATTATTGAGACTAGCCTTCAGTTCCAAACTTATCAGCTGAATTGAAATTGGAATTTGAACCCTTTCCTCTCAAAAGTCGCCTGGTCTAAATGACCCATTCCATGCAGCACCTCCATCTCTCCCATTTATCTCATTCCCCTGTTTAAAGTTTCCATTGAACCAGCTTCCGCCCAACTCTCAGGGAGTGAAATCCGGGTTATGACAACTTGCAGTGCACCATCTTTTCCCCTCACCTCCATCTCTTGCATGCTCTACATATGGTTTGGTGTGGGTGGCACAGTGGGTTAGCACTGCTTCCTCACGGCGCCAGGGACCCAGCTTGGGTCACTGTCTGTGCGGACTCTGCATGTTCTCCCCGTATCAGTGTGGGTTTCACCCGGGTGCTCCAGTTCCCTCCCACAGTCTGAAAGATGTGCTGGTTGGGTGTATTGGCCGTGCTAAATTCTTCCTCAGTATACCCGAACAGGCACCGGAGTGTGGCGACTCGGGGATTTTGACAGTAACTTCCTTGCACTGTTAATGTAAGCCTACTTGTGACACTAATAAATAAACTTTAAATGCTGTTCACCCCATGTCCACTCCGGTACCCTGCCACCTCCTACCCCGTTAACTCACCACCCCTCTACCTGGCCAACCCCCAACGCAGTCACCCCGCTACCCTGCCACCTGCATCCTTTCCAGTTCATGGTCAAATTGCCCATTCTTTGCAGAGATCACGAAGCTGAGAAAAAGCAGTTGTATTTCTGTAGTATCTTTCATCACATCAGGATGCCTGATACTTACAGCGAGTGAAGCACTGTTTGAAGCAGAACTCTGTTGTGTAATTCATAGAACAGGGCAGCCAATTAGCACAAGGTAAACTCCCACAAACCCCAGCACAGTAAATGCTCTGTTTCAGTGATGTTAATCAAGGGATGAATATTGAACCAAGACACCGGGGAGAACTCCCCTGCTCTTCTTCGAATAGCGGCTGTGGGATTCTTTACATTTCACCCAAGAAACAGTTGGGGCCCTGTTTTAATGTCTCAATTGAAATAGATCACCTCCAGCAGTGCAGCACTCTCTGCGCTGTGCTGAAAAATAAGGTACGGATGCCTAAAGTGAAGCACCAGTAAAAATGAGAACTTCAAAAGGTGTAGCAATCTGTGGGAGGGTACCCACAGTTCCACAGGCAAGGATTACAACCACCCTGGCAGTTAATGTGCTCAGACAAATCTCTTTGCCCTCTTGTTAAACAGCTGAGTGCTAATGCGCCACCAACACCTTGTGCTGGTTGGTGGGTTTATTCCCATTACATTCTCGTATCAAGGGAGAAAGACACAGAGCAAAGCCCGGGGAGGTATCAGTCCCAGGGTGTGATTCCTGGTCCTTTCGGCACACAGATTCTGTGTGGTCTTTGAAGAATGCTGCATCAAAAGGAGAGGGAACTAATGATAAATGAAACAGAGATGTAATCAGTGGTATGAACTATTTATGGAGCAGCATCTGTTTTACAGAATACATACAGATTTAATGTGTACTTATTTGCACAAGAAGTAAATTAAATAGCAATCCAAATCTCTCGGGGACTGGGTGATGCAGTGTCTTAGCGCAATGTTCTTTAATCTCTGGGACATAACTCGGAATCCAAACCAGGCTGGTGAGATGAAAGTGATTTTTTTCCTCACTCTATGGCTCTCTATAGGATTTCCCAGTGAGGCTGGAGTGAGAGCTTTCAACCGCGATCATTTTCAGATCAGTACCAGGCTGTTAAGATAGCAACAATTGGCGATACATTGCAAGTTCTGCTCACAGTATGGCTGGTTTTGCTGAAGGATATATATGACTTGGATGAAAATGTAGATGGTTGGGTTAGTAAGTTTACAGATGACACAAAGATAGGTGGAATTGTGGATAGTGTCGAAGGTTGTCAAAGAATACAGTGGGATATAAATCAGCTGCAGATATGGTCAGAGAAATGGCAGATGGAGTTTAATACCGGCAAGTGTGAGGTGCTGCACTTTGGGAGAGGGTTAAGGGTAAGTATACAGTTAATGGCAGGACCCTGAGCAGCGTTGATGTACAGAGGGATCTTTGGGTTCAAGTCCATAGCTCCCTGAAAGAGGCCACGCAATTAGGTAGGGTGATAAAGAAGGCATATGGCATGTTTGCTATTATTGGTCAGGGTATTTAGTACAAGTGTCAGGATGTCATATGGCAGCTTTATAAAACTTTTGATTAGGCCACGCTTAGAGTATTGCATTCTGTTCTGGTCTCCACATTACAGGAAAGATATGGAGGCTTTGGAGAGGGCGCAGAGGAGGTTTACCAAGATGTTGCCTGGATTAGAGGGTATGAGCTATAAGGGGAGGCTGGAGAAATTAGGGTTGTTTTCTCTGGAGTGGCGGAGGCTGAGGGGAGATCTGATAGAAGTCTATAAAATTATGACAGGTACAGATAAGGTTGACAGTCAGAGTCTTTTTCCCAGAGTTGAAATGTCTAATACAAGCATTTAAGGTGGGAGGAGGAAAGTTCAAAAGAGATGTGAGGGTACGTTCTTTACACAGAGAATAATAGGTATCTGGAACGCACTGCCAGGGGTGGTGGTGGAGGCAGATACAACAGAGGCATTTAAGGGGCTTTTAGATAAGCACATGAATCTGCAAGGAATAGAGGGATATGGACCAAGGGATTAGTTTAACTTGGTGTCATGTTCAGTGCAATGTCATGAGTCAAAGGGCCTGTTCCTATTGTTCTATGTTCCATGTTCTATATGTAAGACCAGGGATAAGGTTAACATTGCACAAAGAGCTTTACTCTGTATCTAACCCTGTGCTGTACCTGTCGTGGGAGTGTTTGATGGGGACAATGTAGAGGGAGCTTTACTCTGTGTCTAACGCCGTGCTGTACCTGTCCTGGGAGTGTTTGATGGGGACAATGTAGAGGGAGCTTTACTCTGTATCTAACCCCGTGTTGTACCTGTCCTGGGAGTGTTTGATGGGGATAATGCAGAGGGAGCTTTACTCTGTATCTAACCCCATGCTGTAGCTGTCCTGGGAGTGTTTGATGGGGACAATGTAGAGGGAGCTTTACTCTGAATCTAACCCCATGCTGTACCTGTCCTGGAAGTGTTTGATGGGGACAGTGTAGAGGGAGCTTTACTCTGTACCTAACCCCATGCTGTAGCTGTCCTGGGAGTGTTTGATGGGGACAGCGTAGAGGGAGCATTACTCTGTATCTAACCCGAGCTGTACCTTTCTTTAGCCAATCAAAGAAATTTGTGTCTGATTAACCTTCAGTTCCTGGAGAGTCCAGGCCAATCCTAGAGAGTGACAGACCCCACCATCCACTCTCCGACGGTGCCATTTTATTCCCATTCAGATCAGAAACTGCAAAGTGTTTTATGGAGCCTGCCTGGATCATAGGGTTTGCACCTTGAATTTGGCTAGGATAAGCATGCTGTGTTTCACTTCAGGTAGGATTCAAAGACCCACTAGGGAACTTTTATTGAACAAAGTTTATTTAAGAATATAGTTAACATGTACAGTAAGAAAATTAGCAGGAACTTTTTTTCAATTACAAACAAGAAACAAAATAACCACTATAATGTATAATGTAAGTATAAGAATTGAGTTCTTTAGTTGAAGTGTGCTGTCCTCTGGATTCACTCAGAACAAGTTGAAGTCAAAACAGCTTCTCAGAACCCCAGGGAGAGACTCTCTGGTCAAACCACCAACTGCAGAATCTTTACTGCAGGAGGTTAAGACCTTTCAGATAACCATCAGAATTTCCAAAGCAACAGGGAGAGAGAGAGAAACACTTCTTTTTAGCTTGCTGCCTCTTCTAAAACTAAGCTGCAGTTCAGAACTGAGAATGGAAGAACTTCTGTCACCTGACCCACTAACCCGCTTTCTTTCCTCCTAAAAGTGCAGAGTTATTAAAAAATCCCAAAGTAAAAACAAACAACTCCCATCCAAAGCCACTTGAGCAGCAATAAAAAGACATCTGGTAGCCCGCCCGGCAACAACAATGACATCAGCTGAGGCTGTGAGCTGCAGAAATCATGATTTAAAACAAAACATTTCTTGAAGGTACACTGACGTTACACCATCCCTAGGATTTCCACGCCAAAGATGCAACATAAATGTAAGTTACTGTTGCCATATTCCTGTTCATCCTTAGCACTGCACTGGTCATGTCTTTTAACACGTAAAAAACCGATTGATTTCTGAATTAAAAACTGATGAGTAACAGCTCGATCTGCCACATGTGGCCCTTCTCCACCTGACACCACGGCTCACACACTTTATGGGGAAAATGAATTCATCCACACGGCGAGGCGACAGGCTCACTTTGTCCGGGCTTTATGAGGCAAACCATAGAATAATTGTTTTTATTTGATCTCGTGGATTTCAAAGTGGGCCCCCGGACTCTAATTTCATACCGTTTCCTCAGGCCGTAGACTTTAATTTCCACATCAGCTTATTCAGAGCATTCCAAACTTTGTAACTGTGTTTCTTTATATTTATATTTGTGTGTATGTGTGTCTCAGTGACTTTGTGCCTGCGTGTCTGTGTGTGTCTGCCAGTGTGTGTGTCTGCCAGTGTGTGTGTCTGCCAGTGTGTGTGTGTGTGTGTGCATGCACATGTGTGTGTACGCATGTGTGTATGCATGCATGTGTGTGCGCGCGTGTGTGTGTGCGCGCGTGTGTGTGCGCGTTTCTTCTCACAGTCCAAAAGATGTGCTGGTTAGGGTGCATTGGCCACGCTAAATTCTCCCTCAGTGTACCCGAACAGGTGCTGGAGTGTGACGACCAGGGGATTTTCACAGTAACTTCATTGCAGTGTGTGTGTGCACGCATGGGTGTGCGCGCATGTGCGTGTGTACGCGTGTGTGTGTCACAAGTAGGCTTAAATTCACACTGCAATGAAGTTACTGTGAAAATCCCCTGGTCGTCACACTCCAGCACCTGTTCGGGTTACACTGAGGGAGAATTTAGCGTGGCCAATGCACCCTAACCAGCACATCTTTCGGACTGTGAGAAGAAACCGGAGCACCTGGAGGAAACCCATGCAGACACGGGGAGAACATGCAAACTCCACACAGACAGTGACCCAAGCCAGGAACCCGCAGCCCTGGTGCTGTGAGGCAGCAGTGCTAACCACTGTGCCACTGTGCTGCTCTGTGCTGCTGTGTGTCTGCGTGTGTCTGCGTGTGTGTGTCTCTCTGTTTGTATGTATGTATTTGTGTACATTTACATCTTTATGTTAATTTTCCAAGATTTGCTAGATTCTGGAACGGTTCCATCAGTCTGGAAAGTATTAAATGTAAAGTCTCTATTCAAGAAGGGAGGGAGGCAGAAAACAGGAAACTCTTGGCCAGTTTGTTTTATGTCCGTTTATGGAAGGTGTTAGAATGGATCATTAAACTGGCCACTTAGAGAAGCTCAATCTCTCAGGAAGGTTTTGTGAAAGAGAAGCCATGTATAACCAATTTGTATTGGCGTTCTTTGAAAGGGTAACATGCACTGTCCATGAAGGGGAACCGGTGGACATACTGTACTTGGATTTCCAAAAGGCATTTGACAAGGTGACACATCAAAGATCATTGTGGAAAATAAAAGCCCATGGTGTAGAGGGTAACATATTAGCCTGGATTGAAGATTGGCTGACTTACAGAATGTGGAGATGCCGACGTTGGACTGGGGTAAACACAGTAAGAAGTCTCACAACACCAGGTTAAAGTCCAACAGGTTTATTTGGTAGCAAATGCCACCAGCTTTCAGAGCGCTGCTCCTTCGTCAGGTGAGTGGGCGTTCTGTTCACAAACAGGGCATATAAAGACACAAACTCAATTTACAAAATAATGGTTGGAATGCGAGTCTTTACAGGTAATCAAGTCTTAAAGGTACAGGCAATGTGAGTGGAGAGAGGGTTAAGCACAGGTTAAAGAGATGTGTATTGTCTCCAGCCAGGACAGCCAGTGAGATTTTGCAAGCCCAGGCAAGTCGTGGGAATTACAGATAGTGTGACATGAACCCAAGATCCCGGTTGAGGCCGTCCTCATGTGTGAAACTTGGCTATCAGTCTCTGCTCAGCGACTCTGCGTTGCCGTGTGTCGTGAAGGCCGCCTTGGAGAATGCTTACCTGAAGATCAGAGGCCGAATGCCCGTGACCGCTGAAGTGCTCCCGAACAGGAAAAGAACACTCTTACCTGGTGATTGTCGAGCGGTTTTCATTCATCCATTGTCGTAGCGTCTGCATGGTCTCCCAAATGTACCATGCCTCGGGACATCCTTTACTGCAGCGTATCAGGGAGACAACGTTTGCCGAGTTGCAAGAGTATGTACCGTGTACCTGGTGGATGGTGTTCTCACATGAGATGATGGCATCCGTGCTGATAATCCGGCACATCATGCAGAGGTTGCTGTGGCAGGGTTGTGTGGTGTCATGATCACTGTTCTCCTGAAGGCTGGGTAGTTTGCTGCGGACAATGGTCTGTTTGAGGTTGTGCGGTTGTTTGAAGGCAAGAAGTGGGGGTGTGGGGATGGCCTTGGCGAGATGTTCGTCTTCATCAATGACATGTTGGAGGCTCCGGAGAAGATTTCGTAGCTTCTCCGCTCCGGGGAAGTACTGGACGACGAAGGGTACTCTGTCCACCGTGTCCCGTGTTTGTCTTCTGAGGAGGTCGGTGCGGTTTTTCGCTGTGGCTCGTCAGAATTGTCGATCGATGAGTCGAGCGCCATATCCTGTTCTTATGAGGGCATCTTTCAGCGTCTGGAGGTGTCTGTTGCGATCCTCCTCATCTGAGCAGAACCTGTGTATACGGAGGGCTTGTCCGGAGGGGATGGCTTCTTTAACGTGTTTAGGGTGGAAGCTGGAGAAGTGGAGCATCGTGAGGTTATCCGTGGGCTTGCGGTACAGTGAAGTGCTGAGGTGACCGTCCTTGATGGAGATGCGTGTGTCCAAGAATGCAGCCGATTCCGGAGAGTAGTCCATGGTGAGTCTGATGGTGGGATGGAACTTGTTGATGTCATCATATAGTTGTTTCAGTGATTGCTCACCATGACTCCAAAGGAAGAAAATGTCATTGATGTATCTAGTGTATAGCATCGGTTGAAGGTCCTGTGCAGTGAAGAGGTCTTCGAACTTCTTCATGCACAGGTTCGCTGGCTGTCCTGTCTGGAGACAATACACATTTCTTTAGCCTGTCTTGATGCTCTCTCCACTCACATTGTTTGTATCTTAAATACTTGATTAGCTGTAAGTCTTTGCATTCCAACCATTATTCTGTAAATTGAGTTTGTGTCTTTATATGCCCTGTTTGTGAACAGAATTCCCACTCACCTGAAGAAGGAGCTTAAGGCTCCGAAAGCTTGTGGCTTTTGCTACCAAATAAACCTGTTGGACTTTAACCTGGTGTTGTGAGACTCCTTACTGACTTACAGAAAACAGACAATATGCATAAATGGGTCTTTCTCTAATTGGCAGGATTTGATGAGTGGAGTCCCGTAGGGGTCTGTACCAGGACCTCAACTTTTCACAATTTATATCAGTGACTTAGACAAGGGGAGTGAAGGCATGCAAGCTAAATTTGCAGATGACACAAAGATGGATAGGAATGATAGGTATGATGTAAAGAGGACATAATTTAAGACAAATATAGATAGATTGAGTGGACAAAAGCCTGGCAGCTGGAGGATAATGTGGGTATATATGAAGTTATTCACTTTGGCAGGAAGAATAAAAAGGCAGAGAATTATTTAAATGGAGAATGGCGGCAGAATTCCAAGCTGTAGAGGGATCTAGGTGTTCTGGTGCATGAATCACAAAAAGTTAGTAATTAAGAAGACCAATGGAATGCTCTTCTTAATTAGAGGGGGAATTGAAGATAAAAGTAAGGATGTTAAGCTTCAGTTATACAGGGAATTGGTGAGACCACATCTGAAAGAAACACTGTGGGCAGTTTAGGTCTACTTTATTAAGGAAGGATGTAAATGCATTGGAGGCTCTTCAGAGAAGATTTACTGGATCGATACATGGAATGAGTGGCTTGTCTTATGGGGAAAGGTTGGACAGACTGGGCTTGTTCCACTGGAGTTTAGAAGAATGAAGGATGACTTGATTGATGTATATAAGATCCTAAGTGGTCTTGATAAGGTGGATGTGGAAAGAATATTGTCACCTTTGGGTAAGTCCAGAACTAGGGGGCATTGTTTTAAAATTAGGGGTCGCCCTTTGAGGACAGAGACGAAGAGAACATTTTTGTGAGGGTTGTGGGATTTGGAACTCCCTGCCTCACAAGGTAGTGGAGGTGGGATCATTGAATATTTTTAAGGTGGAGGTAGATATTCTTATTAGGCAAGGGACTCAAAGATTATCAGGGGTAGATGGGAATGTGGAACTCAAAACAAAAACAGATCGGCCATGATCTTATTGAATGGCAGAGCAGGCTCGAGGGGCTGAATGGCCTACTGCTCCTATTTTGTATGTTCGTGTTGGTGTCTGTGTGTGTTTGAATGTGGGTATCTGGAATTTGTGCATTTGTATGTGTGTTTGTGTCCGTGTTTGTGTGTTTGTATGTTCTGTCTCTTGGAGTGTATGTCTGTTTGCGAGTGCTGGGATATGTGTGTCCTGGGATGTGCATGTGTTGGAGTGCATGTGTGTAATGGAGTACATATGTGTTGTGCTGGGTGCACATTGTGTATGCAGGGAGTATCTTGTTATCAAGTTGGAACCTTGGTTATTGCTGGTGAGTGCAGTTCAATCACACACCCATTTACTCATTGGAGACGGTGAGAGTGCCTCTTGGTCGGATTGAAGGGACAGGTTGTGAGGGCAAGTCTTTTGGTGCAACCACTTGAAGCTTAAGTGCCGAGAAAGTTAATTTAAAGCAGGTGTTTTTGCGGTGACCTTCAGCCCTCACTCCTGTTCCACATAGGATGTAGACTTCAATTCATTGATTATCCATCAAAAAATACCCCAGTCTGTTGAATCTGCCTTTATATAAAGCAGCATTGGAGCTGAAGAAAGCTGGATTAACTGAGGCGGAACTTATGAAATGAGGCTTGATTCCTCCTCGATATTTCCTTTGAGTTTCTCAGTTTGTTTTTCGAGCTAATATGGAGCAATCTCTTGGGCTCATTAGGTTTGCACATTATCAGTGGAGACTAGGCATTATTTTATTCCAATCCCATTATAAAATGTCAGGCATGAACACAGGGGGTCCTCAACTATCTGGAGCAAAGAAAGGACTTTAATGTTTCACCACAGATTCATTTTCTGACCAAGTGTCTCCGTCTGGAAAGTTAACCCTTCTTCTTCCTATTCCTGGGTCTTTTAAAAATTTGATTTGATTTATTATTGTCACATGTATTAGCATACAGTGAAAAGTATTGTTTCTTGCGCGCTATAGAGTCAAAGCATACCTTTCATAGAGAAGAAAATGAGTGCAGAATGCAGCGTTGCAGTCATAGCTAGGGTGTAGAGAAAAATCAACTTAATGCAAGATAAGTCCATTCAAAAGTCTGACAGCAGCAGGGAAGAAGCTGTTCGTGTCCTCAGACTTTTGTATCTTTTTCCTGATGGAAGAAGGTGGAAGAGAGAATGTCCGGGGTGCGTGGGATCCTTACTTATGCTGGCTGCTTTGCCAAGGCAGTGGGAAGTGTAGACAGAGTCAATGGGTGGGAGGCTGGTTTGCGTGATGGACTGGGTTACATTCACAACCTTTTGTAGTTCCTTGCAGTCTTGGGCAGAGGCCCACAGCCCCATTGCCAACACCTCAGTCTCCCACTGTGTCTTTTGTTTCAGTTCTTGTTCTGAATAGGATTTGATTTGATTTGATTTATTATTGTCACATGTATTGGGATCCAATGAAAAGTATTGTCTCTTGCTCGCTATACAGACAAAGCATACTGTTCATAGAGTACGTGGGGAGAGGAAAGGAGAGGGATGAGTTGAACACTCCCAGCTAAGGCCAGCTGATTGAAGGCAGGTGTGTGTGGGGCGGGCAGTGGCAATGGATCCAGAGATCCAGGGAAAGCTCGGGGGACTGGTTCAAATCCCACCATGGCAGATGGTGAAATTGGAATTCAATTAACATCTAAAACTAAAAGTTGAATGATGATCATGAAACCATTGTCGGTTGTCCTTTTTTATTCATCCAACAACTGCATTTGTTGTCCATCCCAATTGCCCTTGAACTGAGTGGCTGACTACATAACTGCCCTCTGGAATGGCTTAGTCACATGTCAGCCAGGTAAAGACGGCAGATTTCCTTCCATATAAGGGCATTAGTGAACCAGATGGTTTTAACAACAATGGTCATCATTCGACTTTTAATTCCAAGCTTTTATTGAATTCAAATTTTACCATCTGCCATGGTGGGATTTAAACCCAGGTCCTCAGAGTATTACACTGGGTCTTTGGATTAATAGTTCAGCAACAATACCACTCCACCACTGCCTCCCCCCATCTGGTTCACTAATGTCCCTTTAGTTTAAGTTTATTTATTAGTGTCACAACTAGGCTTGCATTAACCCTGCAATGAAGTTACTGTGTAAATCCCCTGGTCACCACACTCCGGTGCCTGTTTGGGTACACTGAGGGTGAATTTAGCATGGCCAATGCACCTAACCAGCATGTCTTTTGGACGTTGGTCTTTAGGGAGGGAAATCTGCCATGCTTAACCGGTATGTCCCAAATATGACTCCAGATCCCCAGCAATGTGGTGACTCTTAATATGCCCCCTGAAATGGCCTAACAAGCCAATCAGTTCAAGCACAGTATGGGGATTCAGTGCTGAAGGCCAGAGCCATGAGTTTCTGTTCAGGTTATGTCCAGCTGAGCGGGTAGCCAGGTGATTTTATTTCATTGAGAAATCTGGGTAAAGTCACCACCGCACACCATTGTTAAAGTTAAAGGATCATGGTCCGGGCCATTGGACATCACCATCTTCAGATGCCAAGCTCTAAGATGCCAAATGCTAACAAAGTTGAAGGGTCAAGGCTTAGAGTGGAGGGAGTGAATGTTTATGTGGTGAATGGGGTACCAATCAAGGGGGCAAAAAGAGCAAAAGGAGAAATAGGAACAGGAGAAGGCCTGTTTCCCAACCAGTGACATTTTGTTACCCCAGGACTTAACTTCAGTTGCCCTTGAATGCGGTACACCACAGGCTTCCAGTCACAAAAACAAACTTTGACCTTCATCCTCTGCCTCCTGCCACGATATTGATTTTGAATCCAGTTTGCCAATTGCCCTGGATCTGATACACTTACTTTCTTGATCAGTCTTGCATGGAGGACCTTGTCAAAAGCGTTATTGAAGTCAATGTCGACTATATCAACTTATCTGCACGCCTAGTCACCTGCTGAAAAAATTCAATCAAATTTGTTGGATACGATCACTGGATAAATAATATGGATGGGCTGAATGTCATCCTTTTGTACTGTAACCTTTCTGTGAGTCTGTTTATAATTGCCCATTAAATTATCATTTGTCTTCTGGAAGTCCATATAAACAGCATCCACTGACATTCTCTGGCTACTGTATTAGTTACTCCCTCAGAATATTCAAATAGATTTGTCAGGCCATAAATTAGGAAGTGGCAACATGGTAATAGCAAGCTCGGAGCTCAAAAAGCCTGGACGTTGTGCAAAACAGGGAAGGCTCAGGGGGGGAATAGGCTGCACGGTGTTACAGTCTTCAAGGGCTGACTTAAAATAGGAACAAGGAAGTGGTAAGAGAAAGGAAAGTGAGAAAAAGTTCAAGAGAGTGATGATAAGTCTGAAAGAGGGTGAGTGTGCGCTGACAATCCATTAGCTGTGTACAGAGAAGCATCTCGAGTCCTTGCCAAATACTGAGGTAAACTTCCTGACCGCCACTGCTGTGCTAATCAGCCAGTCTGTGCATTTGGTTAACTGGTTTACATTAGCAGGAGGCGGGGACTGAGGGAAGGGATCAGAGGGGATACAGGCGAAAAGATTCTGAATGTTTAAAACACGTTGGGTGCAGTGGGGAGGGAGGGGGGAATTGACATTCTGGGTTTGTGGTATTTGGGAACTTGGGAACAAACAAAGGAAGAAAGTTCAGAACAATATGGAGTGCAGCGGGATGGATAAAGACAGCAGAGTAACATTATTCTGTGCACTTCCAAACTTTTGGAGCAGTGGTTCCAAATACAGCAGAACTGGTTGTCGGAATTGTCAGAGGAATGTGGTGAGGTTTAGTTTAGAAGGCTTTTGAAGATTACACAGGCTTTTTTTAAAAAAATGCTTAACAAGTCACTCCTTAACTACTCATCAAGTTTATATAGCACAACAAGCAGAACAAACACAGCTGGATACCTTCATATCATCTTAGAACTCTGCATATTTTGAAGCAATTACAGACAAGCTTCTTGATTCTGATTTATGAGCTGGAGGCAGCTCAGATCATTCACAGATTTTAACAATAACCATATGCCAACTGGGTGGCACGGCGGAAAGGAAAAATTGTTCCTCTTGCCACTGAGGCCAACATTTCAAAATACATTACAATGAAGTGAAAATCTCCCTTTCACTCTCTGCTGTCAGGACAGGGGTTAGTTTGAAATCTTCACTCCTCGAATTCTGGTTTCTTCCCATGTCAGATTTCTGTCGCTTCACCATCAGTGGCCATCCTTTCAATTGTCTGGGTCCGAGGCTCTGTAATCCTCTCCCTAAACCTCTGCCTCTCAACCTCTCCTTTAAGACACTGTTTAAAACCTACCACTGTGGCCAGTGCAGAAGGAGGCCAGTCGGCCCATCGAGTCTGCACCG
The DNA here is from genome assembly GCF_964213995.1 of Mustelus asterias. Lineage (NCBI taxonomy): Eukaryota > Metazoa > Chordata > Chondrichthyes > Carcharhiniformes > Triakidae > Mustelus > Mustelus asterias. The sequence continues at coordinate 85,684,692 of NC_135817.1, forward strand.
ATCACAATCCCACCCAGGCCCTATTCCTGTAACCCCACATATTTACCCTGCTCGTCCCCCTGACACTAGGGTCAATTTACCATGGCCAATCAGCCTCACCTGCACATCTTTGGACTGCGGGAGGAAACTGGAGCACCCGAAGGAGACCCACGCAGACATGGGGAGAATGTGCAAACTCCACACATGCAGTCACGCAAGGCTGGAGTTGAACCTGGGTCCCTGGCGCTGTGAGGTAGCAGTGCTAACCACTGTGTCACCGTGCCGCCATGTTCTGATATCTCCAGACCTGTCGGGAGGAATGGGGTGGGTTGGGGGAGGTCATATTTTGTTTGATGGGCTCCTGTAAAATGCCATGGGACATTTTACTTGGTCAAAGTTGCTATATAAATGAAAGTTGTTGCTGGTTTGGAAACAACAATGCTTTTAGCATCAATATCAGTTGAAATTATGTGCTGGTTAGGTGCATTGGCCATGCTAAATTCTCCCTCAGTGTACCTGAACAGGCACCAGAGTGTGGCGACGAGGGGATTTTCACTGTAACTTCATTGCAGTGTTAATGTAAGCCTACTTGTGAAACGAATAACCGTTAACACTGTGTAAAAACACATGGAATTTAGTATCAGATTGTGGTTCTCTCAGTCTACCAAGAATGAGTTGGAGTGTTCTGGCACGGTTGACCTGTGTTTCCAAGTACTGGCATGCCTTCACCATCCTCAGCCTCTCCCAGCCTGTCACCCCTCCCATTCATAGAATCATAGAATAGAATCATAGAATCCCTACAGTGCAGAGGGAGGCCATTTGGCCCATCGAGTCTGCACCGACCACAATCCCACCCAAGCCCTATCCCCGTAACCCTATGCATTTACCCTAGCGAGTTCCCCCTGACACTAAGGGGCAATTTAGCATGGCCAATCCACCTAACCTGCACATCTTTGGAGTGTGGGAGGAAACCGGAGCACCCGGAGGAATCCTATGCAGACACGGGGAGATTGTGCAAACTCCATACAGAAAGTGACCCAAGCCAGGAATTGAATCCAGGTTCCTGCTGTGAGGCAGCAGTGCTAACCACTGTGCCACCGTGCAGCCTCTCAGCTCGACAGCAAAGCCTCTGACGGTAGTTTCATCAGCACGAAGAAGAACAGATGAAAAGAAAGACACATCCCACTTTGCCACCACAGTTTCGAGATAATGCCGAGACCTCAGAGAGGCTGCAACAGGGATTGACCGGATTGCAACCAGGGATGACGGTTGTTGGTTATGTGCAGAGACTGGAGAAGCTGGGATTGTTCTCCTACAAGCAGAGATAAAGATGAGATTTAGTCGAGATGTCTTTGATTGTGTAGAGTTTTTAATAGAGCAGATGTAAGGAGGGTTGAGGGGGGGATTGTGATTCTGCTAGCAGAAAGTTTGACACCATAGAATCCCTACAGTGCAGAGGAGACCAATAGACCCATTGGGCCTGCACCAACTCTCCAACAGAGCGTCTTATAGAGGCACAGGAAGGGAGAGGGTGTTTGTTTTACAGTGAGTCGTTATAATCTGAAATAGGCTGTCTGAACTGGTACTGGCTGGAGATTGGATAATGGTTTTCAAAAAGGAACTGGATAAATACTTGAAAAGAAATGGATCATTGACTGAGTTGGATGTGGGATTGGGTGGAAGGTCTCAAACCATCGCAAAGCATTGTATGGCCAATTACGTCATTTTGAAGGGTAGACACTGTTGTAATGTTGGAGATGCAACAGCCAATTTGCACCCAACAAGTTCCCACAAAGCAATGAAGCCTCCTAGAGAGCAGCACTCTGTCAGCATTAAACTGGGATTTGCCTCTGGAATGGGACTTGAACCCACAACATTCTGACTCAGAGAAGCTACTGACTGAGCCATGACTGTCATGGTGGAGTACTCCATTGGATTCGTGAATAGGCTGTCGGGCTTGTAAAGTATTTATGTCGTTGCTTTTTCCATGGAAGGAGGACTTGATTAAGCTGACAATACATCAAGCAAAGTGTTCCTGTAAAATTCCTTTGCTGTAATTCAAACCACATTTAATTAGAGTTTCTGGAGAGTACCATTTGCTGTATGCTTGCAGACAGCCTTATAAGTAACGGGTCCATACACCATTTGTGTGACAAAGACCACAGGAGAAACTGCAGAGTACAAAAGATAATAGCTGTGAGACATGCAATTTCCCACCGACCCGTGCTGTCCCTGTCCTGGGAGACTTTGATGGGGGCAGTGTGGAGGGAGCTTTACCCTGTATCTAAACCCGTGATGTACCTGTCCTGGGAGTGTTTGATGAGGACAGTGTAGAGGGAGCTTTACCCTGTATCTAAACCCGTGCTGTACCTGTCCTGGGAGTGTTTGATGGGGACAGTGTGGAGGGAGCTTTACTCTGCATCTAACCCCATGCTATAACTGTCCTGGGAGTGTTTGATGGGGGCAGTGTAGAGGGGGCTTTACTCTGTATCTAACCCCGTGCTGTACCTGTCCTGGAAGTGTTTGATGGGGACAGTGTAGAGGGAGTTTTACTCTGTATCTAACCCCATGCTATACCTGTCCTGGGAGTGTTTGATGGGGGCAGTGTAGAGGGGGCTTTACTCTGTATCTAACCCCATGCTGTACCTGTCCTGGGAGTGTTTGATGGGGGCAGTGTAGAGGGGGCTTTACTCTGTATCTAACCCCGTGCTGTACCTGTCCTGGGAGTGTTTGATGGGGACAGTGTAGAGGGAGTTTTACTCTGTATCTAACCCCGTGCTGTAACTGTCCTGGGAGTGTTTGATGGGGACAGTGTAGAGGGGGCTTTACTTTCTATCTAACCCCGTGCTGTACCTGTCCTGGGAGTGTTTGATGGGGACAGTGTAGAGGGAGCTTTACTCTGTATCTAACCCCGTGCTGTACTTGTCCTGGGAGTGTTTGATGGGGGACAGTGTAGAGGGAGCTTTACTCTGTATCTAACCCCATGCTATACCTGTCCTGGGAGTGTTTGATGGGGGCAGTGTAGAGGGGGCTTTACTCTGTATCTAACCCCGTGCTGTACCTGTCCTGGGAGTGTTTGATGGGGACAGTGTAGAGGGGGCTTTACTTTCTATCTAACCCCGTGCTGTACCTGTCCTGGGAGTGTTTGATGGGGACAGTGTAGAGGGAGCTTTACTCTGTATCTAACCCCGTGCAGTACTTGTCCTGGGAGTGTTTGAAAGGGCAGTGTAGAGGGAGCTTTACTGTGTTCATAGCTGCTTATTGATGGATGGGAGGAAGGGCTACACACAGGTCCAATTGATGACAAATTAAGAGCCTCATCTTTCTGCTGCTGGGATTTAACCGGTGGTGGAGAAGCCCATGCCAACCATCCAGGCTGGCAGCCTTCCCTGTGGAGCAGGGTGGCGGGCAGTGGGGCTTGTGAGTGCCGCCTTAGGGGACCGCCAGGCCCCATTGGCTGCACCCCCATGTCTTCTTTGCCCTCCCCAATCACTGCTGACTTGTTGCCCTGTTTACCTTGTCCCCCAGCACCCTTGCCCACCCCACCATGGCCTTCTAGCAAGCCCCGCCAAAAGCCTACCCTAACTTTGACTCCTGATGGTCAAGGAATGGCTGCAGTTCCATCAGTGGCCACCGCTCCTGTGACACTGCTGGCTATTCGATCAGAAGCTCTGTGACATGCCCAGTTGGAAGTCTTGGGCTAAACCAATTAAGAACCTCACAGCCATTAAACAGCTCCATAGGCAACCCACCGGAGCAGTGACAGACTCTCCCCCCTGGCTTTTGCGATAGTGTCCCCAGTGTTCCATGAAACTGTGGAAACACGGTGAGGGTGAATTCTGTCAGCCAAACCAAAGCAGAGATTACAGAAGATGGTGGAAGAATCCTTGGGGAAAATTCACCTCCAGTCTCTCTCTCTCTCTCCCCACCTAGCCTGCCACTTCCTCACTGTTACTTCAAAGTCCTTGTAGATGTTTCTGTTACAGGAGATTTAGATTCCCCGAGCCTTGTCAAATCATTTGCACTGACAGTTAAGGACTCGGCTGTAATTAAAACCCAAAGCTTGGTGAGAAACTCAGACTGAGCTGTCAGCAGCGTGACTTTCTAATAAATATTGAACTATTGCAGTTTTGAAATCAGTGCCAAGGAACAGCGACTGAAAAAATAAATGTTGGAGGTTCCTGACAGATTGGTCAATACCAAAAGGAGAGCTTTACCAGGCAATGCTTGTGATGGTGAGGTGGCTCCTGCCTCAGAACAAAGGTCTCCACCCAGCTGTTCTCTACTGAGATCCGCGCAGACCTGTACTATTACAACAAAGAACTGGGGAAAGTATAGCACAGGAACAGCCCCTTTGGCCTCCAAGCTTGTGCCGGTCATGGCGTCTCAACTAAACTGGAAAAAACAACCTTCTGCCCTCACTGGGTCCGTATCCCTCTATTCCCTCCCTATTCATGTACCCATCCAGATGCCCCTTCAATGTTGTTAATGTGCCTGCTTCCACCACTTCCTCTGGCAGCGCGTTCCAGGCACCTTCTCTCACCCATTAGGAATCTTACCTTTTGCATTGATTCAGATTTATGACTAAAACAGGAATGGGGAAACTGCGTTCAACCAGACTGGTCTCCCCCCCCGCCAACGATGCTCCCCAAAATCTGACATGACCCTTCAGAATTCCACCTTTGTTTGGTGGTGAGTCTGACTGCATAAAGATTGCCTCAGCCTCCCGGAGCTAATCACAACCCTGTGAAGAGTCTTCTACGCAGAGTACGGTTGACCTGGGGCACACATTTGTGTATGTGTGCATGTGCTAATGTCTCATAATAATACTGTTCCCATTTCCTGGAAATTGCTGTTTGATGGCTCGGCCGTCCGCCTGTTGACTTATAGCAAAAGGGAAAATGCAAAACAGAATGCATTATGAATTGCCGTAATGTCTTTTCTCTGCACCATTATTCCATAATTTACTGCCCTCCAACATTGCACGTTTTGTCATCATGACTGACCCCAATCCCTTTTCAAACATCTGTCCCAAATGTGCTTTATTTCCCTGTGAAATGAAATGTGAACTAAATGACCACAATTTGTGGGGAGCACATTAGCCTCGTGAAGGATGGAGAGTCAGGCCCATTTTACGTCTGCTCTGAGCCACCGTCAATCTATTTGACTGACCTGATGTTTTATTTTCTTTTGCCCTGTTTGTCACTTGCCCCCCCCCTTCATGTTGCTGCGTTTCTGATTCATCCTTCTCCCTCCGCACTCCCTCAACCCTGTCCCTGTGCCAGACACAGCTCATTTTCGCAGCCCCCCCCCCCCCCCCCCCAATCCTTCACTCGGCCTGAAGAAATCTCCCATTATCTGAAGCAATTCTTTCCACCCCTTGACATTCTACCCTGCTGCCTCTCCCCTCCGCTGACCCCCGTGACCTTTGACTTTACGTTGCACCCAATCATGTCAAACCACTTCAGCTCTTGACGTGCAATGAATTTCTCCGAAGCGCAGTGACGACTGTTATGAGTTGTTCAACTCCAGTGAGATCGCAGGCCGTTGAGTGATTGGTTAATCTCTATGTAGGTTACCAATGTCGGAACAGGAGGAGGCCACTGTTCTGCCATTTGATCTGTATCCTAACTCTGTCTCGCCACTTTGCTTCCCCTAATTACCGACCAAAAAAAAATTATCAATCTCAACTTTCAACTTTTCAACTGACCTTCCCAGCCTCAACAAACGTCCTTATTGGTGAAGAGAGTTCCTAGACTTCACCTTTCTGTGATCCCAATGATTGGGGGAATGCTGGCCAGGCCACAGGGAAATCATCCGTTATTTTTTTTTAATAATGTTGAGAGATCCCTTAATGTCCATTGGCAGCAATGTCGGGGTTTCAGCTCATTGGTGACAGAGCAGTACTTCATCAGCCTGGTGCACAAATTGAAAGCCATAGTAGGCAGCTAAATCCCGGCTGCTCCTGACCCAGTGCATCATAGTGCTAGCAAGCACTATGTAACCGAGATGTAGCGTGGTGATTTTAACCTGACCCAGCTAGTGGGGAAGTGGGGGTGGCCTTGCAGGACAACCACCACCCCCCGTCCATTGTGTCCCCTAACGTGTTTTGCTCCCCCCCTCTCCCACCCCACCTGAACTATACCCCTCCACACCTTCCAGATTTTTTCAATCCGTGTTGTGGGTCGGCACAGTGGCACAGCGGTTAGCACGGCTGCCTCACAGCGCCAGGGACCTGGGTTCGATTCCAGCCTCAGGTGACTGTCTGTGCGGAGTCTGCACATTCTCCTCGTGTCCGCGGGGGCAATTTAGCATGGGCAATCCATCCAACCTGCCCATCTTTGGACTGATGATGTGGAAATGCCGGCGTTGGACTGGGGTGGGCAGAGTAGGGAGTCTCACAACACTAAGTTAAAGTCCAACAAGTTTATTTGGAATCACGAGCTTTCTGAGCACTGCCTCTTCATGAAGGAGTAGCGTCATCAGTTGCCTCACCTGCTGAAGGAATAGCGCTCCGAAAGCTTGTGCTTCCAAATAAACCTGTTGGGCTTTAACCTGGTGTTGTGAGACTTCTTACTGTGCCCATCTTTGGGCTGTGGGAGGAAACCGGAGCACCCAGAGGAAACCCATGCAGACACAGGGAGAACGTGCAAACTCCACACCACAGACAGTCACCCGAGGCTGGAATTGAACCCAGGTCCCTGGCACTGTGAGGCAGCAGTGCTAACCACAATGTAGAGGGCTATATTAACCCTGGAGATTTGTCAGGCTGGAATTTTGCTTTGGAGGAGAAAGGGAGAGGCAGAGAAGCAGAGAGGTTTATGGAGGGAATCCTGGAGCTTAGGATCCAGCCATTGAGCTGTTAACGATGAAACAATTAAAACTGAGTTAAAAAAAGTTAAAGTTTATTGATTTGTCGTAAGTAAAGCTTACATTAACCCTGCAATGAAGTTACTGTGAAATTCCCCCAGTCGCTACAGCATGTCTTTCAGACTGTGGGAGGAAACCAGAGCACCCGGAGGAAACCCACGCAGACACGGGGGGAACGTGCCAACTCCACACAGATAGTGACCCAAGCCGGGAATCGAACCTGGGTTGCTGGCGCTGTGAAGCAGCAGTGCTAACCACTGTGCCGTCGTGCCGCCCAGACCAAAAATGTTTCTATTCAGTTTGCCTTAGCCCGCTGTAAAGCTCCCTGGGATATTTTGTCATCTCAGAAGTGCTCCGCTGTACAGGTTGTTGTGATCGCTCAAGCACAGGACGAATAAGGAATATAGCTTTCAGAGTGGACAGTGAAGCAGAATGTTATTGATTGCACTCATGGTAAGGACATGGCTCGAGAAAATAATCATGAAATTTAAGTCAAAGGTGAGACATTATCTTATCAGTTTGTCTTTCTGGTGCAAGTTGGTATAAAATTGTGTTTTTTATTTAATCTCTTGTAAAATAAACGCTACTTCCTGTGTTAACTGATCGGATTCTCAGCTACGCAGTTTCACACGGATGGTTGAGGAGAGGTTGTAGGAACACATTGAATCATCGGGAGTGGGAATGATCTTCAAGAGTGGGTAGTTTTGCTGTGTTTCGGTTAGACAAGCTCCTCTGGTGTGCCGTGATGCTCAACGTCACTGTTCTTGCATGGAACAAGGAACCCGTGTAACTCTTGGCCCTCATCAGTAAACACAGGGCAGAAAAGCATGGAGTCCTGTCATTGTTGTAGAAAACTCAGCAGCCAACTTGCGCACAGCAATCTCCCACCAACAGTAATGAGGTCAATAATGATCCAAGTCGAGGGGTAAATATTGGCCGAGGATCTCGGGTAGGTCGTCCCTGTTTTGCGTCAGAATAATAATAATGGTTCGCACTGCTGCCTCACAGCTCCAGGGACCCGGGTTCAATTCCGGCCTTGGGTCACTGTCTGTGTGGAGTCTGCACGTTCTCCCCGTGTCTGCGTGGGTTTCCTCCGGGTGCTCCGGTTTCCTCCCACAGTCCAAAGTTGTGCAGGTTGGGTGGATTAGCCGTGGTAAATGCGTGGGCTTACGGGGATAAGGCGGGGGAGAGGGCCTGGGTAAGATGCTTAGAGAGTCGGAGCAGACTCACTGGGCTCTTCTATACTGCAGGGGGCTCTATGATTCTCTCTATGAGCGAACCAACCAGGCCTTGGATCGCTCAAAAGGCAGCACTCCTGACTGTGCAGCACTCCATCAGTCTAAGCCTGTGTCATGCACTCTGACACAACCATTGAAACTCGAAAGGGCAAGTGCGATCCACTGAACCAGAGCTGACAGCTAACAATACCTCTTGCCTTTGGGAAAAGCTCTGGATAGACCGGCAGGGGTTGTGAATGTACAAATGGTGCGTTTTAGCAACAACGGCAGATGAGTAATGCACCAAAGTGCTTCTGTGAGGTAACCACAACATTTGCCCAACTTCCAACCTTCACCTCTGATGTGGAGTGACATTTACAGTCTTCTATCTAATTATGAATCTGCGGGGGTTTGTAATAATGACTGTCTCCTGCTGGGTTTGGCCCTCAAGCTCACTCATGTTGACGGTTGACTTGACTATTTATTTACAGTTGCTTGATTTTGGTCCAGCCTCCCATCTTATGCCTTTGGCATAAATAATTTGATTGTTGCTTCAATCACAAAGGTGCACTTACCTCTCCTTGAAGCAGCATTTTGATTTTACTTTAAATTGCCGTGTCCATTTTTTTAAGGAGAGCCTACAGGCTTGAGAAAGTCTGGAAATGAACGATACAGCGGAGGCCATTCAGCCCATGGTAGGCTTGTGTTCCCCTGTGAATACTGGAGAGGGAGTGCTCAAAAGGCTGAAATTATTTTATTTTTTATTAATTCGTGGGATATGGGCGTCGCTGCCTGGCCAGCATTTATTGCCCATCCCTAGTTGCCCTTGGAGGGCAGTTGAGAGTCAACCACATTGCTGTGACTCTGGAGTCACATGTAGGCCAGACTACGTAAGGACGGCAGATTTCCTTCCCTAAAGGGACATTAGTGAACCAGATGGGTTTTTCCGACAATGGTTTCATGGTCATCAGTAGATTCTTAATTCCCGATATTTATTGTTGAATTCAAATTCCACCAGCTACCGTGACGAGATTCGAACCCGGGTCCCCAGAACATTAGGAGAGCGGCATGGTGGCACAGTGGTTTGCACTGCTGCCTCACAGTGCCAGGGACACGGATTCAATTCCGGCCTCGGGTGACTGTCTGTGTGGAGTTTGCACATTCTCCCCGTGTCTGCATGGGTTTCCTCCGGGTGCTCCGGTTTCCTCCCACAGTCCGAAAGATGTGCTGGATAGGTGGATTGGCCATGTTAAATTGACCCTTATTGTGTCAGGGGGATTAGCATGTTAAATACATGGGGTTACTCTGGGGCCTGGGTGGAACTGCCCAGGTTCGATGGGCTAAATGGCCTCCTTCTGCACAGTAGGGATTCTATGATTAGGTGAGTTTCTGGATTAATAGTCTGGCGATAATACCACGAGGCCATCGCCTCCCCGTGATAAAGTACATACGGAAATAGTATTTAATGAGTAGCTAAACTGGGGGCACAGAGCATCATCTTAAAATGTGAGCCATACCGTAGTTCAGTGAAATCAGCAAGCAGTATGTTAGAAAGGATAGGGCGGCATGGTGGCACAGTGGTTAGCACTGCTGCCTCACAGCACCAGGGACCCGATTCCCGGCTTGGGTCACTGTCTGTGCGGAGTTTGCACATTCTCCCCGTGTCTGTGTGGGTTTCCTCCGGGTGCTCCAGTTTCAGAGATTTGGAAATTCAGAGATTTCCAGAGATTGGCCATGCTAAATTGACCCTAGTGTCAGGGGGATTAGCAGGGTAAATATGGGGGGTTATGGGGATAGGGCCTGGGTGGGATTGTGGTCGGTGCAGACTTGATGGGCCAAATGGCCTCCTTCTGTACTGTAGGGATTCTATTCTATGATAGTGAAAGTGAGCGCTGTCTCTCTCACAAGGCTGCAGATGCTGAGGGACAATGTGAAAACTGAAACCGAGACATTTTTGAAAGGTTATGGGGTAGAGTCATAGAGGTTTACAGCATGGAAACAGGCCCTTCGGCCCAACGTCTCCATGCCACCCTTTTTTTTAAACCCCGAAGCTAGTCCCAGTTGCCCGCATTTGGCCCATATCCCTCTCTACCCATCGTACCCATGTAACTGTCTAAATGCTTTTTAAAAGACAAAATTGTATGAAGGGATGTGGAGCAGAATTGGTTAAATGAAGTTGGCATTCAGATTGGCTTTGACCTTATCACTGTCCCGAGTACCCGTTATCCGTGAATCTAACAACCAATCCCATCCAAATACCACACTTTATTTTAACCTCAACGGTCTTTAGCGCGGGAGACCAGTTGTTAGTTTGCACTGTTTGCTTGCAATTTTGGTGCTGGGCATGTCAAAATGGAAGTTATCACAGCTACCCTGTATCTATTATTCAGCGATAGTTTAGACTAGCTCGCCTCAGACAAGTTGGAATGTAGGTTTATAGGTAAAGTCGCCATAGTCCCAGTTGACCATAGGCAGATCCCCCTTTTGAGGGGGAGATCTGACTGGTGGTGATTCAACCTGAGGGTCACCACACCTCAGGTGAGGGGCAGGGTTGAGAAGGCGGGGCCTTCATGAATAACCTCAGCCGGTACGGGAATTGAACCCACGCTGTTGGCATCACTCTGCATCACAAACCAGCCATCCAGCCAACTGAGCTAAACCGACACCCATGTAGATTTGTACATGATATTCAAAAATCAAAATTATCCAAAATGCAATCCACTCCAAGTGTTTCAGGTAAAGAACACACGAACTGTAAATGTCAGCTCAGACAGGGGAACTGAATGGTCTCCAACTGTCGCTGGGTGCCATTCGACTCTTTGCTTGTGCGGTCCAAATGATTTCTCTCTCTCTCTCTCTATCTCCCTGATATTTCCTCCTCCTCTCTCCCTATCTGCCTCCCTCCCTCTCTCTCTCTCTCTCTCACTGCCCCTTACCCTTCCTGTTCCTTTCCTTGCTTCAAGTATTTAACCACTTTCCCTTCAAAGATTTTCTCTGAGTCAGGGTCACTTGCGTTGGTAGTTCCAAAACTGCAAAAAGACGGAGTCAGGTACCTCAGTGCTGTTTCTAAAGGAAAGGCTTGAAAAGCCCGCATTTATATAGCGCCTTTCACAAATTTGAGATGCCGCAGCAGCCAATTAAGCATGTTTGACGTGTAGCTAATGTTGTGATTCAGAACACACAACAGCCAATTTGTGCACAGCAAGCTCCCACAAAGAGCAATGACCACATCAGCCAAGTTTAGCCCTTGATGGAAGGGAATTTCACAGTAACATCATTGCAGTGTTAATGTAAGCATGACTTGTGACTAATGAGTCAATAAACAAAAAAGCATTAAACAGGGCACCAGGGAGAGAACTTCTCCCCTGATCTCCTTCGGAATAGTAGCTGTGTGCTCTTTCACTCTGGGGGCACTCACAGCACGGGGTTCCCTCAGTAGGGGCACCGACAGTGACTTGCGGGGGGGCTTCAATATTTGAATGCAGAATTTGAGCAAGTGGGGGTGGGGAATGGAAGCCGGTTTGCATGGGGAGCCACTGAAGTGTCAGGTGAAATATATACATCCTCCTTTGATAGTGCGAGGAAAAGATTTACAACCCTTTTTGAAAAGGGATGCTACATAATGAGAAATCTTCTGGTGGGAAACCACATCAAATGGATAATTGCAGAACCTGAGGCTGGGTGAATCGCTATTGCTGGATTGAAGGGAACAGTGCAACAGGAATAAATCACTGAATGAATAAAAATGAAGGAATATCGCTTGTCCTGTCATCCTGAAAAGTTCCAATTTGCATTTCTTTTTATAGTCTTGCTGAGGCTATTGTTTATGTATTGAAAAATATTTTTTTCCTACATGCTTTATGAAACCTGCGGATCTCCGCATGATAACCTGAGGCTCAGATGGGACCACTGTTCCTCCTCACACTCAGACCTGTCACTGCTCTCCGAGCCCTCCTGAGTTTCCGATCAGACCCAATGAGGCTGATTCATTTATCTTTTGTCCCATTGTTCCCCATTTCCCTCCCTCCCTCCACAACCCCCCCCCCCCCCCCCCCCGCCAACCCACACACTGGCCTGTTTTATCTTTCCATGTGTTTTTTTTAAATGCCCAACAAGGAACAGGAAAATGGGTCATAGAGTGAGACTTGTTGCCACCTGAAGGGGCTGAAGCTTTGGGTCGTGTCAGAGGAGTCTCGATGCGGGTATGAGTTGGGAAAGCAATAGCGGAATATAGGTGGAGACAGGCTGAGCAGCGATAAGTAGATTTGGAGGAACAAAAACAGAGAATGCTGGACAATCTCAGTCGGTCTGACAGCATCTGTGGAGAGAGAATAGAGCCAATGTTTTGAGTCAGGATGACCCTTCGTCAGAGCTGAAGACAAGGAAAGTAAGATGAGATTTATACTGTAAGGGTGAGGGGGGCTGTAATTGAGATTTTCACCTTGCTTTCCATCATGTTGTGCACCCCCTACTACTCCCCTCACCCTACTAGGGCCATCTGCCACATTCCTACACTTTGTTCTGCCATTGACACATTCCAATCTCTGAATGGACGCTATTAGCACCATTCCAAGCCTTTATCATCGCCATTTACACTCCCTTTTTGTCTATGTCATCCCTATCGATTTCAGCCCCCACCCCCCGCCGTTCCCCCGCATCTCACCTTTACAATATAAATCTCGTCTTCTTTTCCACGTCGGGGGTGGGAGGGGCAGGGGGGGTGGCGGGATCAGAGTCTCAGGATAAAGGGATGGTCATTTTTCCTTTCAGATGGTTGTGAATCTTTGCTATTCTCTACCACAGACAGCTGTGAATGTGCAGTGATTGAATATGTTCAAGGTGAACAGAATATATATTTGGACTTTAAACAAAAGGTATGGTGGTGGAGCTGAGGATGATGACCAGCCCTGATGGTGTTGAATGGACACAGCAGACTGGAGGGGCTGAATGGCTTGCTCCTACTCCCATTTCCTACCGAGGAGGAAGGCAAGATTTAGGAGGTGAGACATGCCTCAGTGTTTGAGATTCTGGGAAAGTATAAGTTACATTCGAAGATGAGGGCAACTTTTGTTATTAAGCTCCAAAAACCTTTCTAATAGATCAATCTCAGCAACTGAACTTCTCCCCATATCCCTCAATCCCACCTACCTACCTTCTCCTCATATCCCTCAATCTCACCCACCTACCTTCTCCCCATATCCCTCAATCCCGCCTACCTACCTTCTCCCCATATCCTTCAACCTCACCCACCCACCTTCTCCCCATATCCCTCAATTCCACTTTTCTGCAAAAACCCAAACAATTGTCCATTGATACAGCCTTACCTCAGCCTCCTTCCCTCACACCTGATTCCCTGACTTTTCCTTCTATTCCTCAGTTCCTCCTTTGCTGAGTTGTGCTGCTTTGATTTGAAGCAATGATGATGAAAGCCTTGCCGAAACAGGACAGTGATTACTCTGTGAGTAATTTGTCATGAAGCGCTGTAGGAAATCACTGTAGGGGATGTGAAAAGTGATACATTTAAGTTTTTAAAGTTTAAGTTTATTTATTAGTGTCACAAGTAGGCTTACATTAACACTGCAATGAAGTTACTGTGAAAATGCCCCAGTCACCACACTCCAGAGCCTGTTCAGGTACACTGAGGGAGAATTTAGCACAGCCAATGCAACTAACCAGCACACCTGTCAGACTGTAGGAGGAAACTGGAGCACCTGGAGGAAACCCACGCAGACATGGGGAGAACATGCAGACTCCACACACACAGTGACCCAAGCCAGGAATTGAACCCGGGCCCCTGGCACTGTGAGACAGCAGTGATAGCCACTGTGCCACCATGCTGCCCATTGTATGGTATTTCTCCCTGACGTACTGCTGCCTCACAGCGCCAGGGACCCGGGTTCAATTCCCGGCTTGGGTCACTGTTTGTGTGGAGTTTGCACGTTCTCCCCGTGTCTGCGTGGGTTTCCTCCGGGTGCTCCGGTTTCCTCCCACAGTCCAAAGATGTGCGGGTAAGATTGTTTGGCCATGCTCAATTGCCCCCTTAGTGTCAGGGGGATTAGGAAGGTAAATATATGGGGCTACGGGGATAGAGCCTGGGTGGGATTGTTGTTGGTGCTGAGTCGATGGGCCAAATAGCCTCCTTCTTACTGTCGAGATTCTATCCCATGATTCATCCGGGGGAAACCCACACTGACACGGGGAGAGAACGTGCAAACTCCACACAGTCACCCCGGAGCCGGAATCGAACCCAGGTCCCTGCTGATGCTGTGAAGCAGCAGTGCTAACTACTGTGCCACCGTGCCGCCCTTTGTACGGGATTTCTTCCTGAAACTTTCTGTGCCGTGGGATATGGATTTTATTTTGGCGATACAGTGGCCCACTTTGTGCTCGAGCCAACTTTCTTTCCCCAGTCTGGATAGGGCGCTGGACAAGCCGTCGCTTTGCTGTTGGCGCTTCTGCACGGCCGCCCAAGACACATTCACACCGTTTACACTTGCACGCGTTAAAGATGTTTTAATGGATCTCTTTATGCCGTGTGGTGCTGATGACAAATTTAGCAATTAATTTGAAAGAAAATAGGACTGCTAGCCTCTCTGTTCACCTCTTCAGATCTTGGTCATGTTGTTGTCTAATGAAGCGTGGCAGGAGGACAAAACCAATTATTAGTAATTGCAACCTCTGGAGCAGCAAAAACTCATTATTCAGTGTGGTTTAATGTTACTTTATGCAGTGGGCTAGATTCCCTCCCTCCGGCACACACACACACACACACACACACTCGCTCACACAAACTAATTCCAGCTGCAGCTGCTGAGCTCACTGGTTCATTCACACTGATTGTCCAGCAAATAAGGGGCAGTTTGCATTTACATTGTGTCCCTCTACTGACCACACGATGTTTTAACGCACTCCGCAATCAGTGAGGCGCGTTTTGGAAGCCTGGTCACTGCTGTAATGTGGGAAACACGCCAACTGGTTCTGCACCGGAATATCCCGCAATCCCCCGGCATCATCTGCCCGAGGTGTTGGCTGAGGGATAAATATTGGCCCCCAGATACCCAGGGTGAAATCCCCCAGCTCATCTTCAAATGGGATCCTCAGAGGGCAGACATGGCTTCGCTTTAAGTCTCATCTGAAAAAGGGCACCACAGAGAGGCTGGCGCACCAGTATTGTCAGCCGAGATTTTGTGGTGAAGTCCTTTGTGTGGGGCTTATTACCAGGCGCTTCTGACACTGAGGCAGAAGAGTTGTTCACTAAACCATGGCTGACATGGAATAGAATCCCTACAGTGCAGAAAGAGGCCTTTCAACCCATCGAGTCTGCACGGACAACAATCCCACCCAGGCCCTATCCCCATAACCCCATGTAGTTACCCTGCTAATCCCTCTAACACTAAGGGCAAGTTTTAGCATAGCCCAATCAACCTAACCCGCACATCTTTGGAGTGTGGGAGGAAATTGGAGAACCCGGAGGAAACCCATGCAGACACGGGGAGAATGTGCAAACTCCACACAGGCAGTGACCCAAGCTGGGAATTGAACCCGGGTCCCTGGCGCTGTGAGGGAGCAGTGCTAACCAGTGTGCCACCGTGCCGTCCTTCTAAACTTTGTAAAAATGTATTCTTTCATGGGATGTGGGCATCGCTAGCAAGGCCAGCATTTGTTGAGACAGGAATTTTAAACAGCTTACCCTCCCACCCCGCAGGCTCTTTAGCTGCCCACACTCCCCCCCACTCTCGATCTTTGGCCTATGTCAGCTGGCTCAACTGCAGCCTCTGCGTTGAAAATCCTGTCCTTGCAGCCACTTTCTCCCGAGGTGGGTGGGCGAAGCCGAGGATGTTCCTGATTCCCAATGCAGGGGCCTTGAAACCCTGCCCAATGTCTCCTTGTTGAGGCTCCGTATCACGCTTTGTTGTACAATGCTCCCATGAAGCACACTGGGGCATCTAATGATGGTAAACATGCTGAGGAAATGCAGGTTGTTTGTGTTGCTGTGACTGCACTCTGGGTGTACCCACACTGTGTGGGCAGCAGCATTCACTCTGAAGGCACAACACAAATGTAAGGATAAGGAGCAGCTGTTTCCCTTAGTTGAAGGATCAGTTACGAGGAGATATAGGTTCAAGGTGAGGGGCAGGAAGTTTAGGGGGGATGTGAGGAAAAGCATCTTTACCCAGAGGGTGGTGAGGGTCTGGAATGCGCTGCCTGGGAGGGTGGTGGAGACGGGATGCCTCACATCCATTAAGAAGTACCTGGATGAGCCCTTGGCACATCATAACATTCAGGACTATGGGCCAAGTGCTGGCAGATGGGATTAGGTGGGAGTTCAGGTGTTGCTAATGTGTTGGTGCAGACTCGATGGGCCAAAGGGCCTCTCCTGCGCTGTTTGATTCTGTGTAAGCTGCCATGTGGCAATGCAGCAACCTGTAAGTCCCCATGTAGGCTGTGCACAAGTCAACCCTTTAAGTTATTGCCTGTGTATGGCATTGCAAAATAATTTAAAGGGGCAATGTGATTAAATAAAGCACCTGCGCACTCCAAAAATGAAGAGGACATTATTCACCATCACCTTCTCACTGGCACGTAGGGCAGTAAATGCTGGTCTTGCCAGTGATGTTCGCATGTCAATACAGGATAATTGTTAGGATTCAGAATGGTATGGGTTAGACACTCTGTACAAGAAAGCCTCTCCTCTCTGCTGGTGAAACATCTTTAGATAGTGAACAATCAGATCTCCATCGACGTGGACTATGGCATGAAACTGCCCCAAACCCACAGTAAATTGGCACTCTTGCTGCAGGATGCCATGCTGGTATCGGAAATGGAGACAAATATCACAGGCTGAGGTGAGGATCCTGCACTAAGTTTGGTGCCAAACTACGTTGTTGGAGCAATGTGTAGGTCTCGATTTCCACCCAGAAATTCCACAGGGAATAAATTCCTCATAACTGCAGCCCGGGTTGTGATGGGACACTGGGAAATGCCCATGGTTCTGACGTACCATGGGTGGCACGGTGGTTAGCATTGCTGCCTCACAATACCAGGGACACGGCTTCGATTCTGACCTTGGGTCACTGTCTGTGCAGAGTCTGCACATTCTCCCTGTGTCTGCGTGGGTTTCCTCCGGGTGCTCTGGTTTCCTCCCACGGTCCAAAGATGTGCGGGTTAGTTTGATAGGCCATGATAAATTGTCCCTTAGTGTCAGGGGCATTAGTGGGGGTAAATATGTGGGGTTATGAGGATAAGGCGGGGGGGGAAGAAGTGGGGAGGGCGGTAGGCCTGGGTAAGATGCCTTGTCAGAGAGTCGCTGCAGGTGCGATGGACTGAATGGCCTCCTTCTATACTGTGGCGATTCTAACACTCATCTGTAGTGCACTTACCTTGGAGTACATCTGCCTGAAAAGGAAAATCTCTGGGCAAACATGGGGCAGAATGTCCTTTTAAAGAATGGGAAGTAATGACATGCAAAGTGGCTTATCACTCTGACACACCATGAAGTGAGGTTCTGGGATATTTGTCACTTGGCTGTAGTTGGACTGTACTGGAGTGGAACTGGACTGTACTTGGCCAGAGTTAGACTGTACCAGGTTACAGTTACAGTGAAGAGGGTTGCAGTTTGACCGTGCCAAGCTGTCGTTATTCTGCACCATGCTGCAACAACACCAGACTATATTATTCATTTGTCTATCAGTGCATATTGTTCATTTCTGTATCAGTGCTCTTTATTATTCATTCCTGTAAGGGTATGTGTCATTAGTCATTGATGTATCAGTGCAGGCAATTATTCATTTATATACTAGCATGCATTATTCTTTTATAGATCTCTGGATGTTATAATTTATTTATATATCAGTATTCATTATTCTTCATTTCTCACCTCCGTTATTCATGTTTTTACTGCATTTTGCCAACACGGCGCAGAACAAGGGAAAGCATTCAACAAATGTTGGACTGAACCTCATGTCTGACCAGCTTGGTTGCCTCACTTACTTAGAATCCTACAGTGCAGAAGGAGGCCATTCAGCCTATCGGGTCTGCACCGACCACAATCCCACCCAGGGCCCACCTCCTTAACCCTATCCATTTACCCTACTAGTCCCCCTGAAACTATGGAGCAATGTAGCATGGCTAATCTAACACTGCCAATCAACCTAACCCGCAGATCTTTCTTTGGACTGTGGGAGGAAACCGGAGCACCCGGAGGAAACCCACACAGACACGGGGAGAACGTGCAAACTCCGCACAGACAGTGACCCGAGGCCGGAATTGACCCCGGCTCCCTGGCGCTGTGAGGCAGCAGTGCTAACCACTGTGCCACTGTGCCGCCCAGGTTACCTTCCTACAGCAGGTGTCAGAATGTGGCCGGTGAGCTGCATATGTCCAGCCTCCTAATTACGAGTGTGCCTGGGCTGTGTCGCTGTTTGCTGGGCCTTCACTTGGGGCCTGTCAGAATGAGTTGTTGAGTGTGCCAGCTAGGGCAGTAAGGTAGAGCGAAAGGCATTAGTCTGCAGTGTTTAGCCCAGCTTCCATGAAAGAATGTAAAGGCCTTTGCCCTTGTTAAAATGGAGCTCAAGGACATGAGACATAGGAGCGGAGTTAGGCCATACACTGGTAGGAGCCTGCTCTGCCACTCAATAAGATTATGGTGACTTTCGACCCCAATTACCCCACAGAATGCCCAAACAGTTGGATTTCACCACTGCCCAAGAGTCTATCCATTTCATTCTTGAATCTATTCTCTGGGGTAGAAAATTTCAAAGAACTGTTGCTGATTTTGTTTCTAAACCCCTCCTGCGTTGGGAATCTGGATTATATCAGCCCACTGTGTGACCTGTATGAAGTCAAGGAGCTCACGGTGGGGGTAATGACCTTTGCCCACATCTCCTCGTTATGCTGGACTGACCCAGGGTCAAAACATTTATTGCAAAGGGAATGGGAAATACAAATGGGGAGGTTTTGCAACAGTCATACTGGGCATTGGTGACACCACGGGCGAGATTCTCCGGCCTTCCAGCT
Organism: Mustelus asterias; assembly: GCF_964213995.1. NCBI lineage: Eukaryota > Metazoa > Chordata > Chondrichthyes > Carcharhiniformes > Triakidae > Mustelus > Mustelus asterias. The sequence goes on from NC_135817.1 coordinate 85,703,774, forward strand.
GCGTGTTTCCTGCCGGCGTGAGGTGGTGTACTGTTTGCTAGCCGCAGGGTTTTCCGGTCCTGCCCTGCCAAGGGAGATTCCCATCGACCTCACACACCGGTGGGAAACCTGCGGGCAGCGGGGTGCACTGACGGTGGAACCGGAGAATCCTGCCGGCGTGAATGGCCGGAGAATTCTGACCCATATCTAGATTACGGTGTGCAGTTTTGGTCTTCTTATTGAGGAAAGGATTTAATTATTTTAGAACCTGTGCCAAGAAGGTTCACTCGACTGAGAACTGGAATGAGAGGTTGTCTTATGAGGAAAGGTTGGACAGGGTGAGCCTATATCCACTTGAGTTTAGAAGAATGAGAGGTGGTCTTGTTAAAAGATATCTGATCCTGAGGGGACTTCACAGGATGGCTTTGAAAGGATAGTTCCCCTTGTGGGAGAGACCAGAGCCAGAAGATGCAGTTGAAAAATAGACAGAGATGAAGAGATGGTAAAATTTGAGTTGAATAAAAATAAATCTGGAATTAAAAGTCTAATAGTGACCATGAAACTGATTGTTAATTGTCATAAAAACCCATCTGGATCAATTCCTTCAGCGAAGGAAATCTGCCATCCTTACCAAGTCTGGCCTACATGTGACTCCAGATCTGTGGTTGGCTCTTAAACATCCCCCTCAAGGACAATTGGGGATGAGCAGTAAATGTTGACCCAGCCAGTGATGCCCAGAATAAAACACTATCTGCCATTCAATTATATCATGGCTGATCTGTACCTTAACCCCCTTTATTTACCTTCAATATCAGAAATTATGTCTTGAATGTTTCAACTGATCCCAGAACCCGAAACCTTTTGTGGAGAGTTCCAGATTTCCACTTTGTGAATGGTCTGCTCTAATTCTAAGGTTAAGCCCCCTTCTGGACTCCTTCAAAGTGGAAATAGTTCCTCCCTATCTACCCATCGAGATCTGTTACTGGTTTAAATAACCATGTAAGAGTTTTAACAACACCAGGTTAAAGTCCAACAGGTTTAACCTATTGGACTTTAACCTGGTATTGTTAAAACTCTTACTGTGTTCACCCCAGTCCAACGCCTGCATCTCCACATCTTAAATAACCATGTCAGTGGTTGCCAGGAGCTCAATGAGAAAGAACATCCAGACTCATTGCTCCATTTCTCTCCTGGCGACCTCTCATCTTCCACTCCTGATATTTGAATTTATCCAAAACTTGACTGCCTGTATCCTAACTTCCACCAACGGCAAGGCATCACCAGGGGCAACAAGGGTTGGATGTGAGACGAACAAAAAGTGGCTGAGCAAAAAGGGGACATGTGCTCTCTCTGCCTGTATCCCGTACTGACACTGGAGGGGGTGAAGAGGAGATTCACTAGGTTGATTCTGGAGTTGAGAGGGTTGACTTATGAGGAGGGACTGAGAGACTGGGACTATACTCAAAGGAATTCAGAAGAATGAGTGGAGATCTTATAGAAACATATAAGATTATGAAGGGAGTAGATAAGATAGAAGCAGGGAAGTTGTTTCCACTGGCAGGTGAAACTAGAACGAGGGGACATGGCCTCAAAATAAGGGGGAGCAGATTTAGGACTGAGTTGAGGAGGAACTTCTTCACCAAAGGGTTGTGAATCTGGAATTCCCTGCCCAGTGAAGTAGTTGAGGCTCCCTCATTGAATGTTTTTAAGGCAAGGATAGATAAACTTTTGAACAGTAAAGGAATTAAGGGTTATGGTGAGCGGGCGGGTAAGTGGAGCTGAGTCCACGAAAAGATCAGCCATGATCTTATTGAATGGCGGAGCAGGCTCGAGGGGCCAGATGGCCTACTCCTGCTCCTAGTTCTTATGTTCTTATGCTGTGTTCTTATGTTCTAATTTACCCCATATCCCATTCACCCATCACTCAGTATTCAATGATCTACATTAGTTCCCTGTCTGGCAACAGCTTGGTTTTAACAATTCTCATCCTTGTTTTCAAACCCCTCCCTAGCCTCATCTCCTATCTCTGAAATCTCCTCCAGCCCTGTAACACACCCGGGATCTCTGTGCTCCCCCCCCCCCCCCCCCCCCCCCTCCCAACTCTGGCTCCTTCTCCAACCCATTGTTCTATCAGCACAAGATTGGTGGCCGTCCCTTCAGCAGCCTGGGCCCCAAGCTCAGGAATTCCCTCCCCAAAAGCTCTCCATCTCTCACTCCCTCTTGAAGACTCCATTCAAAACCTACCTCTTTGGCCATGACAACTGTACAAGCGCAAATTGTTGTTGGAGTCCCATCCAACAGCCAGAAATTCCCCCTTTTCCTCATCTCGAGAAGGGAAAAAAAAACTTTCAAAATCATTGAGTCCAATCTGCATATCAGCAACGTAAACAGGAAAGGAAACTTGATGCAGGAGCTTGGCACTGGTGCGTGTCAGGGCTAATTACTGCCAATTTTCCCACAAGGAGCTGTTAATCAAAAGAGGCCTTTGTTTTGCTGCCCTGTTACCTGACTGCTCTTGTGTCTGACCTGTAGTACACAGAAGTAGTAAAAAGGGTTTGTGAAAACAGTGGGCTCGTGACACACCGACCGCTATTAGCACAGACGTGAAAGGTAAAGTTCTGAGTTACGACCAGTTAAAACTTTGTCTGAGTCACACCAGCTCAAGTAACAGCCCCTATGGACCTGCCGAGGCCATTTTGAGAGAATTCATTTTCTGGATGTGGCTGGCATTGGCAATGCCAGTTACAGTCATCATTGGCTGCCCAACAGTCCGAGGGTGACATCTATTCAGGATCGTGAGCTTCTGCCCATGGGTCTTCATGTGACAGGCCAATTCCCAACCTACACATCTTTGGGCAGAAAGTCCCGTGGGATAGTGGGTTCCGGAATGCAGGATTTGCTTCTTTTTAAGAACATAAGAACATAAGAAATAGGAGCAGGAGTAGGCCATCTAGCCCCTCGAGCCTGCCCCGCCATTCAATAAGATCATGGCTGATCTGACGTGGATCAGTACCACTTACCCGCCTGATCCCCATAACCCTTAATTCCCTTACCGCTCAGGAATCCGTCCATCCGCGCTTTAAACATATTCAGCGAGGTAGCCTCCACCACCTCAGTGGGCAGAGAATTCCAGAGATTCACCACCCTCTGGGAGAAGAAGTTCCTCCTCAACTCTGTCTTAAACCGACCCCCCTTTATTTTGAGGCTGTGTCCTCTAGTTTTAACTTCCTTACTAAGTGGAAAGAATCTCTCCGCCTCCACCCTATCCAGCCCCCGCATTATCTTATAAGTCTCCATAAGATCCCCCCTCATCCTTCTAAACTCCAACGAGTACAAACCCAATCTCCTCAGCCTCTCCTCATAATCCAAACCCCTCATCTCCGGTATCAACCTGGTGAACCTTCTCTGCACTCCCTCCAATGCCAATATATCCTTCCTCATATAAGGGGACCAATACTGCACACAGTATTCCAGCTGCGGCCTCACCAATGCCCTGTACAGGTGCATCAAGACATCCCTGCTTTTATATTCTATCCCCCTCGCAATATAGGCCAACATCCCATTTGCCTTCTTGATCACCTGTTGTACCTGCAGACTGGGCTTTTGCGTCTCATGCACAAGGACCCCCAGGTCCCTTTGCACGGTAGCATGTTTTAATTTGTTTCCATTTTCCTTCCTTCTCTGCCTCATCAGTACGATGTTGTGACTCACAAAAGTGCGATGACACTTGATTGACAAGTTGTTGCCTTTTTGAACAATTGGTAGCGATTGTTTCTCCCAATCACTGCTTGTGAGCCTTGAGAAGGTGATGGTGGGCCGCCTTCTTCAACCACGCAGTTCCTTGTGGTGAGATTACTCCCATAACGCAGGAACTCCCTCCCTAACAGCACTGTGGATGTGCCTACATCATATGGGCTGCAGTTCAAGAAGGCGGCTCACCACCACCTTCTCAAGGGCAAGAAGGACGGGCAATCATTCCATGACTGAACAAAACCCAATCTGGTTCGCTAATGAATTTCACAGTAACTTCATTGCAGTATTAATGTAAGCCTTATTTGTAACTAATAAATAAAACTAAACTAAACTAATTAATGCCCTTCAGGGAAGGAAATCTGCAATCTTTATCCAGTCTGACCTGCATGTGACTCCAGAGCCACAGAAATGAAAGGAAAAGGAAAATAAGAACATAAGAATTAGGAGCAGGAGTAGGCCATCTGGCCCCTTGAGCTTGCTCCGCCATTCAATAAGATCATGGCTGATCTTTTCGTGGACTCAGCTCCACTGACCCGCCCGCTCACCAAAACCCTTAATTCCTTAACTGTTCAAAAATTCATCTATCCTTGCCTTAAAAACATTCAATGAAGTAGCCTCAACTGCTTCACTGGGCAGGGAATTCCACAGATTCACAATCCTTTGTGTGAGGAAGTTCCTCCTCAACTCAATCCTAAATCTGCACCCCCTAGAGAAGGGTAGTAAATCCTGGTCTTGCCAGTGATGCCCAAACTCCATGAAAGAATTCTTTAAAAATTGTGCACATGGGAAAGCTTTTGTGTCCACTATGTATCCTCCCTCATTGAAACATTTAGTCTTATTTTAGTTTCTACTTCAGGACAATCTGACCCCCAAATCGGTCCCCAAAGGGTCAACACCTTTTCCGGAAAAGAGTGTTCCAAATTTCCAGTACCCATTGTGGGAAGAAGTGTTTCCTGACATCACCTTCTGAATGACCTCTGGCACCCCCGACCTGTCCCCCCACCCCCACCAGCCACCCTTATCGCACCCCAGTCCTCCACTCCCCTCCACCCACAATCCATCTGAACTCCTGTATAGAGAACTTCATTCGCTGGCTGGGATTTCCCGACCGTTCGCACCGGCGGGATCATCCAATCCTGCTGCTGGGGGACCCCGGCTCGCGGCATCCCCAGGGGACGGAGGGTGGAAACAGCAGAATACCCCGTTGACAGTGGCGGGATTGGAAGATCCCGTTGTGGATGGGTGGAATCCCACCAATAGAATAATAGAATGATTACAAAGTAAAGTTTATTTATCAGTATCACAAGTAGACCTACATTAACACTGCAATGAAGTTACTGTGAAAATCCCCTCGTCGAGACACTCCGGCACCTGTTCAGATACACTGTGGGAGAATTTAGCACGGCTAATGCACCCTAACCAGCACATCTTTTGGACTGTGGGAGGAAACTGGAGCACCCGGAGGAAACCCACGCAGACACGGGGAGAACGTGCAGACTCCACACAGACAGTGACCCGAGCTGGGAATCGAGCGCGGACCCTTGGCGCTGTGAGGCAGCAGTGTTAACCACTGTGCCACCGTGCCGCCCCAGGACAGAAGGAGGCTAGCTCTCTGTAAGACCAACTTGGCTAACCCCATTCCCCCCCAGCTTTCCCTGTCCTTCTGGAATTTTCTTCTGTTTAGCTACTTATCTAATTCTGCTTTGACAGCCACGTTTAAGTCTGCCTCCCTCCACCACACACACTCTGCATTCCAAATCCAAAACACTCGCTGCATTAAAAAAAAGACTTTCCCCATGTCAACTTTGATTCTTTTGCCAGCTCCAATGAAGTACTTCTCACCACTTAATTGCTGAGCCTGTTCTGTGTAAAAGTAAATAAATAATGCATTCCTGCATTTTAATGTGAATGATTGAGTCCCAGGCCCTCAGCTTGCCAGCGTGTTAAGAGGAGCTGATTTTATGTACGTGTTAGATTTAAGGACTTGACTCAGTTGAACCTATGGTTGTGGTGTGAACGTGGTCACTGGACAAGAGCCTGCAGACTAGTTATGAGCAACGGTTGCCATGTGTTTGGCTATTAAACTCACTCGAAGAATAAAAGCCCTCATGATGGAGATCAGATTTCATTACTGCTTCAAAGCACAGTGTGAGAAGTTGTTTAGGAAAATCTGTAATTGCACTCAACTCTGTGGAGAAATATAAAGTGATACTACCCAGCGATTCATCCGTCTTTCCACGGCCTGAAGATTCTGGGCAGTGGATCATTCGCCAAGCCCCGTATCTTGACCCAAGCAGAATCCAGCTCCTTAATTTTCCCGCTCGTATTTCTGACAGCGAGTAGCACATAGAAGCTAGAAGCAGGAGTAGGCCATTCAGCCCTTCGAGCCTGCTCCGCCATTCATTTAGATCATGGCTGATCACCAAATTCAACATCCTGATCCCTCCCCCTTCCTCCCATATCCCTTGATCCCTTTAGCCCCAAGAGCTATATCTAATTTATTCTCGAAACGTTTTGTTCTTAACTACTTTCTGTGGGAGTGAATTGCACACATTCACCACCCTCTGGGTGAAGAAATTTCTCCTCACCTCAGTTCTAAAAGGTTTACCCTTTATCCTCAAACTATGACCCCTAGTTCTGCACTCCCCCACCATTGGGAACATTCTTTCTGAATCTACCCTGTCGAACCCTGTTAGAATTTTATAAGTTTCTATGAGATCCCCTCTCACTCTTCTAGACTTAGTCTCTCCTCATATGACAGACCTGCCATCCCAGGAATCAGCCTGGTAAACCTTAGCTGTACTCGCTTTACAGCAAGTGTGTTGGTGTCCTTCTCTGCTTCTTCAGATAAGGACACCAAAACTGTTCCAGGTGTGGCCTCACCAACAACCTATACAATTGCAGCAAAACATCCCTATTCCTATACTCAAATCCTTTTGCTATGAAAGCCGACATACCATTTGTCTTTTTTGCTGCGTGCCTGCCGTTACTGTAGCAACCCAATTGCAGCTTAAGTCGGGGAGGGACTGGCCAAGTTGATTTTGGGAATTCTTAAACATTTGTGAAGGATTCAAACCCCAGGAGGCTACAACTCTGAAAATGTGAGGGATACATAGAACGTAATGGATTCTCGGGCAGAGAAAGAGACGATTCGGCCCATCTGTCCTTGGCGGTGGTTTATGTTCTGCCAAGGAACCAAAGGGTGGACATTTTCAGCCAGCGTAAGCAACTGGGTCAAGGGGGAGGGGGGCAATTAGATGTGGTTATGAAAGGTAAAGGCTTTATGAGGATGCGGCAGTGGGCTGTGGGGCATCAGTTGGGTTCATGTCCGGTTGTCGAACGTGCTTCATATTTTCAGGTAATGCATACTGGGAGGAAGAATGAGAAATAGGACATGCACTTAATGGAAAGGCATTAAAAATATGATTGTCAATGGATAAAGACATTAAAAAAAACGCCAATAGCATTATGGATTATAACAAGAGGAATAAAGTACACCAGTAAAGATGTAACGATCAATTTGTTCAAGACATTGATTGGGTCAATTTGAGTGCTGTACGCTGTTCTGAAGCTACCATTAGAGAAAGGGCATTAAATCCACAGAGAGCACGGAATGTAGAATTATATTGAATTTTACAGCACAATCAAACCATTCAGCCCAACCAGATGGTGCCAGTGTTTATACTGCACACATGCCTCCTCCCACCCACCTATCCCTGTCTCCCTCATGTAACTATCTAGCTCCCCCTAAAATACACATTCTAGTCACCTCAACCATTCCTGTTGCAAATCACAAACTCCCAACACTCTGTGAATAACGAAGTTTCTCCTGAATGGTCTGTTGGGGGACAGCACGATGGCACAGTGGTTAGCACTGCTGCCTCATAGCGCCAGGGACCCGGGTTCGATTCCCGGCTTGGGTCACTGTCTGTGTGGAGTTTGCACGTTCTCCCCGTGTCTGTGTGGGTTTCCTCCGGGTGCTCCGGTTTCCTCCCACAGTCCGAAAGACGTGCTGGTTAGGTGCATTGACCCAAACAGGAGCCGGAGTGTGGCGACGAGGGGAATTTCACAGTAACTTCATTGCAGTGTAAATGTAAGCCTTACTTGTGACTAATAAATTTGTTCATGATTATTTTATATTGATAGAATCATACAATGCAGAAGAGGTCCTTTGGCCCGTCGAGTCTGCACCGACACATTAGAAACACCTGAACTCCCACCTGATCCCATCTGCCAGCACTTGGCCCATAGTCCTGAATGTTATGACATGCCAAGGGCTCATCCAGGTACTTTTTAAAGGATGTGAGGCATCCCGCCTCTACCACCCTCCTCGGCAGTGCATTCTAGACTGTCACCATCCTATTGACGACTCTCTGATTCCGGACCCCCACCCCCGCCCACCCCCACCCCCGTCCCACCCCTCAACCAGTGGAAACTTCTTCCTCATGTCTATCCTGTCAAACCATTCTGTCACTTTATCCTTCCTACAATAAACAGCCCCAGCCTGTTCAGTCTTCCCTGATAGCTGTAACAACTCATTTCCAGTATTATCCTGAAACCTTCAGAATAGATTCCACGTGATGATCCCAAGCATGGGAAAATATGGTTACTTGGGACGCTCAGGGTCTTTCCATGGGGCAGAAAGAGTGAACAGGAAAACATTAGACTGAACAAATAGGAGCTGGAGTGAGTCTTCGAGCCTGTCCGCCACTCAATATGATCATGACTCATCTTTAAACTTGATTTCACCTTCCTGCATTATCCCTATTTCCTTTAAGTTACTCAGTTTACAAAAATCTATCAGTCTCAGTTTTCAATATGTTCATTGACTGAGGAGCCACAGAACCCCTCTCTAAGGTAGAGAATTTTCTAAGATCCACAACCCTTTGAGTGTAGAAATTTCTTCCCATTCCAGTCCTAAATGGCTCACACTTTATTCTGAGTCTGTGACTTTTAGTTCGAGACTCCTCAGCCAGGGAAAACGTTATTCTAGAGTCTACCCTTTAAGAATTTAATTTCTTTCAATGAGATCCGGCACAGTGGCACAGTGGTTAGGACTGCTGTCTCACAGCGCCAAGGACCTGGGTTCAATTCCGGCCTCGGGTGTCTGTGTGGAGTTTGCACGTTCTCCCCGTGTCTGCGTGGGTTTCCTCCGGGTTCTCCGGTTTCCTCCCAGTGTCCAACGATGTGCTGGTTAGGTGGATTGGCCATGCTAAATGGGTTACGGAGTTAGGGCAGGGTAGAGGGCCTGGTAAGATACCCTGTCATACAGTTGGTGCAGACACTATGGGCGGGATTTTCCGGCTGCGCTCGCTCCAAGGCCAGAAATTCCCGCCAGGGTCAATGGAACATTGCATGGTCCATATCCCGCCTGCCACGGGAAAATTCCATCCTTTGAGCTGAATGGCCTCCTTCTGCAATGTACGGATTCTAAGATCTAAAACAATCACCTGTCATTCTTCTAAATCCCAGAGACTATAGCTGATCTATGCAATCCCACCTCACAGGACAAGCCCCTCTTCCATTTCATGAACCCTTGGTACAAGGGACCTTTGGTACACTCCTTGGGTATATATATCCTCCTCTAAGGAGACCAAGACCGCACACAATACGCGAGCGATAACCTCACCAAAAGCCTGTCTAATTTTAGTAAGACCTTTTCACTCTTATATGCCAATCCTTTTCTATTAAAGCTAACTGACTGTCCTAATTGCCTGATTTAATATATTATGAGTGTCTTAATAGAGTAAGTATGATAAGACTATTCACTCTGTTTAGCGAGTCAGTGAAGGGGAATCATCAATTAAAGCTAAACTAAGCGAAATTGCAGCTTAAGCCATGAAGACATGAAATCAGGAAGCACTTCCTCACACAATAGATACTGGAAATCTGGAACACCACCTACTTAAAAGGCTGTTGGATACCGGTACCAACTGGCGCTGTCAAAGCAGAGATCAGTGGATTTCTGATACATCGAAGTATCAAGGGATATATATAGTGACGGAGTTGAGGGTTAGATCAGCTATGATCTAATTGAATGTGCAGTTGACTCGAGAGGCCAAGTGGCCTATGCTCTTCGTACTGTGTTCAAATCAGGTTCATTAATTGCCTCCCGCTAGATATAGTTTGGTTTGGTATCTGTCAACATCCTGGGGGGGGTTACCATTGAACAGAAACTCAATGGGACTAGGTATTTAAATACAAAAGCAGGTCAGAGGCTGGAAATTCTTTGGAGAGTAACTTATCTCCTGACACCCCCCCCCCAAAAAGCTTGTCCACAATCGACAAAGCACAAGTCAGGAGTGTGATGGAAAGCGCTCCACTTGCCTGGGTGAGCAGAGCTCCACCAATATTTGAGCAGTTTGACCCCATCCAGGACAAAGCAGCCAACTTGATCCACCACGTTAAACAATCACTTCCTCCAGCACAGACACACAGTGGCAGCAGTGTGTACCATCTATAAGATGCACTGCAACAACTCATCTGGCTTCTCTGACACCTTCCAAACCTGTGAGCTCTACCACTGAGAAGGGCAAGAGCAGCAAATATACGAGCACCATCACCCGTACTTCCCTTCCAAGCTATACACCATCGCGACCTGGAGCTATATCACTGTTTTTTCATTGTCACTGGGTCAAAATCCTGGAATTCTCACCCGAACAGCACTGTGGGTGTACCCGCACCTCAGGGACTGCAGCGGTTCAAGAAGGCAGCTCCCCACCACCTTCTCGAGGACTGTAGGCATTGGGTATTAAAATACTGGTCTAGCCAGCGACATCTACATCCCCTGAATGAATAAAAAAAAAGGTTTAATATTTATAATTTTTACATTAATTGCTGAAGTTATTTTTCAGAACTTTAATCTAACAAATGACAGGCTGGCTGCCTTTCATTTTTTGAGTGTCATGTCTGCTTTCATTGGTTCTCCTTAACCCTCTTACTGAATGTGTCCAAACAACCCAATGGTTCCAGCACCCTTTATCTAAATACAGCCAAATCCTCATTTAGCCAGAAGATAGGACTGTCTATCATCAAATGCAACAAGCTTTTGGAGGCTGGACATGTCCAAGTGCTTCAAACACATCCAACCCTAATCAACTGGTCTGTTGTCCCTCCAACCGATCTCTCCGTCTTTTGAACTTTATTCTTTCATGGTATGTTGACACCATTGGGAATACCAGCATTTGTTGCCCATCCCTAATTGCCCTTGAACTAGTCCTTGATAGTCTAAGTGAGTGGGCGAGGGTCTGGCAGATAGAGTATAATGTTGGTAAATGTGAAGTCATCCATTTTGGTAGGAATAACAGCAACATGGACATTATTTAAATGGTTAAAAATTGCAGCATGCAGCTGTGCAGAGGGACCTGGGTGTCCTTGTGCAAGAATCTCAAGGAGTTGAATTATAGAATAGAATAGAATTATAGAATCCCTACAGTGCAGAAGGAGGCCATTCGGCCCATCGAGTCTGCACCGACCACAATCCCACCCAGGCCCTACCCCCACATAATTTACCCGCTAATCCCTCTAACCTACGCATCCCAGGACTCTAAGGGGCAATTTTTTTAACCTGGCCAATCAACCTAACCCGCACATCTTTGGACTGTGGGAGGAAACCGGAGCACCTGGAGGAAACCCACGCAGACACGAGGAGAATGTGCAAACTCCACACAGACAGTGACCCGAGCCGGGAATCGAACCCGGGACCCTGGAGCTGTGAAGCAGCAGTGCTAACCACTGTGCTACCGTGCCGCCCTACTTGTTGATTTGCAGGTGCAGCAGGTAATTAAGAAGGCAAATGGAATTTTGTCCTTCATTGCTAGAGGGATGGAGTTTAAAAACAGCAAGGTTATATTGCAGCTGTATAAGGTGCTGGTGAGGCCACACCTGGAGTACTGTGTACAGTTTTGGTCTCCTTACTTGAGAAGGGATATACTGGCACTGGAGCGGGTGCAGAAGAGATTCAATAGGTTAATTCTGGAGTTGAGAGGATTGGTTTATGAGGAGAGACTGAGTAGACTGGGGCTATACTCATTGGAATTCAGAAGAATGAGGGGAGATCTTATAGAAACAAATAAGATTATGAAGGGAATAGATAAGATAGAAGCAGGGATGTCGTTTCCACTGGCAGGTGAATCTAGGACGAGGAGGCATAGCCTCAAAATAAGGGGAAGCAAATTTAGGACTGAGTTGATGAGGAACTTCTTTGCTCAAAGGGTTGTGAATCTGTGGAATTCCCCGCCCAGTGAAACAGTTGAGGCTACCTCATTGAATGGTTTTAAGGCAAGGATAGATAAATTTTTGAACAGTAAAGGAATTAAGGGTTATGGTGAGCGGGTGGGTAAGTGGAGCTGAGTCCACTAAAAGATCAGCCATGATCTTATTGAATGGCGGAGCAGGCTCGAGATCTGCAATTGGAGATGTTGAAACAGATGACAGATGATGGCCTACTCCTGCTCCTAGTTCTTATGTTCTTATGTTCTTAACTGAGCACCTCACTCAGCCATTTCAGAGGGCATTTGAGAGTCAGCCACATTGCTGTGGCTCTGGTGTCACATGTAGGCCAGACTGGGTGAGGACGGCAGATTTCCTTCCCGAAAGGTCAGTCGTGAACCAGATGGGGGTTTTTTCATTGTCATCATTACTGAGACTAGTTTTTAATTCCAGAGTTTTATCACGGTAGTACAGTAGTTAGCACTGCTGTCTCACAACAGCTCCAGGGACCTGGGTTCGATTCCTGGCTTGGGTCACTGTCTGTGTGGAATTTGCACATTCTCCCCGTGTCTGCGTGGGTTTCCTCCGGGTGCTCCGGTTTCCTCCCACACTCCAAAGATGTGCGGGTTAGGTGCATTGGCTATGCTAAATTGCCCCTCAGTGAGCCGGGATATGGAGATGAGAGGGATTGGTGGGGTAAATATGTGGGATTACGAGGATAGGGCATAGGTGGGATTGTTGTCGGTGCAGGCTCGATGGGCCAAATGGCCTCCTTCTGCACTGTAGGATTCTATGATTTCCATGATTTCAATCAGTTGAGTTCCATGAATTATTCCATTAATTGAACCTGTGCCCCCAGGGCATTAGACCGGACCTCTGGATCACAAGGGTCAGTAACATTGTGCTGCCCTCTCCCCAAAGATGCCCACTGGAGGTTTTACAGGTGAACTCCCACCCCCATCCTCCGGCCTTTGGTCGGCAAAACCCCCACCGTCATCTTGCAACGGCCAATCAAAAAAGCAAACTGACTTCTTGGTTGCCTGATTGGGCGATTCGTGACTTTGACTCAAACAGCATTTGTCCCTCCCCCTCCCCCATCTGCAACATTTTGAAAACTACCTGCACACAATGGCTCAAAGGGACCTGAGCTACAACTTTCTTAATGCCCCCGAGATAGCCCCACCCCCCGCCCTCCCCTTCCTCCAGGGTTTTTGCTTGCAGCAATGTCCAAGGCATCAATATTTAATTCCCGAAGCTTCTCGGACATTCCGAAGGTTGAATTCAGCTTTGTGACTCCCATTTAAATCCATTGAAATGAAACGGACCTCCATTCCGGTTTCAGTGTGGTGTTTTTGTGTTTTGCACACATCTACGCTTTGTCAGAATAATTACTTGTTGTCTCCCTACTTTGGATTGTTTGAATCTTTTAAGCACTCTGGGGGGACAGTAAGGAGTAGCGCAAGAAATAAATGGATAGCCTGCCAGGGAAGTACAATCGCAATCTGAGAACCAGGAAAATAAATCTGTAGCCAATTTAACACTTCAGAATGCTCATTCTTTCCCTTTTCTTTTCTAATGAACCCTGAAGGGATTTGTCCTGCATTGTCTCTGTCGGTCCGCATATTTTTGCAGTAGTGATAATTCAGACATCAGACAGGCTGAGAATGAATGAATGGGATTTGGTTCTCTCCCGGAAAGAATGAGTGTGGCTGTTAACTTTCAAACCAGATTGAATGTACAGATTGAAATTTCATTAGGTCACTATATCTGGACTCAGTGTAGAGAGACTGCCAGTGCACATCACCGGCCAGAGGCATGAGGCTGCACTTCCTGAAAGAATAGTTGCTTTCAGAGCAGAAGCAGGCAATCTCTTGGAAGTAATTGGGCCATGGGGAAAAGATGGGAAGTAGCATTCATTGGATAACTCTATCAAAGGGCCAGCACAGGCCCGATGGGCCAAGTGGCCACCTCCTGTGTTATGTGACTGCAGGTGGACCTTGGATCTTATTTTAATAAGGCTGTCTTACAGTGAAGCCTCCGGTCTCAGAGAGAATGGAATTTATTTTTATTCATTCGTGGGACAGGTGTGTCACTGGCTGGGTCAGCATTTATTGCCCATCCCTAGTTGCCCTTGTTCAGCGGGCAGTCGAGAGTCACACGTAAGCCAGACCAGGTAAGGACGGCAGATTTCCTTCCCTAAAGGACATCAGATGGGTTTTTCCAACAATTGACAATGGTTTCATGGTCATCAGTAGATTCTTAATTCCAGATATTTTTTATTGAATTCAAATTCCACCATCTACCGTGGCGGGATTCGAACCCGGGTCCCCAGAACATTAGCTGAGTTCCTCGATTAATGGTCGAGCGATATTACCCTGATTGGGTAATTGCTCTGTCAGTCGCACATGGAGATTGGCGATTGCACCCTTACCTTTTGTATTCTCCAACTATCCTCCACGAACTGCATTCTTGTTGGTGGTATAATTGTGCTGCCATCAGGAGGAGGTTCGAGTTGATGAGTTAGCTGGACACCAGACTGCAGGAGTGGGAAGTACAACCATTGCCACTGACTCCCCGACTCTGGACAGATAAGAATGGAACCGGTCAAGTGCAGTCCCACCCAGCCGGACCACCGTGAGAGGGCTTGAAGCCGAATGACATGGAGACTTGGGTTCTATTTCAAATTGGAACTGAAAGCCATGGTGACCATTAAACTATTGTCGTTACAACCCACTGAGTTTTTCTTATATCCTTTCGGGAAGGAAATGTGCCATCCTTATCCGGTCTGGCAAAGACTCCAGATCCACAGCAATGTGATTTGCTCAAAATGGCCTCACAAACCAATCAGTTCAAGGGCAATTAGGGACAGGTAACTCATTGGCAGCCTTGCCAGGTGAACCCACATCACAGGAAAGAATGTAAAAATGATGAGGATGGATAGCTTGCCTTTTTCACACTCGCATTGGATGTTGTCTGTGATGTTTATGGAAGAGTTTGGGGAATTACCTGAATTCAGGCCAAAGTGTTGAATGATTTGATTTGATTTGATTTATTATTATCACAGTGAAAAGTATTGTTTCTTGCGCATTATACAGACAAAGCATACCGTTCATAGAGAAGGAAAGGAGAGAGTGCAGAATGCAGTGTTACAGTCATAGCTAGGGTGTAGAGAAAGATCAACTTAATGCAAGGTAAGTCCATTCAAAAGTCTGATGGCAGCTGGGAAGAAGCTGTTCTTGAATTGGTTGGTTACGTGACCTCAGACTTTTGTATCTTTTTGCCGACGGAAGAAGGTGGAAGAGAGAATGTCCGGGGTGCATGGAGTCCTTAGTTATACTGGCTGCTTTGCCGAAGCAGTGGGAAGTGTAGACAGAGTCAATGGATGGGAGGCTGGGTTGAGTAATGGACTGGGCTACGTTCACGACCCTTTGTAGTTTCTTGTGGTCTTGGACAGAGCAGGAGGCATACCAATGTTAACGACATGGAGAGTGCCAGGGATTTAGGGAGGAGGGTCAAGAGTTTTGACTCTTACTCCCTCTTTGTCCTTGGACAGAAAGCATCCCATCCAGACTCTGGTCGCTTTCTGTAATAATGAGCAGGATTCGGTGAACAGCAGA
Source organism: Mustelus asterias (assembly GCF_964213995.1). Lineage (NCBI taxonomy): Eukaryota > Metazoa > Chordata > Chondrichthyes > Carcharhiniformes > Triakidae > Mustelus > Mustelus asterias. The sequence goes on from NC_135817.1 coordinate 85,719,334, forward strand.
GGGATGTACATCAGTATCTGTTGGCTTTGGGCAGGGTAACAGAAATCAGTCGTTCTTGACTGGCAGTGGGGGGATTGAGGGAAAGAAGCTGTGTGTGAATATCACTGGGAGTGAAGGAATGTCTGGGAGAGATTACAGTCAGGCAAATGAGAATCAATGGTCTGCTACTTTGAAAGCTCTGGCTGCAATAATGATCAGTGCAAAGTAGCTCATCAAAATCTGAAGAAGCTGTTCTTTTGATTTTCCTTCTGTTGCACATTTAATCTATTATCTTCCAGTATTTGTATTTAACCAAGTACTGAGTGTCTGCATCTCATCACTGCCTGACTGTTTGCAACCATCAGGATTAACCAGTGCGATAATGTCAAGAGATTCTGTGACAGAAAGAATAACTCCCAAAAAAGAATCAGACCAACCCTGAGCTTCGGAAATGCTGAGGAATGCACCACGATTCACTGTCAGTAGCCAGGTCAGCATTAGATACAGAGTGAAGCTCCCTCTACACAGTCCCCCATCTAACACTCCCAGGACAGGTACAGCATGGGGTTAGATACAGAGTAAAGCTCCCTCTACACAGTCCCCCATCTAACACTCCCAGGACATGTACAGCATGGGGCTAGATACAGAGAAAAGCTCCCTCTACACTGTCCCCCATCAAACACTCCCAGGACAGGTACAGCACAGGGTTAGATGCAGAGTAAAGCTGCCTCTACACTGTCCCCATCAAACAGTCCCAGGACAGGCACAGCACGGGGTTAGATACAGAGTAAAGCTCCCTCTACACTGTCCCCCATCAATCACTCCCAGGGCAGGTACAGCACGGGGTTAGATACAGAGTAAAGCTCCCTCTACACTCCCCATCATGCACTCCCAGGGCAGGTACAGTACGGGGTTCGATGCAGAGTAAAGCTCTGTCTACACTGTCCCCACCAAACACTCCCAGGACAGGTACAGTACAGGGATAGATACAGAGTAAAGCTCCCTCTACACTGTCCCCATGAAACACTCCCAGGACAGGAACAGCACTGTGTTAGATACAGGGTAAAGCTCTCTCTCCACTGTCCCCATCAAACACTCCCAGGATAGGTACAGCACAGGGTTAGATACAGAGTAAAGCTCCCTCTACATTGTCCCCATCGAACACTTCCTGGACAGGTACAGCACGGGGTTAGATACAGAGTAAAGCTCCCTCTGCACTGTCCCCATCAAACACTCCCAGGACAGGTACAGCACGGGGTTAGATACAGAGTAAAGCTCCCTCTACACTGTCCCCATCAAACACTCCCAGGACAGGTACAGCACGGGGTTAGATTCGGAGTAAAGGTTATTTCTCTCAGTTTTGACCTTGTTAATTGATGGCCTAGACAGATTTCTGGAAACAGAGAGCGGGATTCTCTGGCCTCCCCACAGCTTGTTTCTTAGTGACAGGAGATGGTGCGCCATTGGCCAATGGTGGGATCTTCTGGTCCCGCCGATGTCAATGAGATTTCCCATTGAATCCACCCCACTCCACCGGGAAACCCGAGGCAGGTTGCACTGTTGGCATAATCCTGCCGGGATGATTGGCCGGAGAGGACTGTCCCAGGTTCCAAATTTACACCCCCCATCTGTATCTTCCTGATATCATCCTGAACACTCATGTCATAGCTGTTCTTCCAGGGGGCTAGTTAGGTGGGTTGGTTAGACAGATGGTGAATGTGTTGTTCAGAATAATGCCATGGAGTTGCCGGCTTTGGACTGGGGTAGGCACAGTAAGTAGCCTCACAACACCAGGTTAAAGTCCAACAGGTTTATTTGGTAGCACGAGCTTTTGGAGCGCTGCCCCTTCACCAGGTGAGTGCAGTGTACTCAATCAGTGCACTGCACTCACCTGATGAAGGAGCAGCGCTCCGAAAGCTTGCGCTACCAAATAAACCAGAATATTGCCAACATTGCAAATTCAAGCTGAGATGGACCTGGGGCCTGTCTCCTCACCTCCACCATGTTTGATGCAGAATGGTGTCCTCCAAGCCATAGAACCAACTGTATCCAGCAGAGAGAGATGCCTGCAGTCCCTCATGCAATGTGGCTCACTACCTGTCTGCCCTCTTGTTCGGGATTTTGAACACCCGAGGAAATAGTTTCTCTTGACCTACTCTGATTCCTTGAATCGTATTAAACACCTCAATTAGATCACTCCTTAACCTTCTGTATTTGAGCCAACACAGCCTATCAAGATATTTTCTTGATCTCACCCTTTGTCCCCTCGTTCAAGTGAAATCCGCTCTGGACCCCCTGGAAGGCAAATATATCCTTCACTTTTACAACTAGTTCCAGTTTTTAATCTTGCCTTGGATTTTCACAGCAGGCTCTGATAACCGTATAAATCATGTGCTGCTCTTATTCTCAGGCAGATAGAACTGTAAATATAAGGATACAGTAATACATATGTATGTGCACAGACATTAACTCCTCAGCTGCACTCCGATTGTTTTTGTCAGCCGATGTCCCATAAATCTGTATTTATGACTTAAGGCAAGATGGCATGGGGAATGAAAGGTGGAGAGGTATATATATTGACGGTATTAACCAGTGGACACATCAAGATGTACATGTTATTACATAGGAGCATTCCAGCTCCAACATTATAACTATGATTATAACCAGGAATGTAATCCTGTCCAGACCACTTAGATGTCATTAAGTGTTAGTCTGGCAAAAGTGGAGAAAAAAAAACCCACACAAAAGCCGATGTCTTCTTTCTGAAAGATTATTTTCTTAATAAAGGTTAAATCGCCTCAGGGTTAGGGGACAAATGCAACATGGAGGCTGAGCAACGAGGACACTCTATAATTTAATTGGCGGGAAATTAAACCATTTCATCTTCTGTTGACACTCCTGCTGTCACTTCTAATCATTATTTTATCAAAAGGAGATAGCTGCGTGTGAAACAGGCCTTTAAAGAAGCTGTCCCTACCATCTTAGCTTTGTGTGAATTCCCTGCTTATTGTGGTGGAATGAAGTCTCGTCTTTCTGGGGAATTTCTTTGTTCATTCCTGTGTGGTGGGCATCGTTGGCTGGGCCAGCATTTGTTGCCCATCCCTACTCACCCTTGGGAAGGTGGTAACGTGTCACTTTTTTGAACCATGTGGTGTAAGTACACAGCCAGTGCTGTTAGGGAGATGGATTAAAAGATTTTGACCCAGTGACAGTGAAGGAACAGCAATGTATTTCCAAGTGGGAATTCAGCTGTGGCTGATTCACCTCCTGACTCCTCAATGTCATAACAAGATACAAGTCAAGAGTGTGACGAATACTCTTCACTTGGATGAGTGCAGCTCCAACAACACTTAAGAACCTAGATCCAAGACAGAGCAGCCTGCATGATTGTCACTCCAACCACTCTGTCCAGGATGGTGAGTGGCTTGGAGGGGAACTTGTAGGTGGTGGTGTTCCCAGGAATCTGCTGCCTTTGTCCTTCTAGATGGCAGAGATCACAGATTTGGAAGGTCCTGTTGGAGTAGCTTTGGTGAGTTGCTGTGGTGCTTCTTGTCGATGGTACACACTGCTACTACTGTTCATCGGTGGTGGAGGGAGTGAATTTTGAAGGCACTGGATAGAGTGCCAATCATGCAGGCTGCTCTGTCTTGGATCTCGGTTCTTGAGTGTTGTTGGAGCTGCATTCATCCAGGCAAGTGGAGAATATTCCATCACACTCCTGACTTGTGCCTTGTTACGACACTGGGGAGTCAGGAGGTGAATCAGTCACAGCTGAATTCCCAGCCTCTGACCAGCTGTTGTGGCTAAAGTAATTTGAATGGCTGATTCAGTTCCGTTTCTAATTAATGGTAACCCACAGGATGTTTATACTGAAGGATTATTTTTAAAAATCATTCATGTGATGTGGACATCGCTGGCCAGGCCAGCATTTATTGCTTCTCCCTATTTTCTCTTGAGAAGGTGATTGTGAGCTACTTTCTTGAACCACTGCAGTCCCTGAGGTGTAGGCACATCCACAGTGCAGTTAGGGAGGGAGTTCCAGGATTTTGACCCAAAAACAGTGAAGGAACGGTGATATATTTCCAAATCAAGATGGTGTGTCACTTGGAGGGGAACCTCCAGGTGGTGGTGTCCCCATGTGTCTGCTGTCCTTGTCCCTCTAGATTGTGGGGTCTGGAAGTTGCCGCATAAGAAACCTTGGTGAGTTCCTGCAGTGCATCTTCCAGTTGGTACATACAGTTATCACTGTCCATCAGTAGTGGAGGGATTGAATGTTTGTGGATGGGATGCCAATCAAGCGACCTGCTTTGTCTTTGAATGGTGTTGAGCTTCTTCAGTGTTTTTGGAGCTGCACTCATCCAGGCGAGTGGAGAGCATTCCACCAGACTCTTTACTTGTGCTTTGTTGATGGTGGACAGGCTTTCAGGAGTTAGAGGCTGGAATTTTACTGCCTTGCCCGCCACGGGAATCAGTGCGGGCGTCGGGCAGACAATGGGAAAGCCCATTGACCTCAGGCGGGATTTATGGTTTCGGGACGAGCGAGGCCGTAAAATCCCATCTGAAGGTGAGTTACCTGTCGCAGAATTTCTGGCCTCTGACCTGCTCTTGTAGCCACAGTATTTATATGGTTTGTCCAGTTCAGTTTCTGGTCAGTGGTAACCCCCAGGATGTTATATTGGGGCATTCAGTGATGGTCATGCCATTGAATGTCAAGGAGAGATGGTTAGATACTCTATTATTGGAGATGGTCATTACCTGGCACTTGTCTGACACAACTGTTACTTCCAACTTCTCAGCTCAAACCTGAGCATAGACATGGACTGCTGCTGTATCTGAGAAGCCATGAATGGTACTGAACACTGCAAGGATCAGCGGACATCCTCCTGTTCTTCCCTCACATCCAATTAATTCATTCCAGAGCTGTCTGTCGGGCAGATGTATTTGAGGAAACTCTTCCTTTCCTTCAGACAGCCTATAATTATCTTGTGGTTACAGTCGCTGCCAGCAGCTATCTGCATATCACTGGGCAAAACTGACTGGATTGTTTGAGGCCTAATCAAGGCTTTGTGTGGGAGGGCGGGGGGGGGGGGGGGGGGGCGAGGGGCGGGGGGGGCAGGGGAGGGTGGGGACGGCGGTTGGGGAGGGTGGGGAGGATGGGGGTGCTGGGGGCAGGCGGGGGTGGGGTGGAATGCAAAGTGAGGAAATGTTGGTCGAGTTGTACAGAGCACTGGTCAAATAAGTTCAAGGCACCATCTTTCAGAAAGGTTGTATTGGCTTTGGAGGGGCTGCCATGTCAGTTCACCAGAAATATACCAGTACTAAAAGGCTTACATTACAAAAGATGGTCTCGGCTTTTAGTCCCTTGAGTATAGAAGATTAAGGGGTGATCTAATTGAGGGTTTAAGTTGAATGAAACATTTCACAGAATCACAGAATACTACAGTGCAGAAGAGGCCCTTCGGCCCATCGAGTCTGCACCGACGCATGAAAGGCCCTGACCTAATCCCATTTGCCAGCACTTGGCCCATAGCCCTGAATGTTATGACGTGCCAAGTACTCATGCAAGTACTTTTTAAAGGATGTGAGGCATCCCGCCTCCACTACCCTCCCAGGCAGAGGATTCTAGACTGTCACCACCCTCTAGGTCGAAAAGTTGTTCCTCAAATCCCCCCTAAACCTCCCACCCCTCACATTTGATAAATTAAAAAAGGGAAATGGTTCCCTCTGGTGGGGATGTCCAGAGCAAGGTGGCAGAACCTTCAAATTGGAGCAAAACAATTCAGGGGAAATGTCAGAAAGCATTTCCTCACCTGGGTGGCACGGTGGTTAGCACTGCAGCCTCACAGTGCCAGGGACCCGGGTTCAATTCCCAGCTTGTGTCACTGCCTGTGTGGAGTTTGCACGTTCTCCCCGTGTCTGCATGAGTTTCCTCAGGATGCTCCAGTTTCCTCCCACAGTCTGAAAGATGTGCTGGTTAGGTGCATTGGCCATGCTAAATTCTCCCTCAGTGCACCCGAACAGGCACCGGAGTGTGGCAACTTGGGGATTTCCGCAGTAACTTCGTCACAGTGTTAATGTAAGCCGACTTGTGACACGAGTAAATGAACTTAAAAAACTTAAACTGTGAGGTAAAGGAGATTAAGAATTAAGGAAGCTAAGGGGAGGGTAGATGGAGTTAAGGTACAGATTAGACATGATGAAATAGACTGACAGAAAGGTTTAATGGGCTGAATGGCCTCCTGTGTTTGTACATTCCTACTAACAGTAACTGAACTTCAAAGAATAACTGATTGTACATGGAAGGCTTTGACTGTTCCACAGCATTATAGAACCCAACAAGTCTTTCTTTATTCAAGTATTTTATCGACAGAATATGGCCTTGGCAAGCAGAGCGCACAACAGAGGGAAACTGTACTTAAAATATGTATTAGCTGAACATAATTGGTGTTGAATGTGTATGTTAGAAAATAACTGGGGCTTCACATCTGGAGAGTTCCTGAGCCCCTGAAATGGAAGAGAGTGCCTCAGCCAGAGATATGCCTGCATCATTTCAACAAGGCTGAATCTTAAGGCGAAAAGATTCTGAGATTGATCTTTCATAAGTCAGGACATCTCAAAGCTCTTCGCCATTCCATAAATTTTCGGATACTCATGGAGAAGGACAAGTGCTGTCCTAGGGTCCAGGTGCTAAATTGGGGGAAGGCTAACTACAACCGGATTAGGCAGGAATTGGAAGCTGTTGCTTGGGAGAGGCTGTTTGAGGGTAAATCCACATCTGGCATGTGGGAGTCTTTTAAGGAGCAGTTGATCTGAGTACGGGAAAAGGAAGGACAGGAAAGGCAGGATTCGGGAACCGTGGATGACCAGGGAAATTACGAGTCTGGTCAAAAAGAAAAAGGTTGCACACATGAGGTCTCGGCAACTAAAAACAGATGAAGCACTTGAATACAGGGAAAGTAGAAAGGAACTCAAACAGGGAGTTAGGACGGCAAAAAGGAGTCACGAAATGTCTTTGGCAGGCAGGATTAAGGAGAATCCCAAGGTATTTTATGCATATATTAGGAACAAGAGGGTAGCTGGAGAAAGAGTTGGTCCACTCAAGACAAAGGAGGGAAATTATGTGCAGAACCAAAGGAAGTGGGTGAGATCCTTAATGAGTACTTTGCATCGGTATTCACAAAGGAGAGGGACATATTGATTGATGGTGTCTCAGAGGGGTGTGTAAACCCTCTAGAGCAAGTCATCATTATGAGGGAGGAAGTGTTAGGTGAATTAAAAAGTATTAAGGTAGACATATCCCCAGGACCAGATGGCAGCTATCCCAGATTACTGAGGGAGACGAGAGGAAATTGCTGGGCCTCTAACAGAAATCTTTGTTTCCTCAATAGTCACAGGTGAGGTCCCAGAAGATTGGAAGATAGCCAATGTTGTCCTGTTATTTAAGAAGGGTAGCAGGGATAACCCGATAATTATAGGCCAGTGAACTTGACATCAGCGACAGTGAAATTGTTGGAGAAGATTCTTAGAGATAGGATCTATACATATTTGGAACTGAATGGTCTTGTTAGCGACTTTGTAGCAGTTTTGTACGAGGGAGGTCATTTCTCACGAATTTGATTGAGTTTTTTTGGGGAGGTAACAAAAATGATTGGCGAGGGAAGGGCCGTCGATGTTGTCCACATGGACTTCAGTAAAGCATTTGACAAGGTCCCTCATGGCAGGCTGGTGCAAAAGGTTAAATCACACGGGATCAAGGGTGAACTAGCGAGATGGATTCAGAACTGGCTTGGCCATAGAAGACAGAGGGTAGTGGTGTGTTTTTCTGAATGAAGGTAACTAATGATGGTCCGCAGGGATCAATGCTGGAACTTCTATTATTTGTAATATATATAAATGACTTGGAAGAAAATGTAGCTGATGATTAGCAAGTTTGCAGATGGTACTCAGATTGCTGGAGTTGCGGATAGTGATGAAGATTGCCAGAGAATACAGCAGGATATTGATAGGCTGGAAAATTGGGCGGAGAAATGGCAGATGGAATTTGATCTGGACAAATGCAATGTGATGCATTTTGGTAGATCCAAGTCAGGTGGGAGCTATAAAATAAATGGCAGAACCATCAGGAGCATAGACACACAGAGCGATCTGGGAGTACAGGTCCACAGATCCTTCAAAGTGGCAGCACAGGTGGAAAAGTTGGTGAAGAAAGCATATGGCGTGCTTGCCTTCATCGGCTGGGACATCGAGTATAAAAGTTGGCAAATTATGTTACAGTTGTATAAAACGTTGGTTAGGCCACATTTGGAATACTGTGTCCAATTCTGGTCACCACACGACCAGAAGGACGTGGAGTCTTTGCATAGAGTGCAGAAAAGGTTTACCAGGATGTTGCCTGGAATGGGGGATATTAGTTATGAGGAGAGATTGAATAAACTGGGGCTGTTCTCCCTGGAAAGATGGAGGCTGAGGGGCGACCTGATAGAAGTTTATAAAATTATGAGGGGCATAGATAAGGTGAACAGTTGGAAGCTTTTTTCCCAGGGCAGAAATGACAATTACCTGAGGGAACAAGTTCTAGATAAGGGGAGAGATGTTCAGTAGAGATTTGCAGGGGAAGTTTTTTATACTGAGAGTGGTGGGAGCTTGGAATGCACTGCCAAGTGAGGTGGTTGAGGCAGATATGTTAGCCACACTTAAGACTTATCTGGATAGACACATGAACAGGCGGGGAATAGAGGGATACAGGCGGTTGGTCTAGATAGAACAATGTGACCGGCGCAGGCTTGGTGGGTCAAAGGACTTGTTCCTGTGCTGTACTGTTCTTTGTTCTTTGAAGCAGGTTTTGAAGTGTAGTCAATGTAGATGGACGATTAGGAATGCGCAAGGAAGCAACGATGACATAAGGAGTATCTGTTAGGTAAAGGGAACTAAGAGTTAAGGAAGCTAAGGGGAGGTGGTTAAATGGAGTTAAGATACAGATTAGACATGATGAAATAGACTGACAGAAAGGTTTAAGGGGCTGAATACTGTCCTGTGTTTGTATGAACTATTTTTTAGGTGATGCGAAATAAGGGATAAATATTGGGTCCAGGACACCCAGAAGAACAAACACTGTTCTTTAAGATAAAGTTGATTTATTAGTGTCACAATTAGGCTTATATTAATACTGCAATGAAGATACTGTGAAAATGCCACACTCTGACGCCTGTTCGGATACACTGAGGGAGAATTTAGCATGGCCAATGCACCTAACCAGCATATCTTTCAGACTGTGGGAGGAAACCAGAGCATTCGGCGGAAACCCATGCGGACATGGGGAGAACGTGCAGAGTCCACACAGACACTAACCCAAGCCAGGAACCGAACCCAGGCCCCTGGCGCTGTGAAGCAGCAGTGCTAACCACTGTGCCATTGTGCTGACAATGGAACTATTGGAACCAAATCATCGATTTCCTGAATGACTAGCAATGTTATGTTGAGCTGGTCACATTTTTCTTACTGAAAGCCACTCCATTTGGACACAGCTGAGTTCAAAAGCTTTGCTAGTTCCTATAGTACCTCAGGACTTAATGATTCACCAGATAGCAACATAAAAAGCCTTGCTCAGTCCAACATACAGCACGTATACAATTTTCCAGCCTTGACATTAATTTCGACCAGCACAAATCAAATGTGTTCATTTGATATCAAAGAATGAGGAAAGTCCAATATAACAGCTGGTTTGCTTAATAGTTTGAAGTCATGTGCTCTCAAATAAGCCAGAATTTCTTTTTCCTTGTGAATATGCTGTCCTCTCTCTCTTTCCGCCTTATCCACTGTCTCACTAACTATCTATCTATTTATCTTTCCCTCGCTCTTTCTTGTACCTCCTATTACCAGGCCATTAGTGGATCTTTAAGTCACCTATTTAGGAGCTGTTTTTCTCCTCCGGCGAGATTTCAGTCCAAACCCACTTCCCCCACTGCAGCCTAATTAGTTTCCAAAATTAGTTATTGATCCCTGGCCTTGTGGCAGGAGTGTGGAAGGAGGCCTGGGTGGGGCGGGGGCGGTGGGGGGGCGGGGGGGGGGGGGGGGGGGGGTTTGGAGGGGAGGGGGAGTGTGTAATGGCTGAGTCATTGACCGCCCAGTGCAGAGCCTGTTTTGGTGCGGATTCATTGCTAGCATTAAGAAGCACAGATAGCACTGCCTCAAAGCGCCAGGGACCGAGGTTCGATTCCCGGCCTAGGTCACTGTCTGTGCGGAGTCTGCATGTTCTCCCTATGTCTGCGTGGGTTTCCTCCGGGTGCTCCGGTTTCCTCTCACAGTCCGAAAGACGTGCTGGTTAGGTGCATCGGCCATGCTAAATTCTCCCTCCCAGAGTGTGGCGACTGGGGGATTTTGACAGTGACTTCATTGCAGTGTTATTGGAAGCCTCCTTGTGATACAAATAAAATAAACTTCAAAACTTCAGAGCTGCGGCAAACAACAGCAGTGATAAGAGTCCCGTTAAATTTCTCTTACCTTGCCTGTCCAGTCAGCGAAGAGGAAGCAAGGGGATTATGGTCCTGGATCTTCTTAGATCACAGCAATTACACTGGAGTTTACGCTCTCTCTGCACTGATAATGGTGGTGGGAAGTTGCACCAAAATTTCCTGGGAATCGTTTTGGTGCATTGCTGAGTGTAAAATATCCATGAAGTTCAGTGTTAACAATTGAGAGGGCAGGTAGTTGTTGGGGAATGTGCATAATGTTCCCCATCTCCCCTCTCCAGCTATGGGGATGTGTTCGGCACAACTTGTGGGGCCGAAGGGCCTGTTTGTGCTGTAGTTTTTCTATGTTTCTATCAGTTATGATTCTGTCAGTAGCATTCTTGCCTCTGAAGACCCAGTTAGTCCACCTTCCTGGCCATTGCACATGAGGAACATAAGAAATGGGAATAGGAGTAGGCCACACAGTCCCTCAGCCCTGTTCCGCCATTCAATCGGATCACGGCTGGTCTGACTTTGGCCTCATCTCCATAATCTTTAACCTCCATCCTCCCCCAATGGTTCAAAGATCTGCCTATCTCAACTTCAACTTCATATTGAATGACTCTGTGTTCACAGCTTTCTGAAGCAGAGAATTCCAGTACAACAGTTAATGTCAGACCCAAGCCAACAACTGCACCCTGTTACCTTAACAGGGAGACAGTGGGGTTATGGTGAGATCAGTAGATTTGTGATCCAGAGGCCTGGGCTCATGCTCTGGAGACATTGATTCAAATCCCACCGTGACAACTGGTAGAATTTAAATTCAGTTAATAATTTTAGTTAATTGGAATCGTGAGCTGCCCATTAGTCTTGGTGATGGTAACCACAAAAGTATTAGAATGTCATTATTGTCCTTTAGGGAAGGAAATTTGTGTCCTTATCTGAGCTGGAAGACCCACAGTAATGTGATTGGTTGGCTCTTAACTGCCCTTTAAAATAAACTTAAGGAAGAACTCAGTCATAGGAACAGGATTAGACCATTCAGCCCATCGAGCCTGTTCCACCATTCAATGTGCTCATTGGCCCATATCCCCAAATAACTTTGCTTAACAAAAACTTATCTATCTCGAATTTAAAGGTAACAATTGATCTAACATCAATTGTCATTTGTAGAAGAGAGTTCCAAACCTCTACCACCCTTTGTGTGTAGAAGTTTAAACTAGTTTGGCAGGGGGGTGGGATCCAAAGCACTAGGGAGACAGAAGAGAAGTGCGAGTACAGCACAGAAGTTAAAGAGAGCACATTAAGTAGTAAAGGCAGTGTCAGTAATCCTAGTACCGGACAGATCGGGCAAAAGCAAGACAGAGAGCAAGGGAAATCCAGATTAAACTGCATTTATTTCAATGCAAGAGGCCTGACGGGCAAGGCAGATGAACGCAGGGCATGGATGGGTACATGGGACTGGGATATTATAGCAATTACTGAAACATGGCTAAGGGAGGGACAGGACTGGCAGCTCAATGTTCCAGGGTACAGATGCTATAGGAAAGATAGAACAGGAGGTAAGAGAGGAGAGGGAGTTGCACTTTTGGTTAGGGAAAGCATCACAGCCGTACTGAGAGGGGATATATCCGAGGGTTCGGCCACTGAGTCAATATGGTAGAACTGAGAAATAAGAAGGGGGAAATCACTTTGATAGGGTTGTACTATAGGCCCCCAAATAGTCGGCGGGAAATTGAGGAGCAAATATGTAAGGAGATTACAGATAGCTCCAAGAATAATAAGGTGATAATAGTCGGAGATTTTAACTTTCCCAACATTGACTGGGACAGCCATAGTATTAAAGAGTTGGATGGAGAGAAATTTGTTGAGTGTATTCAGGAGGAGTTTCTCATTCAGTATGTGGATGGCCCGACTAGAGAGGGGGCAAAACTTGACCTCCTCTTGGGAAACAAGGAAGGGCAGGTGACAGAAGTGTCACTGAGGGATCACTTTGGGACCAGTGACCATAATTCCATTGGTTTTAAGATAGCTGTGGAAAATGATAGGTCTGGCCCAAAAGTTAAAATTCTAAATTGGGGCAAGGCCAATTTTGATGGTATCAGGCAGGAACTTTCAAAAGTTAATTGGGGGAGTCTGTGGGAAGGCAAAGGGACGTCTGATAAATGGGAGGCTTTCAAAAGTGTGTTAACCAGGGTTCAGGGTAAACACATTCCTCTTCGAGTGAAGGGCAAGGCTGGCAGAAGTAGGGAACCCTGGATGACTCGGGAAATTGAGGCCCTGGTCAAGAAGGAGAAAGAGGCACATGACATGCATAGGCAGCTGGGATCAAGTGAATCCCTTGAAGAGCATAGGGGGTGTAGGAGTAGAGTTAAGAGAGAAATCAGGAGGGCAAAAAGGGGACACGAGATTGTTTTGGCAGATAAGGCAGAGGAGAATCCAAAGAACTTCTACAAATACATAAAGGGCAAAAAAGTAACTAGGGAGAGAGTAGGGCTCTTAAGGATCAACAAGGTCATCTATGTGCGGATCCACAAGAGATGGGTGAGATCCTAAATGAATATTTCTCATCAGTATTTACTGTTGAGGAAAGCATGGATGTTAGGGAACTTGGAGAAATAATAGTGATGTCTTGAGGAGTGTACATATTACAGAGAAGGAGGTGCTGGAAGTCTTAAAGCGCATCAAGGTAGATAAATCCCCGGGACCTGATGAAGTGTATCCCAGGACATTGTGGGAGGCTAGGGAGGAAATTGCGGGTCCCTTAGCCGAGATATTTGAATCATCGATAGTCACGGGTGAGGTGCCTGAAGATTGGAGAGTGGCAAATGTTGTGCCTTTGTTTAAAAAGGGCTGCAGGGAAAAGCCTGGGAACTACAGGCCAGTGAGCCTCACATCTGTGGTGGGTAAATTGTTGGAAGATATTTTGAGAGACAGGATCTACAGGCATTTAGAGATGCAAGGACTGATTAGGGACAGTCAGCATGGCTTTGTGAGTGGAAAATCATGTCTCACAAATTTGATTGAGTTTTTTGAAGGGGTAACCAAGAAAGTAGGTGAGGGCAGTGCAGGTGATGTTGTCTACATGGACTTTAGCAAGGCCTTTGACAAGGTACCGCAAGGTAGGTTGTTGCATAATGTTAACTCTCACGGGATCCAGGGTGAGGTATCTAAATGGATACAAAATTGGCTTCTTGATAGAAGTTGTAGAGGTGTAGAGGGTTGTCTTTCAAATTGGAGGCCTGTGACCAGCGGTGTGCCTCAGGGATCAGTGCTGGGTCCACTGTTATTTGTCATTTATACTAATGATTTGGATGAGAATATAGGAAGCATGGTTAGTAAGTTTGTAGATGACACTAAGATTGGTGGCATAGTGGACAGTGAAGAAAGTTATCTCCAATTGCAACGGGATCTTGATTAATCGGGCCAGTGAGCTGACGAATGGCAGATGGAGTATAATTTAGACAAATGCGAGGTGATGCATTTTGGTAGATTGAACCAGGGCAGGACTACTCAGTTAATGGTAGGGCATTGGGGAGAGTTACAGAACAAAGAGATCTCGGGGTACATGTTCATAGCTCCTTGAAAGTTGAGTCACAGGTGGACAGAGTGGTGAAGAAGGCATTCAGCATGCTTGGTTTCATCGGTCAGAACATTGAATACAGGAGTTGGAACATCTTGTTGAAATTGTACAAGACATTAGTAAGGCCACACTTGGAATACTGTGTGCAATTCTGGTCATCCTATTATAGAAAGGATATTATTAAACTAGAAAGAGTGCAGAAACGATTTACTAGGATGCTACTTGGACTTGATGGATCGAGTTATAAGGAGAGGCTGGATAGACTGGGACTTTTTTCTCTGGAGCATAGGAGGCTGAGGGGTGATCTTATCGAGTTCTATAAAATAATGAGGGGTACAGATCAGCTAGATAGTCATTATCTTTTCCCAAAGGTAGGGGAGTCTTAAACTAGAGGGCATAGGTTTAAGGTGAGAGGGGAGAGATACAAAAGTGTCCAGAGGGGCAATTTTTTCACACAGAAGATGGTGAGTGTCTGGAACAAGCTGCCTGAGGCAGCAGTCGAGGCGGGTACAATTTTGTCTTTTAAAAAGCATTTAGATAGTTACATGGGTACGATGGGTATAGAGGGATATGGGCCAAATGCGGACAATTGGGATTAGCTTCGGGGTTTTAAAAAAGAAAGGACGGCATGGACAAGTTGGGCCGAAGGGCCTGTTTGCATGCTGTAAATCTCTATGACTCTAAGTGCTTCCTAACACCTCTCCTGAACGACCTGGGTGATCAATACTTTGATTGCCTTCACAGTGAAATGACTCTCTTTTATCATGTCTTAAATTTTAGATTAGGCCCCTGAGTTCGAGAATCTCCAACCAGTGGAAATAGTTTATTTTTATCTGCGCTGTCTTTTCCTATTAATATCTTGAAGACTTCAACTTTCTAAATTCTCGGAAAACAGGTCTAATTTGTATAATCCCTCCTCATAATTCAACCCCTGAAGTCCAGTTATCATTCCTGTAAACCTCCGCTGCACTCCCTCCAAGGCCAACCTATCCTTCCAAAGGCGTGGTGCCCAGATCTGCTCTCAGTGACTCCAAGTGGGGTCTAACCAGGGTTTTGTATAGCTGCAGCAGAACTTCTGCATCCTTAGATTCCAGTCCTCTAAAGGCATTAGCCTTCCTGATCATTTTCTGCACCTGTTTGTGGCATTTTAAAGATCTATTGCACCTGAACCTCCAAGTCTCTCTTGGATATCTGCTGTATTTAACTTCATTCCAGCTAGAAAGTACTCTGGTCTGTCCTTTTTCAATCCCAAATGAACAAACTTACACTTATTTAGGTTGTAATCTACCTGCCACAGTTTGCCCATTTACCTCATCCATCAATATCACTCTGTAATTTTATGCTATTATCTACTCGGCCCACAGTGCCGCCTAACTTTGTGTCATCAGCAAGTTTAGACGTATGACTTTCTGTGCAATTATCCAGTCATGACAAACTGCTACAGAAAGTCCAAAGATGTGCGGGTTAGGGGTGGATTGGCCATGCTAAATTGACCCTAGTGTCGGGGGGATTCGCAGGGTAAATATGTGGGGTTACAGGAAAAGGGCCTGGGTGGGATTGTGGCCGGCGCAGATTCGCTGGACCGAATGGCCTCCTTCTGCACTGTAGGATTCTATGAGAAAGGTCGTACCAGATGGACTGTGGTGGGTCAAGAAGGTACATCATCGCCTCCTCCTCAAGAGTAATTAGGGATAGACAGCAAATGCCCACATCCCATGAAAAGATTGAAAAGATTATCTTCTCCAGTTTCATGGTGAACTGACTCATTAGGCGGAATGTTGCCAGTTCCGGTGAGATGCATTCCTGGAGATTCCGTTACATGATCTACTGACCTCCAATTGCCCATTAGTTGAACAACCCTTTTGGCCCCATCTCGAATATTTCTGTTGGTAATAAACCAAAAGGTGTCATCGTGAGTGACTTCACCCAGCTCAGCACAGGCAAGGGCCCTTGCTGCCATCTTCACTTGCCTAGTTCAGTTTCAGCCACAGTTCAGAAGGTTTGTTGCCTTTTACTTCTGTTGTCCCTGGCTCGATGAGATTTCTCATACGCTAGGAGTGACTCCGAGATAGTCAGTATTTAGTTTTTTTTTAAACTAATTTATTTATAACTATTTACACCTAAGACCTGATGGTAAGCACATTGTTCTTTGGACAATGTCTTGATCCTTTGGAGTTTCTTAAGTCATCTGACTCCGATGTCATGCTCATATTATCATTGATATCATTGTCTAATTATCAGAACCATTAACCCTTTACAAAGTGGTCTCCCTGCTGTTGTGTAAGTAGACCATGGGTTCAATCCCCACTCCAAACAATATTCAGGCTAAGACATCCAGTGGATGGAGAAAAAGTGTGATTTATGAGGAAAAGCAGGGGAGTTTTTCCCTCACGAATATTTATCCCTCAACCCAATATCATCACCATAACAGAACAAACAGCACAATACTGCAAATGCTGGAAATCTGAAATACAAACAGAACATGCTGGAAAATCTCAACAGATCTGACAGCACCTGTGGAGAGAGGAACAGAGTTAATGTTGCGAGTCTGTCCGACTCTTCCATGAGTCTGTATGTCACTAAGACAGAGTGTCTGGTTACTCTCTCATTGCTGTACCTCGGAGTTTTCTGTGTGCAAATTGGCTCCTGCGTTTCCCACAGTACGCCAGTCACTACACTTCAAAAATACTGGGCGGCACGGTGGCACAGTGGGTTAGCACTGCTGCCTCACAGTGCCAGGGACATGGATTTGATTCCCGGCTTGGGTCACAGTCTGTGTGGAGTTTGCACATTCTCCCCGTGTCTGCGTGGGTTTCCTCCGGGTGCTCTGGTTTCCTCCCACAGTCTGAAAGACGTGCTGGTTAGGGTGCATTGACCCGAACAGGTGCCGGAGTGTGGCGACTGGGGGAATTTCACAGTAACTTCATTGCGATGTTAATGTAAGCCTTACTTGTGACTGATAAATAAACTTTATTGCATTGGCTGTAGAGCATTTTGGGACATAGTAAGGTTGTGAAAGGCGCTACCGAAAGGTAAGTTATTTCTTTGAGAGAGATTTCTCAATTGCTGGAGACATTCATGAAGGACCCGCTGGTGTTGTGTGTGTGTCTCTCTCTCACTCATTTTATCTGCTGTATGAATAATATATGTATTCACCGTGTGAAATTTATTAGATTTGACATAACACTAAGCAGTAACCTTTTATTGCTGAAAATAAACCATTGTCTCCAGAAGCTGAAAGTGCCAGCAAGAGTTACTGATTTAGTCTGTTAGTATTGATTACTTTATTAAAATGGGAGTGTATGTGTGTGTGTGTGGGGGGGGGGGGGTTCGAGAAACAAATGAACTTCCATTTCCAAAGTGTCTTCCACAACTCGGGAGATCTTTTGATCTGATTTGATTTGATCTGATTTATTATTGTTACATGTATTAGCATACAGTGAAAAGTATTGTTTCTTGCGCGCTGTACAGACAAAGCATACTGTTCATAGAGAAGGAAAGGAGAGAGTGCAGAATGTAGTGTTACAGTCATAGCTAGGGTGTGGAGAAAGAGTAAGTTAATGTGAGGTAGGTCCATTCAAAAGTCTGACAGCAGCAGGGAAGAAGCTGTTCTTGAGTCGGATGGTATGTGACCTCAGACTTTTGTATCTTTTTCCCAACGGGAGAAGGTGGAAGAAAGAATGTCCGGGGTGCGTGGGGTCCTTAATTATGCTGGCTGCTTTGCCGAGGCAGCGGGAAGTGTAGACAGACTCAATGGATGTCAATAGAGCAATCCCAACTTGCTCTACAGCCAATGAAGTACGCTTGAAATGTACTCGGTGGTAATGTAGAAAATTTAGCAATTTCTGCACAGCAGGATCCCACCATGAGTGATGTCATCAGCCTGAATGTTCATCTTTGTGGCGGAGGTTGGGACAATTCCAGGCTTGGAGAAAGTACCCACAAAGGAAGAATCTTCAGCACTGGGGAGAGTGGGTGAGAGCTGGAGTTGGGCCAGCTGACCCAGGATGGAGTGTGGGGGCAGCCACAGGCTGCCTGATGCAGAGATAGTTTTGCCTTCATGCCACAGAACTTTGTCCCAGTTGAAACAAAAAACACAAAGGCCCTGCAGCTCCCACCCTTCTGACCCCCTCACCTTACAGACATTCCCATGACTCATCCTTGCCTCTTCCTGCCCCACACGCATGCCCCCTATGCCCAACTCTGCCTTGTGTTAAAAGAGAGTCATTTCACTTTGAAAGCAACGAAAGCATTGAAGTATCAAGAACAAAAACTGCTTAACCTTGTGGAAATTAACATTATGAAGTGAAGGCAGGGGTGCAGATGTTTGAACAGGAGTAATGGATGCCTGGGTTCTCAGCCAAGCCTCATTATGTATGCTTAACTGAGAGCCCAGACATTCATTAACTTTGTTGAACCCATAAACTGCTAACTTCAGAAGCAAGTAGAGAATAAAGACACTTGTGTAATGTGAACCCATATTGACCAGATTTGACCACCGTCCTCACCGCCATATCCTTTTCCCCTACCCACCAACCTGTTCCTAATTTGTCAATTTCAGCTGAACTAAGTCAATAGATCACTGGTCTAGTAATCTAGAGGCCCCGGCTAAAGCTCTGGGGGGCATGGGTTCAAATCCCATCATGGCAGCTGGTGGAATTTAAATTCAATTGTTAACTTTGGGATATAAGACCTCATCTCAGTAATGGTGACCAGGAAACAATTGTCGATTTGTTGTAAAAATCTATCTTTAGGGAAGGAAATCTGCCGTCCCTTACCTGGTCTGACCTGCATGTGACTCCAGAGCCACAGCAATGTGGATGACTCTTAACCGTCTTCTGAAATGGCCCAACAAACCATTCAGGTCAAGTGCAATTAGGGATGGACAACAAATGCTGGCCTTGTCAGTGATGTCCACATCCGATGAAAGAATTCAGCTGAGGTTGTTGCGCAATTTCCAATAACTCCCCATCATGTATATTGTTTGAGAAGACAGGTTTGGACAATCCCCTTCTCATTTGTCCCCACCACAACACACACACACACGGGTGCACGCATGCGCACACACTTGCACGCGCACCAACCTGCGGTCCATTTGTGTAGGTACACCCACTGTACTGATAGGGAGGGTGTTCCAGGAGTGGTGATAGATTTCCAAGTCAGGATAGTGTGTGGAGGTATTCTTGCAGGAGTTGGTGTTTATTTGCATCTGCTGCCCTTGCCCTTCTCAGTGGGACAATTTATTTATATAAAATAAAATAAGTTGCGGGGTACGGCCAAAGAAAAAGACCACTTATTTTGTGTAAAACAAGTTTCTTGTCTGTGGTGAGGCAGGAGTTAAACCATTGAAGTCCAGTTATCAGCGGAGGTGTGTAATTTACATCCCAATTGACTGAGGTATCTCATCTCTTAGGCACCCAGCAAAACGCAGTGTGTTTTGTGCCTGAAATTACTTATGTAAATAAGTAATATCGAGTGGAGTCGAGATTAAATAAAGTGCTCTGTGGAATAAAGGAGATAACAAATTCAAATCATTTGTGGTTCAGGAGAGATATGTAAAAGAAAGAATAGACCGTCATTTCTTACATCTAAGTACAGTGGAAGTAGATGGATAATCGCTTTCAGTAAGCCAGTCAAAGTGTGGTATGGTGGAAGAATTAATATTGGAGCAAATCATCAGACATTAAGATATTTAGAGTTCAGAAGAAGAGTTAGCGATCTGCAGCTCTTGAAGAATTTGTTATACACATCAAACAGTGTGTTCAGTATTAATTCAGCAAAGAGACTAACAGACGCTCTGTTGCAATTACCGTATTTAGCCAAATATCAGTTCTACATTGTGTCAGTCTTGGCTCAGTCAGTCGCACTCACTGCTCTGAATCCTCAGCTTGTTGCTTCAAGTCCCAGAGACGTCAGTTGCAACATCCAGGCTGATGCTCCCATTCTCTCTTTCACCTTCTTCCTTCAGGAAAAAGATACAAAAGTCTGAAGTCACGCACCAACCGACTCAAGAACAGCTTCTTCCCTGCTGCCATCAGACTTTTGAATGGACTTACCTTGCATGAAGTTGATCTTTCTCTACACCCTAGTTATGACTGTAACACTACACTCTGCACGATTCGTAGCCAGATGGTATAACCCAGGATATATTACTTGAGCTGCACACTAAGATATCGGAGAGGTAGCATAAAAAACTATTTTCTGCATTCTCCAAAACTCAGTTCATCTCAGTATTTGAAGTCAGATGCTAACCCATTTATTTTACATAAGTTAGCTCTTGTTCCCCATGTAACAGAGCAAGGGATGTCATCGTTACATGTTGTGTACTTGTTTCTTAATAATATCCAGTTCCAGACTTTGCACACTATTGTCTTTGTCAGAGGGAGTAGGCTGATGTTGTTCATAGAGGTGACCGCCATGAGTATGTGTGACCATGAGTTGCAAAGTGGCTTTCCAATCCATTCCACAACTCTTTGCACAGTCACCACAGAAATAGAGTGGCTACAAGAGCAGATCAGAGACTAGGAATACTGCAGTGATTAACTCACTGTGGTGAACCATTGTTGGTTCCCACCAGGTAGTGCTGAGCCATGGTCTGGCCAGTACTATGAGTCTGTATATATGTTACTGTTGGAGTTAGGGTTGGGCTGTTCTACCTGTTAATATAGTCCTTATGGTACACCCCAGTCGGCTCCGCCTCCTGGGAGAGGTATAAAGGTCACTGATCTGCCTGGTGACCCTTTAGTCTGGGATCGTATACTGTATATGGTAGCTCTGTTATTGTTGGCAATAAAAGCCTTTATTTCCCGAGTACATCCAGCCTCTCGTGTGTTATATCGCGCATCACTCACCTCCTGACTCCCCAAAGCCTGTCCACCATCCCCAAGGCACAAGAGTCAGGAGTGTGATGGAATACTCTCCACTTGCCTGGATGGGTGCAGCTCCAACAACACTCAAGAAACTTGACACCATCCAGGACAAAGCAGCCCGCTTGATTGGCACCACATCTACAAACATCCACTCCGTCCACCACTGACGCTCAGTAGCAGCAATGTGTGCCATCTACAAGATGCACTGCAGCAATTCACCAAGCATCCTGAGACAGCACCTTCCAAACCCATGACCACTTCCATCCAGAAGGACAAGGGCAGCAGATGCATGGGAACACCACCACCTGCAAGTTCCCCTTCAAACCACTCACCATCCTGACTTGGAAATATGTTGGTTGACTCTCAACTGCCCTTGGGCAGCTAGGGCTGGGCAATAAAAGCTGGCCAGCCAGCAATGCCCATGTCCCATGAATACATTTTTTAAAAATTCCGTTACACTATGTGTGCAGAAACGCTTCCTGGCGTTATCCTTCTGAATAGCCGAGCTCTCATTTTGGGGTGATTCTCTCTCTCTCTCTTCCCCCCCCTCCCCCACTTTTGGTCAAATCCTTTAAACATTTTAAACAGTTTCCACGGATAACAACTTGAAGAAAAAAAAACATTATTTTGATTCATGCTTAAGGAGCAGATAGCGTGCAAGAAACAATACTTTTCACTGTATGCTAATATATGTGACAATAATAAATCAAATCAAAGATGGAACCTAGTAATGCAAAAGGTCAAAGTGAATGGTCAATTGAACGGCACGGTGGCACAGTGGTTAGCACTGCTGCCTCACAGCGCCAGGGACCCAGGTTCGATTCTGGCTTGTGTGACTGTCTGTGTGGAGTCTGCACATTCTCCCTGTGTCTGCGTGGGTTTCCTCCGGGTGCTCCGGTTTCCTCCCACAGTCCGAAAGAAGTGCAGGTTAGGGTGCATTGGCCATGCTAAATTCTCCCTCAGTGTACCCGAACAGGCACCAGGGTGTGGCGACTAGGGGATTTTCACAGTAGCTTCATTGCAGTGTTAATGTCAGCCTACTTGTGACATGAAAAAATAAACAAACAAATAAACTAAATGATTGAGACTTGTTGTTGGTGATTGCACCTCTGTGGGCAAGCTTGCATGTTGCTCTGATTTGAGTTGCATGAGTCCTGCCTCACTTCATGCAATGGGTAATAGCGCAGTTGTCCCAAATGTCTGAATGTAGCATTTGCCTGTTTCATTGCATCTTGTTATCTTAAGTTCAACTGTAAAGGAATCAAGCAGTTAAACACTGTGGCTTCAAATAGCTTCGGGGGGTGGGGAGGGGGGGTCATTCTAAGTTCTGCTTTGCTCCATTTATTGCCATGTAGATTAGGACAAAGATTTACTGTGAGAGGCCAAAACAATAGATAAAATCAATGACTGAGTAGCAAAACATGGTTTCACAAGTATTCCACCCCAGAGAACTGTGGAAGCTCCATCACTGAGTGTGTTCAAGACAGAGAGGCGATAAATTTCTAGATGTCAAAAACATCAATGAAGATGGAGATGGGGCAGGGGAATGGTGCGGAAATCAGCGGCCATGATTTCATTGAATGGCAGAGCAGGCTCGAGAGGCCGAATCCTGCTTCTATTTCCTGTGTCCCTATCTTCCCAGCCCACAAATAGACGATTCAGTGTTACTGACCCATGACATTGTTTGTGCTCCACAGAAGTCTCCTCCCACTCCTCTTCAGCTGACTGTATCAGCACAGCCTTCTGAAGACCCTACATTGCACCATCTACCCATCTAATACATATTATGTCCTGTTTAAATGCCTGTTCAATGGTTTGTGGTTGTAACTCTGATTGTAAATAAACCTACTAGTTGTTGCCCGCAAATGTGTGTGCTGTGGTAGCCATCGGCCACTTTGAAATGGTTGGTCAAAGGGTCATTTAAAGAGCAGAAATTGTTCATTCCTGGGTCACATGCTGCTGGTAAGAGCAAGGCAGAAGCATCAAAAATGATTGCTCATCTCCTAATGCGCACCAACTCCTGTTTGCCCATCACCCTCCGACCCCCCTGTCCTCAATCATTGCAATTGTATCTTGAAATATTCCAGAGTTACAGCCTGCTGTGCCCCACTCCTTGTTTGATTTGATTTGATTTATTATTGTCACATGTATTAGTATACGGTGAAAAGTATTGTTTCTTGTGCGCTACACAGCCAAAGCATACCGTTCATAGAGAAGGAAAGGAGAGAGTGCAGTCTCTAGTGTTACAGTCATAGCTAGGGTATGGAGGAAGATCAACTTAATGCAAGGTAGGTCCATTAAAAAGTCTGACAGCAGCAGGGAAGAAACTGTTCTTGAGTCGGTTGATACGTGACCTCAGACTTTTGTATCTTTTTCCCAACGGAAGAAGGTGGAAGAGAGTATGTCCGTGGTGTAGGGTCCTTGATTATGCTGGCTGTTTTTCCGAGGCAGCAGGAAGTGTAGACAGAGTCAATGGATGGAAGGCTGGTTTACGTGATGGACTGGGTTTCGTTCATGATCCTTTGTAGTTTCTTGTGGTCTTGGACAGAGCAGGAGCCAGACCAAGCTGTGATGCAACCAGAATGAATGCTTTCTAAGTGCATCTGTAAAAGTTGGTGAGAGTCATAGCCGACATGCCAAATTTCCTTAGTCTCCTGAGAAAGTAGAGGCATTGATGGGCTTTCTTAACTATAGTGTTGGCATGGGGGGACCAGGACAGGTTGTTGGTGATCTGGACACCTAAAAACTTGAAGATCTCAACCCTCTCTACTTTGTCCCCGTTGATGTAGACAGGGGCATGTTCTCCTTTACGCTTCCTGAAGTTGATGAGAATCTCCTTCGCTTTGTTGACATTGAGAGAGAGATTATTGTTGCCGCACCAGTTCACCAGATTCTCTATCTCATTCCTGTACTCTGTCTCGTCATTATTTGAGATCCGACCCACAACGGTGGTGTCGTCAGCAAACTTGAATATCAAGATGGAGGGGAGCTTTTTGTATGAGTCATTTATTATTCATTCATGGGACATGGGCGTCGCTGGCTGGGCCAGCATTTATTGCCCATCTCTAGTTGCCCTTGGAGGGCAGTTGAGAGTCAACCACGTTGCTGCGGCTCTGGGTTCACATGTAGGCCAGACCCGGTAAGGATGGCAGATTTCCTTCCCTAAAGGACATTAGTGAACCAGATGGATTTTTCTGACAATCGACAATGGTTTCATGGTCATCGGTAGATTCTTAATTTCAGATGTTTATTATTGAATTCCAATTTCACCTTCTGCCATGGTGGGATTTGAACCCAGGTCCTCAGAACATGAGCTGAGTTTCTGGATTAATAGTCCAGTGATAATACCACTAGGCCATCGCCTGCCCTGCATCTAACCCCGTGCCGTACCTGTCCTGCGAGTGTTTGATGGGGACAGTGTAGATGGAATTTTACTCTGTATCTAACCCCGTGCCGTACCTGTCCTGGGAGTGTTCGATGGGGATAGTGTAGAGGGAGCTTTACTCTGTATCTAACCCCGTGCCGTACCTGTCCTGCGAGTGTTTGATGGGGACAGTGTAGATGGAATTTTACTCTGTATCTAACCCCGTGCCGTACCTGTCCTGGGAGTGTTCGATGGGGATAGTGTAGAGGGAGCTTTACTCTGTATCTAACCCCGTGCTGTACCTGTCCTGGGAGTGTTCGATGGGGACAGTGTAGAGGGAGCTTTACTCTGTATCTAACCCCGTGCTGTACCTGTCCTGGAAGTGTTTGATGGGGGACAGTGTAGAGGGAGCTTTACTCTGTATCTAACCCTGTGCTGTATCTGTCCTGGGAGTGTTTGATGGGGACAATGTAGAGGGAGCTTTACTCTGTATCTAACTCCGTGCTGTATCTGTCCTGGGAGTGTTCGATGGGGACAGTGTAGAGGGAGCTTTACTCTGTATCTAACCCCGTGCTGTACCTGTCCTGGGAGTGTTTGATGGGGTCAGCGTAGAGAGAGCTTTACTCTGTATCTAACCCCGTGCTGTACCTGTCCTGGGAGTGTTTGATGGGGACAGTGTAGAGAGAGCTTTACTCTGTATCTAACCCCGTGCTGTACCTGTCCTGGGAGTGTTTGATGGGGGACAGTGTAGAGGGAGCTTTACTCTGTATCTAACCCCGTGCTGTACCTGTCCTGGGAGTGTTTGATGGGGACAGTGTGGAGAGAGCTTTACTCTGTGTCTAACCCCGTGCTATAAGGGTTCTTGATATAAGCGCCTGTCACCGGCAAAGGGGGGAGTTCCATTTCCGAGCACGAGCATTCAAGTGGAAAAAAAAATGAAACAACAAATACCAGAAGTGAAATTGCAATATTTTATCATGATTGAGAAAAGATTTTTTAAAAGATGCTGGTGAGAAAATCTGTCCAGCTCACACGATGATGAAGTACACGGCAATCAGGCAGATTTTGCTGCCTCGTTTGTTTTCTTTTCATTACGGTTTTTCCAGGGTCCTGAATCATTTGTTTTTGCTGCTGGATTGCAGAATGTAAATCACATGATCAGCTGATTGTGGATTCCATTGAGTTGCTCATTTCCCAACTCTTTTTCGAGAGAGGATCCTGAGACTTTGGAAAGCATGTTAAACTGCCCAGATTTTGTCAATTTGTTCTTCATGGTTGGGTGGTAAAAATAAGATTTCGGAATAAAAGAGCACAGAAGGAAGCCATTCAGCCCATCATCCCTATGGCAGCTTTGAAAGTGGGGACGGTGCAGAGGGAGCTTTACTCTGTATCGAACCCCGTGCTGCACCTGTTCTGGGAGTGTTTGATGGGGACAGTGTAGAGGGAGCTGTACTCTGTATCTAACCCTGTGCTGTACCTGTCCTGGGAATGTTTGATGGGGACAGTGTAGAGGGAGCTTTACTCTGTGTCTAATCCCATGTTGTACCTCTCCTGGGAGTGTTTGATGGGGACAGTGTGGAGGAAGCTTTACTCTGTATTTAACCCCGTTAGTGCTATCCAATTGACCCCACTCTCCTCCTCTTTTCCAATAGACCTATTAATGTTTTCCCTGGAACTATTGATCCTGTTCTCTGATGAAAGTTAATAGTTATTCTGCTTCCACCATCCTTTTGGCAGCACATTCCCCACCACCCTCCAACTCTCAGTCCCTACATGTCTTCTACATGTCTTCTGCCAAAGAGAGGACTCCACCCCTCCTGGGGTGATTACCCACTCTCTGTATTAATTGGTCCCTCAAGCCAGGGGACCCATTTCTCTGCTGCCCTCAAAGGGTCAATCACCATGAAACCTTTCATGTTTTGAACACCTAAGCTAAATCTCCCCCTAACCTCTCCTGGTCTAAAGTTTAGTGTTTTATTTATCAGTCACAAGTAGGCTTACATTAACATTGCAGTGAAGTTACTGTGAAAATCCCCTAGTCGCCACACTCCGGCGCCTGTTCGGGTACACTGAGGGGGATTTTAGCATGGTCAATGCACCTAACCAGCACGTCTTTCGGACTGTGGGAGGAAACCGGAGCACCCGGAAGAAATCCACGCAGACGCGGGGAGAACATGCAAACTCCACACAGGCAGTGACCCAAGCCGGGAATCGAACCCGGGTCCCTGGCGTTGTGAGGCAGCAGTGCTAACCACTGTGTCACCGAGAACCTCCCCAAGTCTCTCCACTCCCTCATCTCCATTATACAATTTCAGGTGTACAGATGGCTCAGTGAACGGTTTACCCATCATATTACACCTGTCATTCTGGACACCCAGGATAACGCACTACTCTGCTTTGTAACGGAAGCCAGGAATTTTGTTTGAAGTCCAGCTGAGAGGTCAGGTGGGGGCCTCAGCTTCACATTGAATCCAGAAGACAACTCCTCTGACAGTGCAGCATTCCCTCAGTAGTGTGTTGGATTGTCAGTCTAGATTTTAGTCCTGTGTGAGACTGGAGGTCGTCAACAACACCAAGAACAACTATATGCTTTAATTTGATCGGATTCCTTTGTCCTAATCATTTGGGAGTTTATTGTTCATGTCCCTTAACCTTTCCTGGCACTGATCACACCTGTGTTATCTTAATTGGCATTTTTTAAAGAAATAGATGTAAAAGAACCAAGGTTTATCATGTTCACCTTCTACCATCCTTGATCCATGTCATAAATACTGCTGTGGATTGTTCACACTTTCTTGAGAGAATCACTGTGCCTCAGTTTAAAGTCTCATCTCGAAAACTGCACTCTTTGAAAGGTCAGCATCCCCTCAGCTTGGATCATGTGATCAAGTCTCTGAAGTGGCTTCAAGCCCCTCAACCTGCTATCTCAGCGCTACCCAGTGTGATGTGATCAATCTTCCAAAAGGTGTCATTCCAGGAAGCACCACATGCTGTGGACACATTCCCCATATTATCCCAGATAGCCCCCATCTGCAAGCACACATTCTGTCTGCCTCTCTCTCTCTCTCTCTCACACACACTCACAGACACATACACACACACACATGCACACACGTTCTCTCATGCACACACCCTCTGTTACACACACATTCTCTTGCAAACACACACACAAGTATACACACACCCATTCTCTCACACAACACACCCACTCACACAGACAGACACACATTCACACACGCACATACTCACAATCTCTCTCACAAACACACATACATACACACATGCATGCACATGTACACACAGACACCCACTTACACATTCACGCACACACATTCACAAATGCACATGTACAAACATACATACTCACACTCACTCATGCACTCACACTCATACATACATGTTAATCCAACACATGAACACACAAACTCATGCACACATACACACAAGCACGCGCACGCGCACACACACACACACACACAAGCACACACACTCATACATACACTCACACACAATCTCACACACACATATGTAAGCATGCACATGTTTCCCACTTACCCTAAAGAGAAGTTCTGAAGTTCATTTTTAATGCAGCGTGAGGAAAGGTTGTCGTTTCCCATCTCCAAACCTATCACTCAGCATGGTTTGGATTGTGAGGCCGCGCAGGAAGCAATTCTCACACAGACCAGCACACATCAGCTTCTTTTCTCACACTGGATGCCAATCAGAAGGCAACCAAGCCTGGAAAAAGGAGTGTCAGTTAAGTGGACAAAGGTCTCTGCTCTGACTATTGGGCACTTCCCAGCAACAGAAGAGATTGCAATCAGCAAGCAGAATTGGTCATGGACATCTGTGGCTGTGGGAGCTGTGGAGAGGGTGGGTGGGCAATGGTGGCAGGTCGGGAGGGTGTACAGGGGAAGTGGCAACTAAAATTCTCAAGAATGCATTTGACAGAGTATCATGTTGTGGCACAGTGGTATTTTTGGGTCAGATGTCTACCATTGTATATATGTGCCATCACTGTCCTCTCAGTGTGCAATGGGCACCGGAGAGATAGTTTTACTCTGTATCTAACCCCGTGCTGTACCTGTCCTGGGAGTGTTTGATGGGGGGCAGTGTAGAGGGAGCTTTACTCTGTATCGAACCCCGTGCTGTACCTGTCCTGGGAGTGTTTGATGGGGGGCAGTGTAGAGGGAGCTTTACTCTGTATCGAACCCCGTGCTGTACCTGTCCTGGGAGTGTTTGATGGGGGGCAGTGTAGAGGGAGCTTTACTCTGTATCTAACCCCATGCTGTACCTGTCCTGGGAGTGTTTGATGGGGGACAGTGTAGAGGGAGCTTTACTCTGTATCTAACCCCGTGCTGCATGTCAGTGGCTCCCAAAGGGTGCGGCACGCCACACTGGTGCTAAGTCTTAACACAAAGAGAGATGGCATGAAATCTGAAAACTTCTACGGGTTTCTATACATGAATGTTTAAATGTTTCTTTGATTGTCCTTGAATCTTCCCGCCATCCTCTCTCGCCGCACCAGTGTGGCGTGCCGCACCCTTTGGGAACCACTGGTAGAGGGAACTTTACTCTGTATCTAACCCAGTGCTGCACCTATCCTGGGAGTGTTTGACAGGGTCAGTGTGGAAGGAAATATGCTCTTTATATAACCCATACCATACCGAGTTTGTTAGTTAGTGACACTGGGTTATATGAACTGTGTAAGGAGTCAAGGAGTGTGTTTACCCCAGTCCAACGCCGGCATCTCCACATTATATGAACTGTAACATTCTCATGTCCCAGTGTTGTCAGTGCTCATCTTGAGAAGAGGATTCACAATATATCGAGCAGGCATTGCTTTAGACTTTGCCTGATTCTGAATAATCTAGAAGCTGAGAGGAATGTAAAGATTAACTGGGGCTGATATGCTGGTGATTGCGATGATTTTACCCACGTGTTACCATTGTGCTATTTGTTCTGCCCACTGAGCAGTTGTTGCTGTAATGTGTCGGAGCTGATCACAAAGGACCCTACCTTTGGCAGTGTGGTAATTGCCCTCAGCCTTGACAGCCTTGTTAAAGACTTGCGTTGCTTAAAGACACAGAATGCTATCGGGTCGCTGTTTCAACAATTTCGAGAAAATATTTTGGCGTCAGCGCAGGGGCCCACTCCAAATCAAGCCAAATTGGATTCCATCTCCTGATTGTCAAGGGGCAGATTCACAACAGGCCAGCAAATAGACTGACCGCTAATAATAACAGTCTGTTCGAGCTGTGTGTCTGTGGCTCCCCCAGGAAGATACTTGATGAAATTCTGTGAAGTGTTTTGAGGCTCACCATGTATTTATCTCTTATTACTCTGCCCAAGTCTATACTTTCAAACCAGCGTAATAAACTGACTGAACTCTGTGTCTCAGTGACATTAGCTGACATGTTTTTATGTCATGTCCACCTCGGGCAAGTTTATTCTCATTCTCAAACTCTTTGTAACTGTTAATTATCATGCGGTTAATTGGTTTAAGCTGCATTTCCTTCAAATCCAGTCGACTCTCTCCCTTTTGTGACGTTTGATTTCATTGGTTTTTGGCTCTTCCTTTCCTGTACCTGACCTGGCCAGTGGTGGTGGTGGGGGGAGGGGGGAGGGGGGAGGGGGGACGGGGGGAGTGTGGTCGGAGGGGGGGGGGGCAGCAGCACATCCTGATTTGATTTGATTTATTATTGTCACATGTATTGGGATACAGTGAAAAGCATTGTTTCTTGCGCACTATACAGACAAAGCATACCGTTTGTTGAGTACGGGGGCAGCACAGTGGTTAGCACTGCTGCCTCACAGCGCCAGGGACCTGGGTTCGATTCCAGGCCTTGGGTCACTGCCTGTGTGAAGTTTGCACATTCTCCCCATGTCTGCGTGGGTTTCCTCTGGGTGCTCTGGTTTCCTCCCACAATCCAAAGACGTGCTGGTTAGGTGCATTGGCCATGCTAAATTCTCCCTCAGTGTACCCGAACAGGCGCTGCAGTGTGGCGACCAGGGGATTTTCACAGTGCCTTCATTGCAGTGTTAGTGTAAGCCTACATGTGATGAATAGATAAACTTTGACTTTGAGTACATGGAGAAAAGGAAAGTCGAGGATGCAGAATATAGTGTAAAAGAGTTAGAGCTCATTTTTAAGAGCATAGAATGAGTGTAAAAGAGAGAATAAGAGGGTTTGCTGGGGACAGCTCACAAGAAGCCGCCTCGCTCCAGTGCCATCTTGAATTGAATATCTGCAGTTTAGTCTTCATGTTGCCAGACATTTAAGTCACTCCTTAGAAAATATCCCTGTCCAAGCTTTTGGTGATCAGTTTTGAAATTCTCTGCATGCATGGCTTGTATCAAATTATATCTGACAATGCCCCTGTGTGGTAGTCTG
The DNA here is from genome assembly GCF_964213995.1 of Mustelus asterias. Taxonomy (NCBI): domain Eukaryota; kingdom Metazoa; phylum Chordata; class Chondrichthyes; order Carcharhiniformes; family Triakidae; genus Mustelus; species Mustelus asterias. The sequence goes on from NC_135817.1 coordinate 85,749,971, forward strand.
GGAGTTTTTTATTCATTCATGGGATGTGGGTGTCACTGGCTGGGCCAGCATTTATTGCCCATCCCTGAGGGCATTTCAGAGTCAACCACATTGCTGTGGCTCTGGAATCACATGTAGGCCAGACCAGGTAAGGACGGCAGATTTCCTTCCCGAAAAGACATTAGTGAACCAGATGGGTTTTTCCGACAATAGTTTCATGGTCATCAGCAGACTTTTACTTCCAGATTTCTATTGAATTCAAATTCCACCATCTGCCATGGTGGGACCCGTGTCCCCAGAACATCAGCTGAGCTTCTGGATAAATAGTCTTGTGATAATACCACTAGGCCATCGCCTTCCCCCATTTGATACATTAAAGGCACTATAAAAATGCAAGTTGTCATTGGTAATGGAGTGAACATCAGAGGTCCGACGAAGGGTCATCCAGACTTGAAACGTTGGCTCTATTCTCCCTCCGCAGATGCTGTCAGACCTGCTGAGATTTTCCAGCATTTCCTGTTTCTGTTGAAGGCGGGAAGGCTGTTTGACTGTGGAAAGCATCACAATCTAGTCTGATCCTGTCCTCACTCGACCTCGTCACTTTCCAGGATCAGCTGCTGAATAGAAATCGAGAACAGGAACTCGTATCACTTTTTTTTCACTTCTCCCTAATCGAAGGGCGAAAAGTGCCATCCTGTTGGCTGGCAAGAGGAGAGATAAACTGAGGCCAGGATTTTCTGGCTCCATCGTGGTGGGAGCCACCACAGGAGATTCAGCGGCCCAGGCAAGAGTCAAAAGACTTTTGGCGGGACCGGATGACCCAGGTGGCGGGTGGGTAGGCAGGGTTGGAAAGTCCCGCCCTCCGTTCGCTCTACTGCCTTCATCGGGCAGGGCATTGAGTACAGGAGTTGGGACATTATGTTCCAGTTGTATAAGTCATTGATGAGGTTGCACTTGGAGTATTGTGAACAGTTTGGGTCACCCTGTTATAGGAAAGACATTGATAAACTGGAGAGAGTGCAAAGAAGATTTATGGGGATGTAGCCAGGACTGGTGGGCCTGAGTTATAGGGAGATGTTGGCCAGGCGAGGAGTTTATTCCTTGGAGCGTAGGAGAATGAGAGATGATCTTATTGAGGTGTATAAAATCATGAGGGGCACAGATAGGATGAACGCACATCTTCTTTTTCCCAGGGTAGGGGAATTGAAAACTAGAGGGCACAGGTTTAAGGTGAGGGGGGAAAGATTTAAAAATGACCTGAGGGGCAACTTCTTCACACAGAGAGTGGTGAGTGTATGGAATGAGCTGCCAGAGAAAGTGGTTGAGGCAGGTACAATAGCGACATTTAAAAAGCATTTGGATAAGTACATGGATGGGAAAGGATTAGAGGGATATGGGCCAAACTCGGCAATTTGGGACTAGCTGGGAGGGCACCATGGTCGGCATGGACCAGTTGGGCCGAAGGGCCTGTTTCCATGATGCATTGCTCTCTATAAAAAGATGAAAAATCTACCCTGAACCTTCCTGGGTTTTTCCCCTGCCAACTGGCACATTTATCAACCACGACATGGGGAGGACAGTTACCAGGGCTTTCGTTCCCAGTATCTATTGACTGTTAACACCATTGTGGTGGCCAGTGAGTTGGAGGTGGGACACGACTTACAGCAGGACCCCCAGTGAACAGTCTCTGTTCCAGAATTCCGTCTATTTGCTTGGTGCTGCCCATTGAGAAAGAACCCCCATGAAATTCAGCCATGGAGTGGATTAGAAAAAACAGCACCTGTGAACTACAGCAATCAGAACTGACAACTCAAACTGCTGCCACCCCTCCCAATTTAACTGAAAGCAGGATGAGTCCACCTGCAAAGTGTTGTGAGGGGGGGTGGTTTCCGTACAATCTGTCCCAGTCATTGACAGCACTGAAGTATCCTGGAGTAGTGACTGATTGGAGGTGGGGAGCGGGAAATTCCTCAATCACCTCCATTCCGGCTGGGAATACTGGTGTCACTGGACGTCCCCAAGATGTGTAGGTTAGGTGGATTAGCGCGTAAACATGTGGGGTTACGGGGATAGGTCGGGAGAGAGGGCCTGGGTAAGATACTCCTGTCAGAGAGTATGGCACAGTGGTTAGCACTGCTGCCTCACAGCGCCGGGGACCCGGGTTCGATTCCCAGCTCGGGTCACTGTCTGTGTGGAGTCTGCACGTTCTCCCCATGTCTGCGTGGGTTTCCTCCGGGTGCTCCGGTTTCCTCACACAATCTGGAAGACGTGATGGTTAGGTGCATTGGCCATGCTAAATTCCCCCTCGGTGTACCCGAACACGAGTGTGGCGACTCAGGGATTTTCACAGTAACTTCATCGCAGTGTTAATGGAAGCCTACTTGTGACACTAATAAATAAACTTTAAACTTAAAGACTTTAGAGTCGATGCAGACTCAATGGGCTGAATGGCTTTCTCTGATCTGTAGGGATTCTATATGCAGACGCTTCCGTCCAGGAAATAAACAAGTATCTCTGACATGACAAGAGTCGTTACACTTCGAACATACTTCTTTGTCTGTAAAGTGCCTTGGGGTGCTCGGAGATTAGAAAAGGTGCTACATAAATGCAAGTCTTCCTTTTTTAAAACAGTTGTGCATTACTCATTGAACACCAGAGGCCTCGCTTTGGGAGAAAGCATGTGGCAGCAATTGCCACCCCCCAGGTTCTCCTCTTATGTTCAATATTACCAGCGAACACACTCCAGAAAGCCTGAAATCAAAGCAGCTTTTAGACCGCCTCGCCAGCCCGACTGGTTTTTGGACTTGAGACAACATTATCCAAAGGGGGGTTTGTTTCAGAAGCACTGCCAACCATTCTCAGTCTGTCATGAGCACCAGCTGAAAAACCCGCCTACTCCTCACTTTACAGCCACTTCCCTGCATTCATGACACTGCGGTATTTCATTGAGAAGACTCCTGCTACTACCCAAATGTGCAAATGCAGCGTGCCAAGTCGGTTTAAAAGCTAACATTATTGTTGGAGCATCTGCCTGATATCAACCATGATGCATGAACTCTGCCGAATTACTTTTATTCCTCATGTTCCTCGCCAGATGTTACTAAACTGGGAGAACCATCAAGGAGCCCGCACTCCCTTCCCTTGCCCACTCGCGCGGCAGATGGTGCTGTGCTGAGTGTCAAAAGATACAGAAATCATCCCTGCGACGGAGGAATGTGGTTAAATCGCTGCACACCTCACAATGTCGGAGCTGTCACTATCCCTCGCTCTCCTCTGTCGAGCCCCTCATGACCCTGCAATGCCCATCCAAAGGGCCCATTCTTAACTCACCAGCTAAACGCACAAAACAAACTGACCCAGTGTTCTCTCACTGCTGCATGGGCTTGAGATTGAGGCTGAACTGGCAGTTTCATACCAAGCCAACTGTGTGTCGATATATCTCGATCACAGCCCCTTCCTGTCTGCGCTGAGGGAAAACACCATAAAACGTTGATGATCAACACAAAATGTCATTTGATTTCTCGAGTAGAAACATAAATAGAAGGGTTCACAGACTCTCTGGTGGAACTTGCTAAAGGACTAAGTGTTAAAGGTAGAGTTGAAGAAAATAATTAATTATGCACCTGCTTTGTACCAAGAATTCGATACTGTAGAACTGGGAGGAAATAAAATATAGGTTTTAGTCTGTTAGTATTATGTGTATGAGGACCAGGCATATCTTGCTGGGGTTAAACAAAATATTCAATGAGGCCTAGCTGGGAATGGAAACCCCTCTCGTGCCCGCTCTCTGTGACAGGGAGTTACATGTGATGTGGGTGCTGATGCCAACAGCAGGCTTTGACCAAGGGGGAGGAATTGAGTCTGTGTTTTTGATTTGATTTGATTTGATTTATTATTGTCACATGTATTAACATACAGTGAAAAGTATTGTTTCTTGCGCACTATACAGACAAAGCATATCACACATAGAGAAGGAAAGGAGAAAGTGCCGAATGTAGTGTTACAGTCATAGCTAGGGTGTAGAGAAAGATCAACTTAATACGAGGTAGGTCCATTCAAAAGTCTGACAGCAGCAGGGAAGAAGCTGTTCTTGAGTCAGTTGGTACGCGACCTCAGACTTTTATATCTTTTCCCAAAGGAAGAAAGTGGAAGAGAGAATGTCCGGGATGCGTGGGGTCCTTAATTATGCTGGCTGCTTTGCTGAGGCAGCAGAAAGTGTAGACAGAATCAGTGGATGGGAGGCTGGTTTGCGTGATGGATTGGGCTACGTTCACAACCTTTTGTAGTTCGTTGTGGTTTTGGACAGAGCAGGACCCATACCAAGCTGTGATACAACCATGTTGGTGTAGGAAACATAGAAACATAGAAGATAGGAGCAGGAGGAGGCCATTCGGCTCTTCGAGCCTGCTCTGCCATTCATTACGATCATGGCTGATCGTCCCACTCAATAGCCTAATCCTGCTTTCTCCCCATAACCTTTGATCCCATTCGCCCCAAGTGCTATATCCAACCGCCTCTTGAATACATTCAATGTTTTGGCATCAACTACTTCCTATGGTAATGAATTCCACAGGCTCACCACTCTCTGGGTGAAGAAATGTCTCCTCATCTCCGACCTAAATGATCTACCCTGAATCCTCAGACTGTGACCCCTGGTAGGGCAGTAGGATCCCAGTCTCAGCATGAGAGGTGAGTGCAAATTTCATTCCTCAGAAGGGCAGTTCGACTGCAGATGCCAATTTGGTGCCCGGCCATAACTGACCAGGCTTGGGCAATGCCCCCAGGTGGGCCCGAGGAGAATGGGTGCAGGGCAGGAAGGCTGGGGTACGTGGACACAGGTCAAGCACTCTGACTCCTATTGACTCTGTAGAAAAAGAATTGAAACTTCTCAGTTTTTTCATTGGAATGGGCCCTTTAAGGGTCACTGGTTCGATGGCTGAAAAGAGAAGAGAGATTATATTTCTATAGTGCCCATGGCGTCACGGTAGCACAGTGGTTAGCATTGCTGCATCACAGCTCCAGGGACCCGGGTTCAATTCCCGTCTTGGGTCACTGTCTGTGCGGAGTTTGCACATTTCTCCCCGTGTCTGCGTGGGTTTCCTCCGAGTGCTCTGGTTTGCTCCCACACTCCAAAGATGTGCAGGTTAAGTTGATTGGCCATGCTAAATTGCTCTTTAGTGTCCCGGGATGTGTGTGTTAGAGGGATTAGCAGGGTAGATATGTGGGGTTTCAGGGATAGGGCCTGGGTGGGATTGTTGTCGTTGCAGACTTGATGGGCCGAGTGGCCTCCTTCTGCATTGTAGGGATTGTATGTATTGTACACCCAAAGCCCTTTATGACAATTGGAACATGTTTGAAATGGAGTCGCAGCAGTAATGTAGCAACCAATTTGTCCACAGCAAGGTGCCTCAAACAAAATTGTGATGCTGACCTTTTTGTTTATGTTGGTGGAGGGGTAAAGATAGGCCAGGGGGTCACCGCTAAACAATCCCCTGCATTTCAATGAAACAGTGCCACAAGATCTGAGAGAGTGGTTTTCATATATAATAGAGAGGCAGCACTCTTGACACTGCAGCATTCCTTCTGTAATGCATTGGAAGGCCAGTTCACAGTGTGAGCTTGAGTCTCCTGAGCGGGAATCGAACATGTGACCCTCTGAAGCTGCAGAAAGCTGGAAGGAAGATGCGTGCCTCAGAAGTGCAATTTGGTGACCAGTTTCGATCGACCTCCATTTGCGCACGCAGTGCGCATAAATACCGGGACCATGTTGGCTCCCAATTTGCCGATTGACACGATTTCAGGGGAGCACACGACCCCCACGTTCGCTCGCCCCTCCCTCCCTCCCAGTGTGACTTCGACTCCCAAAGATCAGGCACGACAACATTCAGTAGTTTCCCTTCCTGCACCGGCTTGGCTGGAGGGACGCATGGTTGGGATTGAGTCGGTGCCTTCAAGGTAAACACAAAATACTGCGGATGCTGGAATCTGAAACAAGAACAGAAAAATGCTGGAAAATCTCAGCAGGTCTGACGGCATCTGTGGAGAGAGAATAGAGGCAACGTTTCGAGTCAAGGCAGCACGGTGGCACAGTGGTTAGCACTACTGCCTCACAGCTCCAGGGACCCAGGTTCAATTCCCAGCTTGGGTCACTGTCTGTGTGGAGTTTGCATGTTCTCCCCGTGTCTGCGTGGGTTTACTCCGGGTGCTCTGGTTTCCTCCCACAGTCCAAAGATGTGCGGGTTAGGTAGATTGGCCATGATAATTTGTCCCTTAGTGCCAGGGGGATTAGCTAGGGTAAATGCATGGGGTTATGGGAAAAGGGCCTGGGTGGGATTGTGGTCGGTGCAGACTTGTTGGGCCATATGGCCTCCTGCACTGTAGATTCTATGATCCTATGAGTCTGGATGACCCTTCATCAGAGCTGTGACAAAGGGTCTAACAAAGAATCATCCAGACTCGAAACGTTCAATCTGCGGAACTCTTTGCCGCAGAAGGCTGTGGAGGCCAGGTCATTGAGTGTCTTTAAGACAGAGAAAGATAGGTTCTTGATTAATAAGGGGATCAGGGGTTATGGGGAAAAGGCAGGAGAATGGGGATGAGAAAAATATCAGCCATGATTGAATGGCGGAGCAGACTCGATGGGCCGAGTGGCCTAATTCTGCTCCGATGTCTTATGGTTGGCTCTATTCTTTGTCCACAGATGCTGTCAGACCTGCTGAGATTTTCCAGCATTTTTCTGTTTTTTGTGTGCGGTGCGTTCAAGGGATGAGCTGCAAAGAGAGAGAGAAAGAGAGCCCTTTTAATTTAAACACTGTGTGCTGTTGGCCCAGATTAGGTCTGACAACAAAAAATGCCAAGCTCAGCAAAGCTCGCCCCCTTCTTTTCCTGAATCTTCATTAGCATTCTCCTCGTGTGAAGCAGAAATAAATATAGTAACAGAAACCTGAGCTTCCTGCTGTCTCTCCTTGCTCAGGAGTTTATCTGACTTTGCTTCCAAGAGCTGAAATTCCTCGGCCTGCTCCGTCACACATGAGGCTGGATATTTGAATAATCAGGTTTGAACTGGAATCATTCAAAAGATGTGAAGAATATTTCTCTAAATCCACAAAGCACACTGATCTGTGATCTGGAATATTATCTATGGTTGACAGGAGGTGGCCGCTTCATTTTGATTCTCTCGCTCATTTGAAGTGATGCTAATCGAAAGGCTGTATTTTGTACTCCAGTCCTCATCTGATGCTTCTTTCTAAATATACTCTTGTTGTTCCCCTCAACGTGAGGAACTTTGGTACTCAACAACGCAGCATCTGGCATTTCAGGAAGCCCTCTAACCCAGTGGTTCCCGTTAGATGTCACTGCACACCTCTATCTAGAAAACGATTTTGAGACATGCCTCCTATTTTCTCTGAACTGCCCGCAAGCAGAAGGCAAGCAGGGGCAGGATTTTCCGACGCGCTCACCCCAAAACTGGAAAATCCCACCTGAGGTCAACGGACCTTTGCATGGTCCGTCCCCCGGCTCGCTACGATTCCCGTGGCGGGCGGAATGGGAAAATACCCCCCCCCCCCCCTTTATATCTAAAACCCCCGAAAAACAGATCAATCCATTATTCATTAGTTTGAGAAGTTTGCTCTGAAAGTCTTATCACTGGGTGCATGTCAAATACGAGGGTCGGAATTTTGGAATCAGAGAATCCCTACAGTGCAGAAGGAGGCCGGTCGGCCCATCAAGTCTGTACTGACCACAATCTCCCCCAGGCCCTATTCCCATAACCCCATGCATTTACCCGAGCTAGTCCCCCCGACACTAAGGGAAAATTTAACGTGGCCAATCAACCTAACCCACGCACTTTGGACTGTGGGAGGAAACCGGAGCACCCGGAGGAAACCCATGCAGACATGGGGAGACAGTGACCCAAGCTGGGAATCGAACCTGGGTCCCTGGCGCTGTGAGTCAGCAATGCTAACCACTGTGCCAACCTGCCACCTGGTGACACAGTGGTAGAGATTACATGAATTTTCCGGCTGTTCATATTGTCTGGATCTTCTGGTCCCACTGATGGCAGACCCCTGCTGCGAGTTCCCTGGTGGCATGTGGTAGAATCAATGGGAAATCCCATTGGACAGCGCTGGGACCAGAAGTTCAGGCGGCTGATGAATGGCACGCTGCCTTCCTGCTACAGGAAGCCCGGCGCAGAGAGGATAGAAAATCCCCCGAGTTTCTCCCGCGCCCACTTCACTGAAAGTCTGCTCCCTGTCTCCCTATCTTCTCGCACCCTTTCTGAGTTTTCATATTTTGAGCAGGTATTTGGGATCTTTATCTTCAGCTCCAAGACCTGTTGGTCATGCGCATGGGTCTGGCCAACAGAAAAACCGAAACCTGCTCATGGGCGAGTCTTTCCCAGCTGGCACAAGTGCGGGAGGCTCAAGGTTAGTCAAGCCTTGTAGATGCTGACCAGAGCGCTGAAGATAAAGATTAGTTTTCAGTTTAATTACATGAATTTTGAATCTTTCTTCATGGCACATTTGGGAAGTATTCACGGCACATTGGGAAACATTGCTCTATCCAACCAAACACTCCCAGGACAGGTACAGCATGGGATTAGATATAGAGCAAAGCTTCCTCTACACTGTCCCCCATCAAACACTCCCAGGACAGGTACAGCACGGGTTCGATACAGAGTAAAGCTCCCTCTACACTGTCCCCCATCAAACACTCCCAGGACAGGTACAGCACGGGGTTAGATACAGAGTAAAGCTCCCTCTACACTGTCCCCCATCAAACACTCCCAGGACAGGTACAGCATGGGGTTAGATACAGAGTAAAGCTTCCTCTACACTGTCCCCATCAAACACTCCCAGGACAGGTACAGCACGGGTTCGATACAGAGTAAAGCTCCCTCTACACTGTCCCCCATCAAACACTCCCAGGACAGGTACAGCATGGGGTTAGATACAGAGTAAAGCTCCCTCTACACTGTCCCCCATCAAACACTCCCAGGACAGGTACAGCACGGGGTTAGATACAGAGTAAAGCTCCCTCTACACTGTCCCCCATCAAACACTCCCAGGACAGGTACAGCATGGGATTAGATACAGAGTAAAGCTCCCTCTACACTGTCCCCATCAAACACTCCCAGGACAGGTACAGCACGGGGTTAGATACAGATCTTTTTCTATTCCCCATTGTCCCTCCATCTTCCCATTGCACCTGCCAGCTCACCAGGGATTTCTCTGAGTGAAATTGCTCATTATTGCCAGATTATCCAGTTTGTCTTGTTCTGGTGATGCTGCACAAATATAACACTTACCTACAGTACTGATGGAATGCTGCACCGCCATTGTTCTGAAGAGATGGCTGGCACGGTGGCACAGTGGTTAGCTCCAAGGACCCGGGTTCAATTCCGGCCTTGGGTCATTGTCTGTGTGGAGTCTGCATGTCCTCCAGGTGTCTGTGTGGGTTTCCTCCGGGTGCTCCAGTTTCCTCTCACACTCCAAAGGTGTACTGGTTAGGTGGATTGGCCATGCTAAATTGCCCCTTAGTGTCAGGGAACTAGAAGATATGTAGATACATGGAGTTACAGGGATAAGGCCTGGATGGGACTGTTGTCAGTGCAGCTTCTGCACTGTATGGATTCGATGGTAAATTGTAGTTTTTAACTGTTTAGGTGGATGTTGAAGATCCCCGTTGTCTCTATTCAAAGACCATTCTTCCAGTGTCCTCACCAACATTACTGCCTCAACCAGCACCCCCATTTAGTCAAAAGACTGTCATAGGGTTGCTGCTGTAGTTGTTTTCCATCTCCCATAAACTTACACTTTTCCAAAACTCTCTGCCTCACAACCCAACTCTCACCACGTCCCATTTACCCTTTCCCCTCGCTCACTGACCCTGCACCGGCTCGCTGTCCCCAACACCCAAAATTTATAATCCTCACCGTCATGTTCAAATCCCCCCTTGGTCTTGCCCCACCCGCCTCCTCCCCCAATTTCAGTGACCTCCTCCAACCCCTCCACCTCTGGCCTCTTGAGAATCCCTGATTTTTATCGCTGTGCTGCTTTCCATTCTGTCTTCAGTATCCAAGGCCCTAAGTGATGGAATTTTCCTCCTCAGCCTCCCAGCCTCTCCACCGACCGCCCCCCCCCCCAACCCCTCCTTAAGAAGCCACCTGGGGTGTTTAATCCGATTAATGGTGCTACATAAATGTAGGTTGTTGCTATTATTGCAGCAGAGAGCTTTGGAGTGTGCCGTGTATGGAAGCAGGTCCAGCTCTGCACTGTCGCGGTTAGCTGACTTCATGCCCTTGTATTGCCTGAGCGATGGTTCAGTTTGGGCTTCCAGTGAGTGAGTGGGGAATGCTGTCGCAGCCAGACTGACAGGATGTGACATTCCAGCAAATTGCCCAGTCAGATCTTGTTGAAGATAAATAAAGATGAAAGGAAACATATTAGATTAGTCCCGTACAGAATCAGCGGCTGTGGATGAATTGAATAACACTGGTTATGAGCAGGTGCTAATTTGTGTCATGACATACTGTATCACCATTAGTACGGGGTGCACCCAAAGCGGTTGAGTTAAATCATGTGGACACCTTTAGCACTAATAAATATGGGAAATGAAGACTGTAGTAAATACCGTGGCTACGCACTTTCTTTTTAATCAGCTGAGCCCAGACATTTGATACATTCCCTGACGCTGCCTCAACCCAGTCAAATGAACAAACATATTGGTAGGTGACATCATAGAATCCCTACAGTGCCATTTGGCCCATCAAGTCTGCACCGACCACAATCCCGCCCAGACCCTATCCCCATAACCCCAATCATTTATCCTAGCTAGTCCACCTGATACTTCAGGGGCAATTTAGCATGGCCAATCCACCTAACCCGCACATCTTTGGACTGTGGGAGGAAACCGGAGCGCCCGGAGGAAACCCACGCAGACACGGGGAGAGCATACAAACTCCACACAGACAGTGACCCAAGCCGGGAATCCAACCCGGGTCCCTGGCTCTGTGAGGCAGCAGTGCTAACCACTGTGCCGCCGTGTCGCCCAGTGCGGTTGACAGGAGGATCACCTTGGGATGTTGCACTCCACACCTCTGCCCCAATTACTGAAAATGTACCTTGCTCCTTAACGTGAAGTGTCGGGCCAATAAACCGAGCTACCACTCCGGCAGCAACTGCAGGTTACGTTTTCTGGTTTGCAAGCTGTGTACAGCATCCTGCTTCATTGTCCAGTCATGCCTCAGCAGAGGCTCTTTAACAACAACAACTTGCATTTATATAACACCTTCCAGGTAGCAACAAATACTTCACAAGAGGGGTATCGATCAGAATTTGACAACAAACCATGTAAGGCGATACTGGGGCAGATGACCAGACGCTTTGTGGGAAAGAAGTGGTTCTACAGATTGTTTTAGAGGTGAAAAAGGTTTTGGGGTGGAATTTTTAACAATTCTTTCATGAGCTGTTGGTTAGGGCGGCATGGTGGCACAGTGGTTAGCACTGCTGCCTCACAGCGCCAGGGACCCGCGTTCAATTCCCAGCTTGGATCACTGTCTGTACTGAGTCTGCACGTTCTCCCCATGTCTGCGTGGGTTTCCTCCAGGTGCTCCGGTTTCGTCCCGCAGTCCAAAGATGTGCAAGTTAGGTTAATTGGCCATGCTCAATTGACCCTAGTGTCAGTGGGATTGGCAGGGTAGATGTGTGGGGTTTCGGAAATAGGGTGGGATTGTGGTCGGTACAGACTTGATGGGTTGAATGGCCTCCTTCTGTACTGTAGGATTCTAGGATTATTGGCAATGCCAGCATTTGCTGCCTATCTCTCATTGCCCTTGAGAAAGCGGTGGTACAGTACTGTACTGGTACCTGTAGCAGTTTGGTACAAGTGTCTCACTTGGCCATTTCAGTGGGCAATTAAAAGTCAACCGCTTGCTGTAGCTCTAGGCCAGACCGGGTAATGATGGCAGATTTCCTTCCCTAAACGATGACAGTGAACCAGATGGGTTTTTCGGACAATTGATGATCGCTGTCACGGTCACCGTTCCTGACACTAGCTTTCAATTCCAGATTTGCTAACTGAATTGAAATTCTACCGTGGTGGGATTTGAATTTGTGTCCACACAGATCATTAGCCTGAGCTTCTTGATTATTAGTTCAGTGACATTACCAATGCGCCACCTCTCCACTGAGGAGCTTAGGGCCCAGCCAGCTGACACCATGATCAGCAATGCCGAGGCAATTAAAGTTGGGACTTGGCGCGAGTTAGGATGCATGCAGCAGAGTTCTGACGGAGTTGAAGTTTATTACCAGCCAGGACAGCATTGGGATGGTAATGGCTGGGATCCTCCGATGTTGTATGCCTCGCCACTAGTGCCAGTGAGAATTTGGCGCTCAGCCACAACTTCATTCACTGCAGTGGGACTGGAGAATCCCAGCGGTGGGTGAGGCCGGAGAAATCCAGCCTGTGTCTTGGATTCTTATCTGAACTTGTATAAAGTTGAGGGGTGTCTGATTTGGCATGTCTGAAATGCCAATAGGGTTGAAGAGGGTGGATCTATTTCCCCTGGTTGGGGAAGTGAGAACACGGGGCATCACCACAAAATTCGAGCCAGGATGTTCCAAGGACAAAAACAGGGAACACTTCATCACCCTTGGAAATCTGGAACCTTCTTGTGAATATTGTGCGCAGTTTTGGTCTCCGTTTCTGAGGAAGGATGTTCTTGCTCTCGAGGGAGTGCAGCAAAGGTTTACCAGGCTGATTCTGGGGATGGCGGGACTGATGTATGAGGAGAGATTGACTAGGTTAGGATTGTTTTCGCTGGAGTTCAGATGAATTGGGGGGGATCTCATAGAGACTTATAAAATTCTAACAGGACTAGACAGATGCAGGGAGGATGTTCCCGATGGTGGGGGAGTCCAGAACCAGGGGTCACAGTCTGAGGATTCAGGGTAGACCATTTAGGACGGAGATGAGGAGACATTTCCTCACCCAAAGAGTGGTGAGCCTATGGAATTCATTCCCACGGGAAGTAGTTGATGCCAAAACATTGAATGTATTCAAGAGGTGGCTGGATATAGCACTTGGGGTGAATGGGATCAAAGGTTATGGGGAGAAAGCAGGATGAAGCTATTGAGTTGGACGATCAGCCGTGATCGTGATGAATGGCGGAGCAGGCTCGAAGGGCCAAATGGCCTCCTCCTGCTCCTATCTTCTATGTTTCTATGTTTATTTCTCAAATAGATGTGATTATCTTGGGAATGGTTCAATGAGCTTTCAGGGCTGGGTCTGAATAAATGGAGCTGACCCTCACTGCCGTACTTGCTGTAATAGTTAACACACTCAGTTATTCCAGTGCCAACTGCACCCAGAGACAGTAGTAATGGCCTGGTTGGGACATGAAGTACAGGAGGAAGCCATTCATCCCCTCAGAGCCTGCTCCATTCATGGCTGCTCTGCATCTTGACTCCACTTTCCTGCTTTAACTCCATTTCCTTTGCTACTCTCAGCTTGATCAGTCGCAGTTTTGAAAGTATCCAGTTTTGAGGGAGAGAATTCCTGGTATCCGCTGCCTTTCCTGACCCCTCATCCTCGACCCATTCATCACATTGTGATATCTTGGCCAATGGCCTGTTATTCATGCATTTCGGTCACCTCCCAGGTCTGGCTTTTACAGCTCGAATCGCCCGACACACCACAGACCCTGACCCTTACCCCACTCCCCTCACAATTCTGAAAATGACTTTGAAATCAACTGACTAAAGGACCCAACTGGTCCTGATAATGAACTGACAGAAAACATCCCGCAACTTTCAAACATGTCAGTGTCACGAAGGTTAGCTGTGATTTTTCTTTTCAATGTTTGAATGCCTGGAACGCAGACTTCAACGGAACGTTGCTTTAATCACATTTAAATTTGTGCTGTGCAAAGTTCTGGTCCCTACATTATAAAATGGATGTGGATGCACTGGAGAAAAGGCAAAAAAAAAATCTAGAACTTGCATTTCCAAAGTGTTTTCATAACCTCAGGATGTCACAGAACACTTCACAGCCGAATAAGTACTTTTGAAGTGTGGTCAACATCTTTTATTGTAGGAAATGCAACAGCCAATTTGTACACAGCAAACTCTACAATAGGGAGATCGTGCAAACTCCACACAGACAGTCACCCAAGCCGGGAATCGAGCCCAGGTCCCTGGAGCTGTGAGGCAGCAGTGCTGACCACTGTGCTACCGTGCCGCCCATAATGTCAGAACTGAGAGGTTAGAAATATCAGTAAACATTTCTCAGGCTCAGGCTCTTTACCGCAGGACAGAGGAGGTTGAGGGGCGATCTCACTTTTAAGTTCATGGAATTATTTGATGGGAAAGATGCAGAAAAGGTGTTTGCACTTCTGGCAAAAGGGGCAGCATGGTGGCACAGTGGTTAGCACTGCTGCCTCACAGTGCCAGGGACCTGGGTTCAATTCCCGGCTTGGGTCACTGTCGGTGTGGAGTTTGCACATTCCTCCGGGTTTCCTCCGAGTGCTCCGGCTTACTCCCACAGCCCGAAAGACATGCTGGTTAGGGACATTGACCTGAACAGGCACTGGAGTGTGGCAACTGGGGGAATTTCACAGTAACTTCATTGCAGTGTTAATATAAGCCTTATTTGTGACTAATAAATAAACTTTAACCTTAAAAAAATTGAACAAGAACCAACAACGTAAGATGCTCACTAACGAATCCAATCGGGAATTCAGGAGAAATGTCATTACTTTGCGAGTGGTGAGAATGTGGAACCTGTTCACACACACGGAGTGGTCGAGGTGAATCGCTTAGATACATTTGAGGGAAAGCTCGATAAGTTTGTGAGCTAAAAAGGATTCGCAGGTTATAGGGTGCGATGAAGGCAGGTGGGAGGAGATTCCTGAGGAACATTAACCCCAGCATGAACCGTTTAGCCCAAATGTTTGTTCATTATGTGCAATGTAATTTTATATAAAGCTGCATTTAAGGATGAAACACCCAAGTTTTTTATAATAAATGTTGACATTTGTTGAGAAGCCTGAGCATTTTTTTGTTCACTGGTTAATGCCGAGGTTTGAAATGAAGATTTATGAATGTAGGGAGGCACCAGAGCAAAGGGAATTTCCACAGGGCTGATATTCAAGGTATTTTACTATCTTTGGGTCAAAACCCAAGAATAGCTTGAAATACTTTGAGGATAATGAAGCCCAAAGTCATTAATTTGGGCCATGGGATCTGCTAGGTGCAGTGTCACACACACCAGTCTGTTGTCCATCATGAAAATACAGATTGTCAGATTTGACCAGCAATGTATTGTAATGATGCTACAGTCGAGGCATTGCCCTAAGTGTGTGAAGTGTAGGGTTGTACAGTAATAATAGGTAGGTGGTGTCTGCAGTATTATATCACACCAAAACAGGGCTTCACTCACTCACTAAAATGTATTAGTCAGGAACCCACATTTGTATAAGTTCATAAGATATAGGAGCAGAATTAGGCCATTCGGCCCATCGAGTCTGCCCTGCCATTCGATCATGGCTGATATGCTCTTCATCCCCATTTTCCTGCCTTCTCCCCATAACCCTTCAACCCATTACCAATTAAAAATCTGTCTAAATCCTCCTTAAATTTACTCACTGTCCCAGCATCCACTGCACTTTGGGGTAGCAAATTCCAGATTCACAACCCTTTGGGAGAAGTAGTTTCTCCTCAACTCTGTTTTAAATTTGCTACCCCCTATCCTAAGACTATGACCTCTCGTCCCAGAATGCCCCACAAGAGGAAGCATCCACTCCATGTCTACTTTTTCCATACCTTTTATCATCTTGTATACCTCAATTTGATCTCCCCTCATTCTTCTCAATTCCAGAGAGGCCTAAACTGTTCAATCTCTCTTCATACAACAAATCCCTCATCTCTGGAATCAATCTAGTGAACCTCCTCTGAACTGCCTCCAATGCCACTACATCTTTCCTCAAATAATGGGACCAAAACTATGCACAATACTCCACAATATTGCGCCTTCCACATCTTTGGGATGCCCCAGCATGCTTTGCAATCTTTTGTCACCCAGCAACTGGATTGTTAGTTGTGAATCAAGGACAGTAGATGTTGGCACAAGCAGGAACCCTGGCTAATCCATTTTTCTGTGTAGTCCAGCGACAGCTGAAAAGTAACCTTGCATTTATGTAGCACCTTCCAAGACCTCAGTACGTCCTTAAGACAATGGAGTACTTTTCGAAGCGTAGTCACTGTGGGATGCCGCACGCAGCAATGACCCAACTCATCATATACCCCTTGTGCAGATCAACTCAAGGTCAGGAAAGCAGGGACTGGCCGTAGGACCTTCCAGATGCTGCATCACATACACCAGTCTGTGGTCCATTAGTAAAAATAGATTGTCAGATTTAACCAGCAATTTATTGTAGCAATGAGCCATAGAGGTTTACAGCATGGAAACAGGCCCTTCGGCCCAACTTGTCCACGCCGCCCAGTTTTTACCATTAAGCTAGTCCCAATTGCCCGCATTTGGCCCATATCCCTCTAGACCCATCTTACCCATGTAACTGTCTAAATGCTTTTTAAAAGACAAAATTGTACCCACCTCTATTACTACCTCTGGCAGCTCATTCCAAACATTCACCACCCTCTGAGTGAAAAAAATTAAGAATCTACTCTTGACCATGAAACCATTGTCAATTGTCAGGAAAAACCCATCTGCTTCACGAATGTCCTTTCGGGAAAGAAATCTGCCGTCCTTACTTGGTCTGGCCAACACGTGATTCCAGAGCCACAGCAATGTGGTTGACTCTGAACCGCCCTCGGGCAACCAGGGATGGGCAATAAATTCTGGCCAGCAGCGACGCCCATGTCCCATGAATGAATAAAAAAAAACATAGGTTGTACAGTAATAACATTTTCTATTGTTCATAGCATATGGTTATGGTCAGAACCTTTTACCTGGGGTAAATGAGTTACACATCCTGAATTTTGACTGCAGTAGCCATGGTTCACACTATGTTACTGCTGCTCAAAATTCCATTGCTTTCAACTTCTTCTGGACATGGGAACCAAACCAGCCTGAGATCAATGGCCATTCGCTAAGCTCATGCCACAGCCTTCTGTGCTGCATACAGGTGCTGTAGTTTATTATAGCACGACAGTGTACACTGTCTGAGAACTGTACTGTCTGCTGAGCTGGAATGTGCAGAGCCATATAAAATATTCAGACAGAATACTGAATTACCTTTTAAAAGCAAATTACATTGTCAAACCATCAGATCTAATTTAGAATCACTTCTGGAGAAATACATTGCTTGGTAAGAGTAGGCCGGGATTGTACTCTCAGTCAAACCCATTTAAAATCCGAGACAGCACAATAGAGGGGGGAAAAAAAAACATTAATAACCTGTTGATTTTGAGTAACTGGTCACACAGAGCGCCTGACAGCATCATATCACAAGAACATCACCAGCTAACAGGCACAGTGTGTCCCCTATGAAACCAAATCCTCGGGTTGCAGATTGGCAGTGGACTGCCAGGTTATACTGTGCACAGAATGATGACTTCATTAAGCAATGATTGCCCGAACTAACATCTCAATTTTTGACTCATAAATTATTCCAGCGACAGCTCAAACTTGAGGGGGAAAGAAACATTAGAAGGCGGAGACTTTATGAATGCAGAACCATCTATGTCATTTGAATGCCTTTATTGTATGAATATATATTTATGTGTGTGTGCGTCTAATAATGAAAAAATGAATCGACATCCCCTTTAGGCTTGATACTTCCTGTTGAGTGCTGCAATGGGAATTGAAATATTATTCCAGTGTTATGAAGGGACACTTTTATCTGCTTGTACGAAGGGAAACTTGTATGCTTTTCTTTCTTTCGGCCAGCTGGTATTGCCAGGGCACAGTTCCACAGGAATGGACTCACACTTTGTGGTGTTACAGTTCACTCAGGGCCCCTCTTTACATGGATGTGGGAGTCTGGAGCTCAGCAATGTGATGGCAGCTGCTCCAAGCTCACTTTCATTGCCTGACTGACTAGGAGTCCCCCCCACTCTTCCCACCTGCCATTGGTGCATGTTAGAGTCACAGAGATATAGAGCACGGAAACAGGCCTTTCAGCCCAACTCGTCCATGCCGACCAGGTTTCCTAAACTGAACTAGTCCCATTTGCCTGCATTTGGCCCATGTCCCAGGTTGATAGGGTTGTTAAGAAGGCGTACGGAGTGTTAGCTTTTATTGGTAGAGGGATTGAGTTTCGGAGCCAGGAGGTCATGTTGCAGCTGTACAAAACTCTGGTGCGGCCACACTTGGAGTATTGCGTACAGTTCTGGTCACCACATTATAGGAAGGATGTGGATGTATTGGAAAGGGTGCAGAGGAGGTTTACTAGGATGTTGCCTGGTATGGTGGGAAGGTCTTATGAGGAGAGGCTGAGGGACTTGAGGTTGTTTTCGTTAGGGAGAAGAAGGTTAAGAGGTGACTTAATAGAGGCATACAAGATGATCAGGGCGGCACGGTAGCACAGTGGTTAGCACTATTGCTTCACAGCTCCAGGGTCCCGGGTTCGATTCCCGGCTCGGGTCACTGTCTGTGTGGAGTTTGCACATTCTCCTCGTGTCTGCGTGGGTTTCCTCCGGGTGCTCCGGTTTCCTCCCACAGTCCAAAGATGTGCGGGTTAGGTTGATTGGCCAGGTTAAAAATTGCCCCTTAGAGTCCTGGGATGCGTAGGTTAGAGGGATTAGCGGGTAAAATATGTGGGGGTAGGGCCTGGGTGGGATTGCGGTTGGTGCAGACTCGATGGGCTGAATGGCCTCCTTCTGCACTGTAGGGTTTCTATAGTTTCTATGATAAGATAGGGTGGATAGTGAGAGCCTTTTTCCTCGGATGGTGATAGCGAGCACAAGGGGACATAACTTTAAATTGAGGGGTGATAGATATAGGACAGATGACAGAGGTAGGTTCTTCACTCAGAGAGTGGTAAGGGCGTGGAATGCCCTGCCTGCAGCAGTAGTGGACTCGCCAACATTAAGGGCATTTAAATAGTCATTGGATAAACATATGGATGATATTGGAATAGTGTAGGTTAGATAGGCTTTAGATTGGTTTCACTGGTCGGCGCAACATCGAGGGCCGAAGGGCCTGTACTGCGCTGTAATGTTCTATGTTCTATCCCTCTGGGCGGCACGGTAGCACAGTGGTTAGCACTGCTGCTTCATAGCGCCAGGGACCCGGGTTCAATTCTGGCCTTGGGTCACTGTCTGTGCGGAGTTTGCACATTCTCCACGTGTCTGCGTGGGTTTCCTCCGGGTGCTCCGGTTTCTTCCCACAGTCCAAAGATGTGCGGGTTAGGTGGATTGGCCATGCTAAATTAACCCTAGTGTCAGGGGAATTAGCAGGGTAAATGCGAGGGTTTACGGGAATGGGGCCTGGGTGGGATGTGGTCGGTGCAGACTCGATGGGCTGAATGGCCTCCTGTAGGGATTCTATGATTCTAAACCTTTCTCATCTATGTACCTGTCCGAATTTCTGTTGAATGTTGTAATTGTATCCGCCTCTGGCAGCTCATTCCATACACACACCAACCACCCTCTGTGTGAAAACGTTGCCCCTCGGACCCCTTTCTCCTCTCACCTTAAACCTATGCCCTCTAGTTTTGGACATCCCTAACCTGGGGAAAAGACTTTGGCTATTCACTTTATCTGTGTCCCTCGTGATTTTATAAACTGCTATAAGGTCACCCCCTCATCCTCCTGCGCTCCAGGGAGAAAAGTCCCAGTCTGTCCACTTTCTCATAATTCAATTCTTCCAATCCTGCTAACATCCTTGCCAATCTTTCTTGCACCCTTTGGTTGGATTTGCAAGCTGATAGTCAACGTGATTGGCTGTGTTATGAACACATCTTCCTTGTCCGTCAGGTCCTGAGGTGGGAGTTGAACCTGGAACTTCTGACTCAGAGGCAGGCACAGGGTCCATTGCACCACAGGATTTCCCTCCATTTTTCCTACAGGGCTGTTAGCTGTTAAACGTTGTCATCGTACCGGCCTCTACCACCTCCTCTGGCAGCTCATTCCATACACGCACCACCATCTGTGTAAAAGATTGCCCCTCAGGTCCCTTTATAATCTTTCCCCTCTCACCTTAAACCTACGCCGTCTAGTTTTGGACTCCCCTACCCTGGGGAAGACTGTCTCCACCACATTCTCTGGAGGTGTATTCCAGGTCTTCACCATCCACTGTGTGAAGAAGTTTATTTTCCTGTCACTTTTGCTTCTTTTGCCAGTGAATCTGTGCCCTTATATTTCTGACCCTTTCATGAGTGGGAAGAGACTCTCCCGATCCAAACCTCTCCTGATTTTGCACACCTCGATCAAATCTCTTCTCCAAAGGACACAGTCCCAGTCTACCTTCATAACCGAACTTCCTCATTCCTGGAACCTTTCCCACAATTTATTTCTGCACTCGCTCCAAAGTCTTCGCACCTTTCCTGAAGTGTAGCGCCCAGAACTGGAAACAATATTCCAGCTGCAGTCTAATTCATCTTCACCTAAGTTCAAAATATCCTCCTTGTTCTTGTACTTTATGCCCCCATTAATAAAGCCGAGGATGCAGGCTACTATATAAACTGCTCTCTCAGCCTGTCCTGCCACCTTCAATGACTTATGCACCGATACACCCAGGCCCCTCTGTCCCTGCACCATGTTTAGAATTGCAGCCTTTATTCTATACTGTCTCTCCGTGTTCTACCTGCCAAAGTGAATCACTTCACATTTCTCCGCATTGAACTTCCTCTGTTACTTGTTCACCCAATCCACCAACTTGTCGATATCCTTTTCGAAGTTCCAAACTAATCTTATCACATTTAATAATCATAGAATCATAGGATCCCTACAGTACACAAGAAGGCCATTCGGCCCATCGAGTCTGCACCGACCACAATCCCACCCAGGCCCCATCCCCATAACCTCACTTATTTACCCTGCTCGTCCCCCTGACACTAGCATGGCCAATCCAACCTAACCTGCACATCTTTGGACTGTGGGAAGAGATTGGAGCACCCGGAGGAAACCCACGCAGAGATGGGGAGAACGTGCAAACTCCACACAGACAGTGACCCAAGGCCAGAATTGAACCCGGGTCCCTGGCACTGTGAGGCAGCAGCGCTAACCACTGTGCTACCGTGCCGTCCCGTGTTCCAGTGTCACCTGCAGATTTTGAAACTGTGTCCTGTACACCAAGGTCTCCAGGTTGCTAATATATATATATCGGGAATTATAAGGGACCCAACACTGGCCCCTGGGGAACCCAACTATAAACCTTCATCCAGCTTGAGAAACACTCATTAACCACTATTCTCTGTTTCCTATTACTCAGCTAATTCCTCTGCCCCTGTATCTGTTATTCCACAAGTTTTAACTTTTCTCACAGGTCTGTTGCGTGGCACTGTATTAAATGCCTTTTGGAAGTCCACATACATTAAATCAACAGTATTACCCTCATCAACCCTCCCTGCTACCTCCTCAAAAAACTGCAGCAGCTTAGTTAAAACTGATGTCCCCATAACAAATCTGTGCTAGCTTTCCTTGACACACGTTTGTCCGGATTAACATCTCTAGAATTTTCCCCACCACCACCAAGTTCAAGCTGATTAGCCTATAGTTGTTGGGCATATCTTTCCACCCTTTTTTGAACACGTAACAAGTGTACCATTGGCAATTCTCCAGGTCGTTGGTACCACCCAAGTCTAAGGAAAACAGGAAAATTATGGCCAGTGCCTCCACAATTTCCACTCTCACTTCCCTCAGTATCCTCATCCGGTCCTGATGTTTTATCAACTTCAACTGAAAAAACAGCCTATCCAATACCATCTCCTAATCGATCGTAACTCCTTCTGGTTTATTAATGGAGTGGGGTTTAAACGACTGAGTCATGACTAACGCAGCCTAAACCTGCATCTGAAGCTTTTCACATCCAACAACACTCACTTAGAATTACATTGGAGTACATTGAGAAGTGTAGTCGCTGTTATAGGGTGGGATTTTTATGGCCTCGTTTGGGTGTGACCGGAAATTCCCAGCTGAGGTCAACGGAGATTTCCGTTGTCGGACCCTTGCCCGTTGCCGATTTTATGGCGGGCAAGGTGGGAGAATTCTGGTCATAATGTAAAAAACACAGAAGCCAATTTACTCACAGCAAGCTCCCACAAGCAGTAATGACCAGGTAATCTGTTTGAGGGATGAATATTGGCCAGGACACCTCTGCTTTCCTTCAAAATAGTTCCATAAGATCATTCATGTCTACCTGGGAGACAGACCCTCCGACAGTGCAGCACTCCCTCAGTATCTTTAGTGGACACAGTCCAGGTTGTGTGCAGGAATCCTGGATCTTGTGATACTAACAGACCAGCTGACACTGGCAGATGGCTTTAAATGAGCTGCATTGCTTATGTTGGACTGTGTACGTTACATACTGTGCACTTCCGGAGAAATGTACTCGATCTCTGCCTCTCCCTCCGTGTTTTCAGACAGTTCCTACAAGTATGTTCACTGAATAAAGGACCCTGGTATCAGTGGGATTTTTTTGTCTGTACTCAATTTATGGGATGTGGGTGTCACTGGCATTTATTGTTCATCCCTGGCTGCCCTCCATTCCTCGGGGGCTTTTGAGAGTTAACCACATTGCTGTGGATCTGGAGTTACATGTAGGCCAGACCAGGTAAGGACGGCAGATTTCCTTCCCTAAAGGACTTTAGTGAACTCTTTTACAACAATTGATGATAGTTTCATGGTCATCATTAGCTTTTAATTCCAGATCTTTGCTAAACTCAAATTTCACCATCCACCATGGTGGGATTTGAACCCCAAGGCTCTGGATTTTGTCCTGGGCCTCTGGATTACGAGTCCAGTGACAATACCACTACGCCACTAAATGACACTCATGTGACAGCCTTGCTGATTGCTCACCATTGTAGAGCATGCAACCTTTCCACTGGGGTGAACAGGTCTTTGGCTGTGAGATAAATAAGGTAACAGTGACTCCTTTGATGGGGAAACAAGGTCCTTAGTATCTGTTTGGTGTTGGCTGATAGGAAAAACATCTAGTGTAACACGCTGTGGGGTTTCACCTTGCGTTAAACTTTAATCAGAAGGTAAGTGGAAAATCAATGCACAAACAGAATTCACAGCGAGTCAACACAGCAAAGCGAAAGAGATCTCTGTGTGCAAGAGTAACTGCCAGGCATGGAACGGCAAGTGTGAGGGGGCCGGGTGGTTAGTTTACCAAACAACCTCCCATTCACAGCCCAACACTCCCTCTTTCCTCCTACAGTTACATGCCACCACCCTCTCCTCATGGTGCTGGTTAGTCGCTGCTAGAGGGAGTGGTTCCAATGTCTCATCATAAGAAGATAGGGCCGAGCAGCGGCGGCCAATAAGCCATTCGGCCCATCAAGCCTGCTCCGCCATTCAGTAAGATTGTGGCTGATCCGGTTGTGGTCTCAACTTCACTTTCCTGTCTTCCTCTCAAAACCCTTGACCACCGCCCCCACACCCCCCCCCCCCCCCCCACTTATCTGCAAAGAAATCTATCTTAACCCTTCTCTGAGGACTCTCCCCAACCCAAGTTATCACGCTTGGTGTTTGAGGCCCAGATTGATGGCGGATCAATTCTCTCCAGTCGTGGCTCAGTGGGTAGCACTCTCAGCTCAGAGTTATAAGCTTCATTTCCCATTCCTGAGGCACATGTAATGCAGGTGGGCACTCGTAGAGCAGTACTGAGGGAGCGCTGCACTGTCGGAGATGACATCTTTCAGATAAGGCATTAAACTAACTTCCCATCCGTCCTCTTAGGGAGTCACTGAGAAATGTATGTGAATGTATCGAAAGATGTGCATGTTAGGTGGATTGCCCACACTAAATTGCTCCTTAGTGTCTCAAGATGTGCAGGTTAGGTGTGTTGGCCATGCTAAATTGCCCCTTAGTGTCCCAGGACGTGTCAGTTAGATGGATTAAACCTGGTAAAAATGCGTGGGGTTACGGTGATAGTTCAAGGAAGAGGGCCTGGGAAAGACACTCTGTCAGAGTCGGTGCAGACTCGATGGGCTGAATGGCCTCTTCTGCTACAGAGGTTCTATGAAAAGGAGACCCAGCATGTTTGTCACTCCCCTCTCTACACCAACAGCAACCTGCATTTATGTAGCACTTTTAACATAGTAAGATTGCCCCAGGTGCTTTATGGGAGCATTATCAAACAAAAGTTGAAACTGAGCCCTGTCGGAGATATTGGGATAGTTGACCAAAGCCTCAGTCAAAGAGGCAGGGTGGAAGGTGCATCTTAAATGAGATTGGGGGGGGGGGGGGGGGGGGTGGCGGGGACATTGGAGAGATTTAGCGAGGAAATTCCAGAGTTTAGGAGCCAAGCAGCTGAAGGTGCAGCCACCAATCATAGAAGAATGGAAATCAGGGAGATGCAAGAGATCAGGATTTAAGGAGGGCTGATCTCTTGGAGGGTTGTTGGCCTGGAGGAGATTCCAGAGACAGGGAGGAAGAGACCACGGGGAGGTTTGAAAGCAAGGATGAGAATTTTAAAATGGAGGCTGGACTGGGAGCCAGCTTATGTCAGCTCACACGAGGGGTCATGGGTGGAGGGAACTTGGTGTGAGTTCGGGCACGGGGAAGCAGAAAGATGGGCCGCTTGGATTCGGTAATGGAGGACAATCAGCGCCCTGTTACACTCCGAACACAACATGGGCAAATGGCTTCAGATGCAGAGTGGAGAAAGCAGAAGGGAAGACTTTACACGAAGGGCAAAAATAATGTGACGGAGCAGGGGAGGAATCGAAACTGATGCAAAGCAATTTTTGTTTAACTTTCTATTATCCGAGGAGTCAAAGGTCAATTGGTGCACCTTTCCACTGCTTGAGATTAACTTGGATTGCATCTGTGGTGCAAAGACACACTGTACAGCTTGTGCACACAGTAAACTGAAGAATTATGCTGGCAGGGGTCTGTCAGTAAGTCTTGCTTCCTTTTTGAGCTGACTTAATAAAAAAGGATGAACTCATTCTCGTGGTGGGGAATGTGTTTAGACAGAACTGAGACGAGGATTGTAACTCTCCCAGTTAATGAGCATCAGCTCGTCTGGGATTTATGGAGCTGCTTGTGTCGACGTTAGATCCAAGCAGACCATTCCGGGCAGGATGTAGAACAGATGTAGGACTTAGTTACATTAATTAAAAGCACGACAGAAAGGGAGGGGAAACCTTTGGTGGTTTCTAACTCCCTCACTCCATTGGCTCTGAAACACAGCTTTTATATCATTAGTCTTTTGGAATCATAGAATGATGAAGTGCAGAAGGAGGCCATTCGGTCCATTGAGTCTGCACCAGCCCTTTCAAAGAGTCATTCAATTAGTTATACACTACAGATCTTTCCCCATAACTCTGCATTTTACCACCTTCAAGTATTTATCTGTTGAATCTGTATCGATTGATCTGTTAGGCACTGTATTCCAAATCCGAACCATTCATTTTTTTCTCATTTCTATCCCTGTACTTTCTGCCTGTTTTGGATATTAGATTCTATCCCCAGTTTTCCATTTGTGGATTATCGTTCTATGATTCTAATTGGCTCAAATTACCCAGGAACCACTTACGGTTCCAGGGGGCGGGTACAGTGGTTAGCACTGCTGCCTCGGGTTCAATTCCCGGCTTGGGTCACTGTCTGTGTAGAGTTTGCACATTCTCCCCGTGTCTGTGTGGGTTTCCTCCAGGTGCTCCAGTTTCCTCCCATAGTCTGAAATAGGTCCTGGGTAGGTGCATTGGCCGTGCCAAATTCTCTCTCAGTGTACCCAAACAGGGCTGGAGTGTGGCGACTAGGGGATTTTCATGGTAACTTCATCGCAGTGTTAATGTGACACTAATAAATCAACTAAAACTAAAAAAAACTAGTTTGACAATGCCTTGATATCTAAAGCCTCATCATTTTCTCTAAATCCATCCATGGTTTTCCCCCTTGCCTATTCTGCAACTGCCACCAACCCTGTCAGCCTCTGAAATCCCATTCTGTCTTCTTGCGCATTCCCAATTCCTTCACCCCACTATTGGTAACTGTACCTCGGCACTAAGCTCTGGAATTCACTCCCTAACATTCTTTGCCTCTCTCTCCCTCTCTCTCTCTCGCTCCTTCTGACCATTCTCTAACCGAGCTTTTGGCCACCTGCCTGAATATCTCCTTCTATGACTCGGTGTCAAATTTTCTTTCATTACGTTCCTGTGAAACACCTCGGGATGTTCAAGGTGCTGCATAAATGCAGGTTGTTGCTGTATTTCTACATTAAGGGCTCTACTTTCGGTGGACCTTGGCGTCCGCGTTGCAGTTTTTGAGGAGATGTGCTGGGATTTCCCCTGGAATCCCAGGAGAATTGCCATCACTCTCCAGCATCACCAAAGAAAGAGATTGTCTCATTGGCTGAGGGTGGGTGGGATCTTGCTGTGCGTTGATTGGGAAGCTGATTACAGTGACGGTGCTTCAGAGCTAATTCGTTGGCTGTGAACTACTCTGAGGTGCCCCGAGGGTGTAGGAAGGTGCTGGATTTAAAACAAGTCCTTTATGCCTGTTTAGCGTTGTTAGATGTTAACATAATACGGTTCACAATACAACAAGCTTTTGACATGTTAATTCATGTTGGCTTTTAGGTTAAGTATGTAGCGTTTAGGAGTCACGACGGGGTTATCTTTAAACTGCTGGTTAAATATTAAGGGTTGAAAGTGGAACATTAGTTTGGGTCTGATGCACAGCTGGAAAATGTTAATATCTCGACAATAAACTTAGTCTCTCTATTTCACATTCACAAGGTTGCTATGGGTCAGAGCTCCTTTGCAGAAGTTGTGTAACCCTCATTTCTTTGTAAATTTACTTTCACGCTCATCAGGTTTTACTGGGTCAGAGGGGATTGTGACAAATTTGCTTCACTGCTATTCCCCTGAAGGGGTTGTGTCCTGCTGAGGCAATGCCTGACATTGCAAACCACAGCCAGAGTCCACTCTCCAACCTTGAACCTCGGCCCAGTGTTCAAGTCGCCTCTCCCCTCCCTCTCTCTGTAGCCCCCTCCAGCCCGACAACCCTCCCAGATCTCTGTGTCCTAGCCTCCTGCACATTCTCAATTTACTTCCTTCCACCATTGTTGGCCATATCTTCATTTGCCTGGACCTGAAGGCTTCAGGTCCAAACTCTAGAATTCCCTTCCTGAACCCCTCTGCTTCTCTACATCTCTCTCTCCTGCTTAAAGGCACTCCTGAGAATCTACTGTCTTGACAAAGCTTTTGGTTGTCTAGTAATCTAGTAATATGGTTCAGCGTTAAACTTTATCTGACGGTGATTTGATTTGATTTGATTTATTATTGTCATATGTATTATTATACAGTGGAAAGTATTGTTTCTTGCACGCTATACAGACAAAGCATACCGTACATAGAGAAGGAAGGGAGAAAGTGCAGAATGTAGTGTTAGAGTCATAGCTAGGGTGTAGAGAAAGATCAACTTGCGAGGTAGGCCCATTCAAAAATCTGATGGCAGCAGGGAAGAAGCTGTTCTTGAGTCAGTTGGTACGTGACCTCAGACTTTTGTATCTTTTTCCCGACAGAAGAATGTGGGAGTGAGTATGTCTGCGGTGCGTGGGGTCCTGGATTATGCTGGCTGCTTTTCCAAGGCAGCGGGAAGTGCAGTCAAAATCGATGGATGGGAGATTGGTTTGCATGATGGACTGGGCTTTATTCACAACCCTTTGTTGTTTCTTGCGGTCTTGGGCAGAGCAGGAGCCATACCAAGCTGTGATACAACCAGAAAGAATGCTTTCTATGGTGCATCTGTAAAAGTTGGTGAGAGTCGTAGCTGACATGCCAAATTTCCTTTGTCTTCTGAGAAAGTAGAAGCATCGGTGGGGTTTCTTAACTATAATGTTGGCATGGGGGGGACCAGGACAGGTTGTTGGTGATCTGGACACCTAAAAACATAAAGCTCCCGACCATTTCTGCTTCGTCCCCATTGATGTAGACAGGGGCATGTTCTCCACTACGCTTCCTGAAGTCGATGACAATCTCCTACGTGCTCCTGTGAAATGCCTTGGGACACCTTTATGATATTGAACGCGTTATATAAATGCAGCTTGTGGTGTGTGTGGTATGCCGAGGATCGTAGATGTTTTGTCAAAACAACAACAGCAACTATTTGCATTTATATAGTGCCTTTAACATAATGAAACGTCCCAGTTTGATTCATAGGAGTGACAAATATTGTCAATTAGCTGCAAAAGCAGATATTATGGCAGGTGACCAAAAACTTGGTCAATGGACTAGGTTATAAAGTGTGCCTTAAGGGGGGCAAAGAGAGGTGGAGAGGTTAATTGGTGGAATTCCCTATTGGTACCTTGGTAGCTGAACCTTGACTATTAATAATGGAGTAATTAGAATCAGAGATACTAGAGTGGCTAGGATTGGAGGAACGCAGATGTCTCGAAGGGTTGTGTGGTTGGAGATTACAGGATAGAGAGGGCAAAGCCATGGAGGGATCTGAAAACAAGGATGATAGTTTTAAAATCATGTTGTTGCTTAGCTGGGAGCCAATAGATCAGTGAGCACAGGGGCATGATAGGGGAACGGCACTTGGAGAAAGTTATAACAACATGGGCAGCGTTTTGGGTGACCCCCGGTTTACAGGGGGTAGAAAGTGAAAGAGCAACCAGGAGGAGTGTGCTCGAATCGTCAGGGTTAGAAAGGCATGTCTGAGGGTTTCAACAGCAGATGAGCTGAGACAGGTATGATTTGTTAATGTTCCAGAGGTGGAAATAGGCAGTCTTGGTGGTGGTATCTAACACTCGTATAGGATCAAATATGATGCCTTGGTTGTGGAGACAGATGAGAGGGGTTTAAGAAAGAGGCTTGAAGATGTCAAGGCTTATCATTGTAGTCAAGACTGATTGTGAAATAGTGAGTGGTTTTGGCAGAAGAGAGCAGGATCCAATAGGAAGAATAAGAAAAAGAAATATTTAAAGAACAAAGAATGTAACAATGAAGTCCGTACTTCACTCAGTTATTGAGTGTTTTACATTGAGCACTCAATAACTGAGTGAGGTATCGACTCACTTTTCCATTCAACCTGTTAATACACGTGTGTGTGTGAGAGTGAGTGTGTGTGTGTGCATGTGTGAAGTGTGAGTGTGTGTGTGTGAGAGTGTGTGAGAGTGTGTGTGTGTGTGTGAGAGTGTGTGTGTGTGTGCATGTGTGAGAGTTTGTGAGTGTGTGTGAGAGTGTGCGTGTGTGAGAGTGTGCGTGTGTGAGAGTGTGCGTGTGTGAGTGTGCGTGTGTGTGAGTGAGAGTGTGTGTGAGTGAGAGTGTGTGTGTGAGTGAGAGTGTGTGAGTGAGAGTGTGTGTGAGTGTGAGAGTGTGTGTGTGTGTGCATGTGTGAGAGTGTGTGTGCATGTGTGAGAGAGTGTGTGTGTGTGTGTGCATGTGTGAGAGTGTGTGTGTGTATGTGTGAGAGAGTGTGTGTGTGCATGTGTGAGAGTTTGTGAGTGTGAGAGTGTGTGTGTGCATGTGTGTGTGTGAGAGTGTGTGTGTGAGAGCATGTGTGTGTGTGTGTGTGTGTATATGTGTGTGTGTGTATATGTGTGTATGTGTGTGTGTGTGTGTGTGTATGTGTGTATGTGTGAGTGTGAGAGTGTGTGTGTCTGTGTGTGTGTGTATATGTGTGAGTGTGTGTGTAGATGTATAATATCTGTGCATATAGAAATCATAGAATCCCTACAGTGCAGAGGGAGACCATTCGGCTCATTGAGTCTGCATCAACCACAATCCCACCCAGGCCCTATCCCCATAACCCCATTTACCCTAGCTAGTCCCCATGACACTAAGGGGCAATTTAGCATGGCCAATCCACCTAAGATATATGTATATATATGTATATATATCTGTCCCAATAATTTAAAATAATAAAAATATAATTGTTGAAGTCGCCGGAGGGACTGAATCTCTCGGAAATTAACACAATAATTCCAAGCAGGGCCCAGAGCAAGGTCATGGCAGATTGTAAAGCAGGTTCCACACTACACACTGCACTGAGTTCATCGCCGCACCATACCATGCTCAGAATTGCAAGGCTACTTCCTCTGCTTATTAAAACAGTTTGGTGAATGGGCCTCCAATAAACACTGCACATTTCAGGCAAACCTTGTGAAACACTGACAGATTCCGCTCTCCCCGACCCCCACTCTCCACCCCCCCGCCCGCCCCCCCCCCCCCCCCCCCCCCCCCGCCCGCCCCCCCATGTGTTTCTCATAGTCTGTTGGAGGAGGACGCGCTGCTTTTGGAGCAAAGCAGCATATGAAAAAGGCGAAACCGGGAAAGAGTCACAGGAAGTAAGCGCAGCATTTCAAGGAAAGGAAAATTCGTGCAGCCTTTTGGCTAAGATCAAGGCCGGAGTTTTACCGGCACGCCCGCCCCAGGATCAGAGTGGGCGAGGCTCGCAGGATGGCATTATCAGCCTTGGGCGGGCGAGGTGGTAAAATTCCAGAGCAAGCATCAGATCAAGCCCAAGATGGGCCTCATCCTGTCAGCTTGGATGTTGTTTGTCTCTCGAATGGGGACCATGAATTGGATTCAGTTGGATTTTGAATTTGGTTTTTGGAGCCAGCGAGGAGATGGGTTTGGGTTTCCCCGCTCCACTCTGAGCATCAGCTTTCTGACTTTAAGAATGGAGTAAAAAATGTTTTTAAAAATTAAGAATTCCCAATTTCTGATGAATTTGATTGGACCAGGAGAGAGGGTGGCCAGGAGTCTGATTTTGTATCAGACTGTCCAGTTTTTAGCCGGTCTGTCCACTCTGGCTCTGAATGGCTTCACGTTGGGTATTTGGACCCTTAGTCCACTAACATCAGTACAACACTGGCAGGAAACTACTATCCATCCTTTCCCCATCACAGCTGTCAAAAACAGATTTGTTTTTATGTTCCCCCGCCTCGCTTGTTGTATCTCGAACACCGCTGAATCTCTGAATGTGATGACATCACCATGCATGCGATGATGTCACTCTGTAACGTGATTACATCGTCATGTGCGTGGCGATATCATTTCCTGTGTGTCATGGCGGTATCTGGTTTTACCCACCGTCAGCGCTGACCACTGCGGGATATGAACTGCTTATATAGAGGCTTGATAAGATACATATTCAGTGGAGAAATAGAGAAAAAGTATATCACGCCTTTCAGAACACTTTTCAAAGTACCATCGCTGTTGCAACGTGGGACACTCTATCTTCAATTTGTGCACAGCAAGATCCCACAGTCAGCACTGTAATAACGATCACTAAATCAGCTTTTTGGAATGTCTAGTACTGCAGTGGACAGGATCACTACCTCTGAGCCAGGAGCTCCAGGTTTGAGTCCCACCCCAGGATTTGATCGTCACGGACGATGCGTTCATGATGCGGTCAATGGGGCCGATTATCAACTTGCAAACCCCTCCGGTACGCCGATGGCGAGTGGGCGACTTTCCTGGACAGTCAGAATGTGGCAGCTGTGGTGCAACAGCCTCCCAAACGACTCCAGGGCTTTTGCCTCAGGCTGTACTCCATGGCAAACATCCTCCTCCTCACTTTGAGGGACTGCCAGAGAGAGAGGACGGCACGGTGGCACAGCGGTTAGCACTGCTGCCTCGCAGTGCCAGGGCCCCGGGTTCAATTCCGGCCTCGGGTCAGTGTCTGTGTGGAGTTTGCATGTTCTCCCCATCTCTGCGTGTGTTTCCTCCAGGTGCTCTGGTTTCCTCCCACTATCCAAAGATGTGCAGGTTAGGTGGGTTGGCCATGCTAAGTTGCCCCTTAGCGTCAGGGGGATTAGCAGGGTAAATATGTGGGTTTATGGGATTAGGGCCTGGGTGGGATTGTGGTCGGTACAGACTCGATGGACCAAATGGCCTCCTTCTGCATTGTAGGGATTCTGTAACAGGGAAACAGCTCTTAATTGGTTGCAGCTTCCTCTGTTCTCCTTCATCATTGTGCCACGGGACCTTTATGTTTGCCTGAGAGAGCAGACAGGACCTTGGTTTTAACATCTCAACAAAAAGGCATCACCTTACAACAGTGCAGAACCTCCTCGATACTGCACTCGGAGCGTCACCCTTGATGTTGTTTTTGTGCCCAAGTTTGCGGAGTGGGATTTGAACTCACAGCCTTCTGACAGAGGGGCCCGAGTGCCGTTCACTGAAACACAGCTGAGTAGCACGAGAAAGCGGGTTCATCATCCTGTAATTCCGAGGCAGACTAAATCTTCATTGTCCTTTGATCAAGGAGCCACACACATCCTTGCATCGTAAATGAAAATGAGCAAAGCTTTTCCTCTGGGGACTGGGGGAAGGGGCATTTCGTATTGGACTGCAAAGACTAAATGCTTCAGAGCGTTTCCTCAATGAACCCTTTGTCAGCCTTGTTTTCTTTTGGTCGAACAAAAACAAACCAGCTGGATATTTGTGTGTGAGTGAGTGTGGGAGTGAGTGAGTGTGTGTGTGTGAGTATGTGAGTGTGGGCGTGAGTAGGAGTGAGTGAGCATGGGAGTGAGTGAGCGAGTGTGTGAGTGAGTGAGTGAGTGTGTGAGTGTGTGTGTGTGAGTATGTGATTGTGGGCGTGAGTAGGAGTGAGTGAGCATGGGAGTGAGTGAGCGAGTGTGTGAGTGAGTGAGTGAGTGAGTGAGTGTGTGAGTGTGTGTGTGTGTGAGTATGTGAATGTGGGCGTGAGTAGGAGTGAGTAAGCATGGGAGTGAGTGAGCATGGGAGTGAGTGAGTGTGTGAGTGAGTGAGTGAGTGAGTGAGTGTGTGTGTGAGTATGTGAATGTGGGCGTGAGTAGGAGTGAGTGAGCATGGGAGTGAGTGAGTGAGTGTGCGAGTGAGTGAGTGAGTGTGTGAATGTGTGTGTGTGTGAGTGAGCGTGTGTGTGTGGGTTTATGTGTTAGGGCTGACAGAAGTGGGTGAGTATGGAGAAAACAGAAGCCCAGTGCACTCTTCAGATAAAACTCTTTCAGAGCAGGACCTGTCAGACGGAAAAGAGGATTATGAAATCGTTTTGTTCCGAAATCTAAATGATGCCATGTTCGGCAGCGAAAGGGTGAAATAAAAACTTTCGCCCACTCACCTTCAGCTGAGCTCAAAGGGCGCTTTGTTTGCCTCTGTGTTGGAAGGTTATGGGTTCAAGCCCCAGTTCAGAGGTTTGACCTTCTAAAGCAGGCAAATGTATCAGTGTATGGTGGGGCTGCAGCCTTGGACATGTTGTCTATTGGATGGATGGTACCTTACACAGTTCAGTGTGATGTTAAAGATCCTACGACACTGTTAAAGAAAGACTTGTATTTCTATAGCACCTTTCACAACTACAGCATGTCCCAAAATATTTCACAGTCAGTGAAGTACTACTGTCTTTTAAATGTAGTCACCGTTATTATGTGGGGAATGAGAAACGTTTTTGGCCACAATATATGTTATATTCATATACAACAGTGACTACAACAGGGGGTGGCACGGTGGCACAGTGGTTAGCACTGCTGCCTCACAGCTCCAGGGACCCGGGTTCAATTCCGGCATCAAGTCACTGACTGTGTGGAGTTTGCATGTTCTCCCCGTGTCTGTGTGGGTTTCCTCCCACAATCCAAAGATGTGCGGGTTAGGTTGGCTGGCCATGCTAAATTGTCCCTTAACCCCCCAGGGGGCTAGCAGGGTAAATATGTGGGGTTGTTGTCGGTGCAGGCTTGATGGGTCCAATGGCCTCCTTCTGCACTGTAGGGATTCTATGACCAGATCATCTTATTTTTGTGATTGAACGGTAAATGTTGACCAGGGCACTGGGGTCAAAAGATCCTCTTTTTCTTTTCAAGTGTGATGGGATATTATACCTCCACTT
The DNA here is from genome assembly GCF_964213995.1 of Mustelus asterias. Taxonomy (NCBI): domain Eukaryota; kingdom Metazoa; phylum Chordata; class Chondrichthyes; order Carcharhiniformes; family Triakidae; genus Mustelus; species Mustelus asterias. Next base: position 85,783,906 of record NC_135817.1, read on the forward strand.
GACACACCTCGGTTTAACATGTCACCAGCACATCCAACAATGCAGCATCTCCTCAGTACCACACCTGCAATGCTGGAATTTTACCACCCCGCCCACCACGGAAATCGGAGCGGGCGAGGGGCGGACAATGGGAAGGTCCGTTGACCTCGGGCAGGATTTTACAGTTTCATAGCGAGCAAGGCCGTAAAATCCCTCCCCAAATGTCAGTCTGGAACTCGGTGCTCAAGCCAGTTATTTAAGACTGAGTTAGACAGCTTTTTGATAGACAAGGGTGTCAAGGGTTATGGGGGTCTGTGTGGGGGGGGCAACAGCAAAGTGACGTTGAGACCACATCCAGATCAGCCACGATCTTATTGAATGGTGGAGGAGGCTTGAAGGGCTGAATGGCCTACTCCTGCTCCTGAGTGCTGTGTTCCTATAAGTCACTGGAATAGGATCTGAACCCACAATCTTCTGAGTGGGAGGCAGAAGTCTTAGTCACTGAGCCACAGCTGAACACAAATGTCAAAGCTTCTATGTAGGATCTTCTGAGCTAATCTCCTTTCCATCACAGAGACAACTTCCTCCATCGTAATGCCTGCCCTAGCTAACCTGCTGCTGAAACTCGAGCTGATGTTTTTTGTTATCTTGACTATTCTAATGCTCCTCTGGCTGATTTCCCATCATTTCCCATCTTGTTAAACTTCTCACTGTGTTTACCCCAGTCCAACGCCGGCATCGCCACATCATGATTTCCCATCTTCCAGCCTCTATTCCTCTGATAGGCTGCCTCTCATACACTATATCACAACAAGCCCCCAATCACCCATCACCTCTCTGCCCACTGACCTACACTGGCTCCCAGGCCACCAATGCCTCCAATTTTCAAATCCTCATCCACGTTTTCAAATCCCTCCATGACCCCCATCTCTTAGTCCCTCCCTCTGTAATGTTTTCCAATCCCAAAGCCTTGCAAGATCTCTGCGCTCCTCCAAGTCTGGCTCAGCACATCTCCAATTTTTATTGTTCCATCACTAGTATCTGTGTCTTGAGCTGGGTGGTCTCTCAGCTCTGGAGCTCCGAGCCTTTCCTTCTCTCAATCTTTCTTGTCCTCCTGCAGGATGCTCCTTTAAGACCCACCTCTTTGACATGTCACACTTCAATCACATGTCCTAATATCTCCCTATGTAACTCAGGATCAAATTTTGCTTTATAATGCTCCCGTGACACACCTTTGGGGTGTTTCACTATATTAAAGACGCCACAAAAATGCAGCATGTTGTTATAAGAACATAAGAACTCGGAGCAGGAGTAGGCCATCTGGCCCCTCGAGCCTGCTCCGCCATTCAATAAGATCATGGCTGATCTTTGCATGGACTCAGCTCCACTTACCCACCCGCTCACCATGACCCTTAATTCCTTCACTGTTTAAAAATTTATCTATCTTTGCCTTAAAAGCATTCAATGAGATAGCCTCAACTGCTTCACTGGGCAGGGAATTCCACAGATTCACAACCCTTTGTGTGAAGAAGTTCCTCCTCAACTCAGTCCTAAATCTGCTTCCCCTTATTTTGAGGCTATGCCTCCTAGTTCTAGTTTCACCCGCCAGTGGAAACAACTGCCCTGCTTCTATCTTATCTATTCCCTTCATAATCTTATATGTTTCTATAAGATCTCCCCTCATTCTTCTGAATTCCAATGAGTATAGCCTCAGTCTACTCAGTCCTCCTCATAAGCCAACCCTCTCAACTCTGGAATCAACCTAGTGAATCTCCTCTGCACCCCCTCCAGTGCCAGTATATCCTTTCTCAAGTAAGGAGACCAAAACTGTACACAGTACTCCAGGTGTGGCCTCACCAGCACCTTATACAGCTGCAACATAACCTCGCTGTTTTTAAACTCCATCCCTCTAGCAATGAAGGACAAAATTCCATTTACCTTCTTAATTACCTGCAAACCAACTCGTTGAGATTCCTGCACAAGGACACCCAGGTCCCTCTGCATAGCAGCATGCTGCAATTTTTTACCATTTAAATAATAGTCCATTTTGCTGTTATTCCTACCAAAATGGATGACCTCACATTTACCAACATTGTACTCCATCTGCCAGACCCTCACCCACTCTCTATATCCTTTGCAGACTTTCAGCGTCCTCTGCGCACTTTGCTCTTCCACCCATCTTAGTGTCATCTGCAAATTTTGACACACTACACTTGGTCCCCAACTCCAAATCATCTATGTAAATCGTAAACAATTGCGGTCCCAACACTGATCCCTGAGGCACACCACTAGTCACTGATCGCCAACCAGAAAAACACCCATTTACCCCCACTCTTTGCCTTCTGTTAGTTAACCAATCCTCTATCCTTGCTAATACATTACCTGTAACACCGTACATCTTTATCTCATGTAGCAGTCTTTGGTGCGGCACCTTGTCATATGCCTTCTGGAAATCCAGATACACCGCATCCACAGGTTCCCCATTGTCCACTGCGCATGTAATGTTCTCAAAGAATTCCACCAAATTAGTCAAACATGACCTGCCCTTCATGAACAGGGCTTTACATCCAAATGGAACACTCAGTGCCTATTTCCCCACTCCGCACTTCTTTAAACACTGTTGTTTTCTCTCATGGCTCATTCTGCTTCAACCATTCCTGTGTAAGACTCCTTCAGTAAAAGCAAGTACAGTGGTGAGGGGATGGTTGCTGTGGCTAAGGGGGTTGCACTCTCTCTCACCCCTGAGCCAGTCAACACCTGACCACAGATTATCGGCCGATGTTCCCAATGCAACACTCAGCAAGTGTCGGAGGTCTGGCAGTAAAAGAGTTAAATGGGGTCCGTGCTGTCTTGCCCTTTCCAGTGGGTGGAAAGGGCTCCATAACCACTATATTGATGAAGGGTCTGTTCATCTCTTAGAATAGACGTAGGAAAAACTGGTCCGAAGTTGATCCTCTTTTATTGAGCACCATTTAAAATTAACACATCAGAAAGTGAAAAAGATTGATTTACTGGAGAGGGAAAGAGAGAGAAAATGCCGGTAGAAGCTGGTCCCAATACAGAGTTGATCTAAAACTTGCACAAGACTCAACTGAATTAAACGGATAACTGTTACTTACAATATATGAATTCTTATCTGTGTTATTGAAAGAGCCGGGCACACACAGTCTCCAACTTACATAAATAATTGGCAGCTGTAGAAGTTATACAGTAAATGGTAGAGCCCTTCGGAGTATTGATATGCAGAGAGATCTGGGCGTACATGTCCACCGATCACCGAAAGTGGCAACACAGGTGGATAAAGTAGTCACCAAGGCATACGGCATGCTTACCTTCATTGGTCGGGGCATTGAGTATAAAAATTGGCAGGTCATGCTGCAGCTGTACAGAACCTTAGTTAGGCCTCATTTAGAATATTGTGTACAATTCTGGTTGCCACACGACCAGAAAGATGTGAATTGTTTGGAGGGGGAATAGAAGAAGTTTACCAGGATGTTGCCTAGTCTGGAGGATAGTAGCTATGAGGAGAGGTTGGATAAACTCGGTTTGTTCTCATTGGAACGATGGAGGTTGAGGGGGTGACCTGATAGAGGTTATGAGTGGCATGGACAGATTGGATTGTCAGGTGCTCTTTCCTAGGGTAGAAAAGTCAAGTACTCGGGAACATAGGTTTAAGGTGCGTGGGGAAAAGTTTAGAGGAGATGTGCGAGGCAGGTTTTTTACACAGAGGGTGGTGAATGTCTGGAACGCGCTGCCCGGGGAGGTGGTGGGAGCAGGTACGATAGCAGCATTTAAGGGGCAACTAGACGAATATATGAATAGGATGGGAATGGAAGGATTCGGACTCCGTAAGTGCGTACGGTTTTAGTTTAGGCAGACATCATGATCGGCGCAGGCTTGGAGAGCCGAAGGGCCTGTTCCTGTGCTGTACTGTCCTTTGTTCTTTGTCCTTTGTATATTGTGCTGCAGTTTAGTCATTCGAGAACATAGAAGTTCTCTCAAGTGTTCTAGGCCCCAATGAATATCACTAAAATACAGACAATCCCTTATTTATCGCACTGCTGTTGGTGGGACCTGGTTACGTGCAAGTTGGCTCCCTCATTTCCCAGCATTATGACAATCCAAATGCATTACATTGATTGTAAAGGGCACTGGGGCATTCTGAGGATGTGAAAGGCGCCACAGAAGTGCAAATATTTCCTTTAAACCTTCTGCTGCTTGGGTGTTCCTGGTATCTTGGCTCAGAAAGTTGCACTCAAGTTCCACTCCGGGTGGGCAAACAGCAAACTGTTCTTTGTCCTTCGTTCTGTGAAAAACGTTGAGCATCATTCCTGCTAATGCTGTATTTCGAAAGAATACAGCCAATTTCTAAGCTCATCCCAGAATTCCCAGCTGAGTCTAAAATGTGGCCAAGTTAGCTTTAAAGCGCAGCATGGTTAGTTACACAGGGGCAGAAATACCTCAAGATGAAGTCTTTCAACTGAAGCAAACCAAATAAAGGATCCCACATTGAAGAAGAGCAGGGGAGTTCTCCCCAGTGTCCTCAGTGAAAATCCCTTAACCAGCATGGCTATAAACCAGAGCCCCTGTCATTATTGCATTGATGTTTGTGGGAGCTTGCTGTGCAGTTTCCTCATTTACAACAGTGACTCCATTCAGAAAATATGTTACTGGCCAGAAAGTGCTTTGGGATGTCCTGACATTATAGAACGTGAAAGGAGCATGAGTACTTTCTTAACAGAACATTTGCTTTCAGGCATCTAGTTTATATCTTTTTTCAGTATTTCTAAGGGACAAAAGCAGCAGTGTCCTGTAACTTTAAAATATATAGCCTCAGCCTCATTGATGTTCTTTCTTGCATCGACCAGCTGGTTTTGTGGTTTTTATTAAGTGCCCTGTTTGAATAATGAACACCCAAAGCATGTATCTTTCATGTGAACTCCGCAGCCCTCCTTGTTACAGAGTCATAATTGTATGGAGAGGGTGGGGTGGGGGTTTAAAGGATTAGACCTTCTTGTTCATTCAAAAGCACTGCATTTCCATTCCCAGATGTGTGCTGAGATTCAACCTTAGCCGACTTTCCGTCTCCCCTTCTTAATGCATGAGATTCTCATCCTTATATTCAAATCCCTCCTTAGCCTTGCCCCACCAACCTTCATTGACACCAGGCTCCCCCCCACCCCACCCCATTCCCCCCGCCATTTCACCCCCACAACCCTCTGTCACTATCTCCAGACCTCTTCCAACTCCAAAAACCTCTGCAATTCTGACCTCCCTCAAATCCCAATTTTAACCGACAGTGGCCACACCTTCATCTACCTCTGGCTTAAGCTCTGTGAAGCAGTTGAGTCTACCTCATTGAATGTTTTTAAGGCAAGGATAGATACATTTTTGAACAGTAAAGGAATTAAGGGTTATGGTGAGCGGCCGGGTAAGTGGAGCTGAGTCCACGAAAAGATCAGCCATGATCTTATTGAATGGTAGAGCGGGCCCGAGGGGTCAGATGGACTACTCCTGCTCCTAGTTCTTATGTTCTTATTAATTCCCTCCCTAAACCTCTCCCACCTCTCTTTCCCCCTTTACGATTCTCCTTAAATTGATCATCCTTTTGGTCACTGGTTCTTATGTACAGAAGCGTAGTAGTTATGTTACTAGACTCGTAAACATGAGCATTAATCCCACTAAGATGTTTCGAGAATTTAAATTGAATTAGTTGAATCAATCTGGAATTTTAAAAAAAACTAGTCTCACTAATGGTGACCATGAAACTATCAAATTGTTGGTACCAATTACCAAACTACCAGGCTCACTGACGTCCTTTAGAGAAGAAAATCTGCTATGTTTACCTGGTTTGGCTTACATGTGACTCCAGACCCACAGCAATGTGGTTGTCTCCGAACTGCCCACTGAAATGGCCGTGTGAGACACTCAGTTGTACCAGGCTGCTCCCCACACCGACCGCAGTGCTTCAAGAATGTGGCACCTTCTCAAGGGCAGTTAGGGATTGGCAGTAAATGTTGGCCTTGCCAGTGACACCCATATCCGAGAAAGAGTATTCCAAAAATGTATCTAACATGGTTTCAAATTAATTTTGATCGTGTTCCTACGAAGCATCTCTGGGATGATTTGCTATGTTAAAGGTGCTATTTAAATGCAAGTTCTTGTTGCTGTTAGTGTGCTATGCAATGGCCTCACTTGGCTGGGATGACACAAGAGATGTTAGATTGACTTTAGGGCCTGTAAGGTGGACAGAGAGGCAGGTGAGATCGGGAGATAATCATTCCGGGTCCGCTGCTCCAGACTGCTATCTAGCGACCCCTGCTGGGAAAAGCCAGTGTGTAGGTTGTTTTGGGCAGGATTGTGGTGAGACTGTAAATACCACTACGTCGGACCAGCCCCACAATGGAACTGCCCAGTACCAACTCGGCAGTGAGAATTGAAATTGGTCCCTATGCATTTCCCGGGAGCTATGGACGAGGGGTATCCATCTGAGTGAGAGAACACAAGAGCATGAAGATGACCATGGAACGTACCGGAGTCCAACCCCTTGTGGTGAATGTGTGGAATTCACTACTACAGAATGTGGTCGAGCCCAAAACGTTGTGTGATTTCAAGTCAAAATTAGCTATAGCTCTTGGAGCTAAAAGGATCAAGGGATATAGGGGGAAGGCGGGATCAGGATATTGAATTTGATGATCAGTCATGATCAAAATGAATGGCGGAGCAGGCTCGAAGGGCCGAATGGCCTACTCCTGCTTCTAGTTTCTATGGACAAAATTGGGCGCAAGGGGGAAAAGAGCCTCAATCACAGATGCAATAATGTATTACGACGGAACATCCACAGAGAATGTGGGGTCAGGTCTCACCACGGCAGTTTAACAATTGAAGGCTTGTTTATAAATTTTGGAAATGTAAAGCTAGCCGTGAGTAAACGTGACCATGAAAGCTGCTGGGGTGGTGGGAAAGGGAAAGCATCGAGTTCAGTAATGTCCTCCAGGGAAGGAAATCTGCCATCATTATCTGCTCTGGGACTCACAGCAAGATAACTGGCTCTTTGTCACCCTCTGGAGTGGTGCAGCTCAGTTCAGGGCAGTTAGGGATGGCTAATAGACGTCAGTCTCGCTCGTGATACCCGCATCCTGAGAACGGATTTAACAAAATGCAATTTCATTTTGTGTCTCGGGAGAATCAATATAGATTCAGATAAAGATTTGGAGCTTTCCATCATGTTTCCATGAAGGATATTGATCGATTGGATGTGGCTGATCTGAAGTCCGACATCTTTAGTTGCCTGAATATTCCTTAGATCAGCTGCAGCTTCACACACACCGGTATGCGTAGCCTAAAGCCACCTACTCGCACCTCCAAAACATTCCCAACTCTGCCCCTGCCTCCAATTCAAGCAGTCTTGATTTTAACATTCTCATCCATGTTTCCAAACTCCACCCCCCATGCCTCAACCTTCCCTATCTCAGTAATCTCCACCAGCCTCTGAGACATCTCTACTCATTTCCCTCTGGCTTCTTGAGCATTCACAATTTTAATCACTCGCCATTGATGTCACTCAATGGCAGCTGTGTGTGCCATGGACAAGATGCAGTGCAGCAACTCACCAAGGCTCCTTCGACAACACCTTCCAAACCCGTGATCTTTACCACCTAGAATGACAAAGGCAGCAGATGTATGGGACCACCACCACCTGAAAATTCCCCTCCAATTCACTTCCTGACTTGGAAATATATCACTGTGCCTTCACTGTCACTGGGTCAAAATCCAGAGGGGCACTGACAGGGTGGATGTGGAGAAGATGTTTCCTCTTGTGGCAGAATCTAAAACTAGGGGCCACTTTTTAAAAATAAAGGATCAGATAGGACAGAAATTAGGAGAATTTATTTCCTTCATAAAGTCATAGAGGTTTACAGCATGGAAACAGGCCCTCCGGCCTAACTTGTCCATGCCGCCTTTTTTTTATACCACTCAGCTAGTCCCAATTGCCCGCATTTGGCCCATATCCCTCTGTACCCATCGTACCCATGTAACTGTCTAAATGCTTTTTATAAGACAAAATTGTACCCGCCTCTACTACTACCTCTGGCAGCTTGTTCCAGACACTCACCCACTGTGTGAAAAAATTGCCCCTCTGGACCCTTTTGGATCTTTCCCCTCTCACCTTAAACCTATACCTTCTAGTTTTAGACTCCCCTTCAGAGGCCATGAGTCTCTGGAACTCTCTTCCTAAAAAGGCAGTGGAAGCAGAGTCTTTGAATATTTCTAAGGCAGAGCAAGATGGATTATTGAATAACGAGGGGGTGAAAGGCTATTGGGGTTGACAGGAATGTGGAGTTGAGGTTACAATCAGATCAGCCATTCTCTTATTGAATGGTGGAACAGGCTCGAGGGGCCGAGTGGCCTACTCCTGCTCCTAATTCATATGTATGTTTGTAAAATCCTGGAACTTCTTTCTGAACAACACAGTGGATATACGTACACCACATGGACTGCAATGGTTCAAGACAGCAGCTAACCTGCACCACCTCCTTAAGGGAGGAGCCATAAATGCTGGCCGAGCCAGCAAAGCCCACACCCCGTGAACGAATACATTTTTAAAAACTGGCCTCATTATGACCTACCCACTCACTATCCAGTGGGGTTGACCCTGCACCATTGAAAATCTAGCCTCTGTGCCACATTCATACGGTGCACTTACCAAGTGGACCATTGGGAAAGGTATGATGCCAGTCCTAAGCCGAGTAATGATATAATAAGCACCATCTTCTCTGTGGCAGTTACAACAAGGGTTCAGAGAAGTGAGGATTCCTGTGAAAATTCACCCCAGTGCGGTTTATTGCTCTCTCCAGGGGGCTCACAGGGGCCATGGACATCTTTTCCATTACTTTGCCCATTTTAGCAACTCAGAATGGGACCATTACAAGAGTTGCGGATTTACATCTGGCCTCAGAGTCTTGAGAACCCACTCCAGTGCAGTACTGAGGGAGTGCTGCACTACTGGAAGTTCAGTTTCCCAGCTGAACCATTTAAACCAAGTTCCCGTCTACCATCTCAGGTGCGAGTAAAACATTGCCTGGCTGTTATTTCAAAGAGGAACTCAATATTTATCACCGAGTTCACATCGCAACAGCAGATTATTGATTTGATTTTGATTTATTATTGTTGCATGTATTAGTATGCAGTGAAAAGTATCGTTTCTTGCGCGCTGTACAAAGCATATTGTTCATAGAGAAGGAAACAAGAGAGTGCAGAATGTAGTGTCACAGTCATAGCTAGGGTGTAGAGAAAGATCAACTTCATGCTAGGTAGGTCCATTCAAAAGTCTGTCAGCAGCAGGGAAGAAGCTGTTCTTGAGTCGGTTGGTACGTGATCTCAGACTTTTGTATCTTTTTCACGACGGAAGAAGGTGGAAGAGAGAATGTCCAGGGTGCGTGGGGTCCTTGATTATGCTGGCTACTTTTCTAAGGCAGCGGGAAGTGTAGACAGAGTCAATGGATGGGAGGCTGGTTTGAGTAATGGACTGGGCTTCATTCATGACCTTTTGTAGTTTCTTGCAGTCTTGGGCAGAGCAGGAGCCAGACCAAGCTGTGACACAACCAGAAAGAATGCTTTCTATGGTGCATCCGTAGAGATTGGTGAGAGTTGTAGCTGACATGCCAAATTTCCTTAGTCTTCTGAGAAAGTAGAGGCATTGGTGGGCTTTCTTAGCTATAGCGTCCGTATGAAGGGACCAGGACAGGTTGTTGGTGATCTGGACACCTAAAAACTTGAAGCTCTTGACCCTTTCCACTTTGTCCCCATTGATATAGACAGAGGCGTGTCCTCCACTACGCTTCCTGAAGTCGATAACTATCTCCTTCATTTTGTTGACAATGAGGGGAGAGATTATTGTCATTGCACCAGTTCACCAGATTCTCTATCTCTTTCCTGTACATGGAGACATTACCTGGCCATGATCACTTTGCGGTCTGTGGGAGCTTGCTGTGCACCAATTGGCTGCTGTGTTCCCCTACATTACAACAGTGACTACTCTTCAAACAAAAAGGTACTTCATTGGCCTGAAATAGCATTGGGGATGTCCTGAGTTTGTGAAAGGCGCTCCAAGTTATATTTACTTAAAATTGTTTTGGAAAACTGTTGACTGATACATTGCGATGATGTTTTTAATTGAGTTTCTTTTTGCACAAGAGTAATAATTGTGTGTGTGTGGGGGGGGGGGGGGGGGGGGGGTTGGGCAGGAAGGGCATTGTTCTGAAATTTTAGGTGTGTTTTAAGGAGCTGTGTGTGTGTGAGAAAGAGAGAGTATAATCAGCAGGAGGCGCCAGAGACCTTTTCCTCTTTGAAGACAAGAGCATCATTCTCCTCTGCTCCCTCTCATTAACCCAGCAGCACATTGTGTGTGAGCGATGTACTCAAATCAGACAGACCATCAAATAACTTGCAGTGTGCCCTGATGAGCAGACTGACATTCAGTATCCTGAGCATAGCAAGGGGGAGAGGGGGCTGAGCAATTCTTTCTACCATCTCTCTCTCTCTCTCTCTGCAAGACAATCCCCGCAACCTTAAACCAAGAAAGAGAGACATTGATCTGCCTGACTTTTGGTGACGTTCGTCTCTCTGTCTATCTCATCTTTGAGCTTACCCCAGTCCAACGCCGGCATCTCCTCATCATATCTCATCTTTGGCCTTCCCGACAAAGTTCACTCCCAAACACAAAACCCTCCTGGTCCCCTCGACCTCCACCCCAGCCTCCTCGCCCCATCAGAGAGGAAGATCATTTAATGGCATGAAATAGCCACTGTTCTTTCTGAAATGAACATGGAAAAGAGGGGGGGGGGGGGTTTGCAGGCGGAGCTGAGGGTGTTGTAGAGGGGAGGGTTACTTCTAGACAAGGCAGATGGAATTCCAGCCACCATCGCAGCTTCCAATTCCCACTGAACGGAGTGGATTCCATCAGCAACATTGCATCCATCCCTCCTCCCCGGATAGACTCTGCAAAACAAAAGAAATGTTCGCAGCAAAAAAAAAGAATGTCACTTGTATTTTTTAGTGAACTTCGCAGAGTGTAGGGGCAGAGAGGGAGAGAGAGAGAGAGATGCTGTGGACTTGTCTAAGTGCACCCTGACATGTTTGGAGTTTATAGGATGACTGATTGGCGATGGAAACATTTGTTTTAAAGTATTTAAAACTGCTTTGTATATACAGCGTGCGAGTTCGCCCCTCTGTACAGAGAGTTGTCTGAGTGGTGTAATTAACTAGAGAAATTAAAGCGGGTGGTGGTGGTGGTGGGGCAGGGGGGGAGGGGACAGAGTCTGCCAAAAGAGGGGAGAAAATCATTTTCTATCTGTGGTGAATTTGAAAATGAGACCTACAAAGTAATTCTCTGATCGCTCGGCTACAGTTCCTTTGAATGGCTGTCGTTTTGTCTCTTTATTCTGGTTGAATGGTTGATCACAAACCTTTCCTCAACTCCTTTCTCCACCCGCACCCCCACCGCCCCCACCCCCACCCCCACCCCCGCCTTCTTTCCCCCCCCAAGTTGTGTGAATCTCTCCCTGTGTCATTTCCAGTTTGTCTGCTGCTTCACAGCACATCAGTGTGTGTATACTAGATTGCAGCAGACACACAGATAACACCAGAGTAAGTCACAGGGATTCACTCAGCAGCACAAACACTGACACACACACACACCCACACAACTGGAGGAGGAGATGCGAGAGGATTACTGTGAAGCTTTTGCCACATGGAACCCAGAAGGCACAGGTTGAGAATGAATCCTCACTCCATCTCAGCGAAACTCTGATGAATAGCAAGGACCTGGCGTTGGGGGAGAGAGCACATCACACCCAGGGTGTCTCTGTGTGTGGGGGGGTGTGTGTGCGTGGGTGTGCTTTCTGTCCCCTACATTGGAGCGAGCAAAGCCGGCGTGTGCTGCACTCTCCAGTACTGGGAAGAAAAGTTGCATCGCGCAGCCCTGCCGAAGGAGTTCATTCACCGAGAGCTCTCTCTCTCTCTCCTCTCTCTATCTGATTGATTTATTCCCAGTCCCAGCTACAAAACCGACTGTGAACAACACTGAAGATCAAACTGCCTGCCTTCAGTCGCTAGGGGAACTATTTCAACTTGCTGCTGCTGCCGCCGCCTCTCTTAATTTACCCTCACCACCTTCCAACAAATTACACATTTCTCTGTGTCTTTGCCTCGGATCTGTTTCTGAGTGTGTGTGTGCCTCTCTCTCTCTTTGGGAAGTTGCCTCTGCAATCCGACGCACCTCCAAACCTTCCCCTGGCCAGCAGTGATGCCAGGATGGCCTTGCTGACATATCTACTGGCTGCCTGTGGATTAGTGTCCTCTCAAGTTTATGGTGAGTGCTATCTCTCGCTCTCTCAGTTGGGGGAATTGGACCTCCTCACGGTGTTATTCTGCACACTAGTCCTTCCAGCTTTGGGAATGTGGGGGTTTGGACAGGGTGCTGCTCTCTGTTTCTTTGTGGGGGTTTTTGATTTTGCCAGAATGTGAGACACACAGTCTTGAAAAGCTCTCTCTCTCTCTCGTCTGAAGTATATATCGCTGTGTAACAGATGTTTAAACCGCATGAATTCGCCCTTGACGGTATAATCTGTAAACTTTAAAACATTCCGCTTCAGGCAAGAATTCAGGTTCCCTCATGCAGTCAAAGAGAAGATTATTTTTTGAAAAACGAAACTGCCTATAACAATCCTGTGGGATTGACCCGATGTGTGTGTGTGTGAGAGAGAGTGAGGGTGTGTAAGTGTGTGAGAGAGAGTGAGGGTGTGTGAGAGAGAGGGTGTGGAAGTGTGTGAGAGAGAGAGTGAGGGTGTGTGAGACAGAGTGAGGGTGTGTAAGTGTGTGTGTGAGAGAGAGTGTGTGTGTGAGTGAGGGTGTGTAAGTGTGTGTGAGAGAGAGTGAGGGTGTGTAAGTGTGTGAGAGAGAGAGTGAGGGTGTGTGAGAGAGAATGAGGGTGTGCAAGTGTGTGAGAGAGAGAGAGAGTGAGGGTGTGTAAGTGTGTGTGAGTGAGGGTGTATAACTGAGAGAGAGTGAGGGTGTGTGAGAGAGAGAGTTAGGGTGTGTAAGTGTGAGAGAGAGTGAGGGTGTGTGAGAGAGAGAGTTAGGGTGTGTAAGTGTGAGAGAGAGTGAGGGTGTGTAAGTGTGTGTGAGAGAGAGTGAGGGTGTGTAAGTGTGTGAAAGAGTTAGGGTGTGTAAGTGTGTGAGAAAGGGAGTGAGGCTGTGTAAGTGTGTGAGAGAAAGAGTAAGTGTGAGAGAGAGCGAGGGTGTGAGAGTGTGTGAGAGTGAGAACGTGAAAGTGTGAGAGTGTGAGTATGTGTAAGTGTGAGTGTGCGTAAGTGTATGTAAGTGTGAGAGTGTGTGTAAGAGTATGTAAGTGTGTGTGTGGGTGAGTGTGTGTGTGTGTGAGAGAGTGTATGTGTGAGAGAGTATGTGTGAGAGTGTGAGTGTGTGTAAGGGGTTGCAACTCCTGGAGCTTTTGTAAGGTTGGGATGTAATTGTGGCTGAGTTCAGAGTAAGTGCTTTTTCCACAGCGCAGACAGGGAAGCTTCAAATGCTCGGCATTTATCCCCCAGAATACTCGAATCAAAGCGCTCCCATCAGCATTTGATCAACTTTGGAAATAGGAAGATGAGGCTGAACACAGTCTCTCGGGGGCTGGGATGATTTTGTGCTAATGTAACAGTTGATGGTGAATTATTTTCTTAATCTAACGGAGCCAATGGACAATATTTCACTGAGTGTATCGAGCTGGATGGAATGAATATTCTGAACAGTATTGTTAGAGCAGCGCTGGTGATAAAGCTGGGAGTGGGAATGCAATGCTTGTGGAGATTCTGCTGATGACTGGGAGAGGGAGAGAGTGTGTATGTGTAAATCTGGAGTGGGTCGATAGGGAGATGATGTGAGGCGCTGATGAGAGGAGGGACCAGTCCCAGAAAGCTCCAGACTTCCAGTCGGTCAGACAGACATGAAAGCTCATCCTGAAACCCATCACTCCAACCGGAATTCCCAGAAAAGCTGGAGCCTCAGTGCCCATGATCACAGTGTGGCTAACATTTATACAGGGGATGATATGGGTTCACAGTGTGTTAGAGTTTGGATAGGGTGGCAAGTGGTTAGCACAGCTGCCTCACAGCACCAGGGACCCGGGTTCAATTCCCGGCTTGGGTCACTGTCTGTGTGGAGTTTGCACATTCTCCCTGTGTCTGCATGGGTTTCCTCCAGGTGCTCTGGTTTCAAAGATGTGTGAGTTAGGTGAATTGGCCATGCTAAATTGCCCCTTACTGTCAGGGGGACTAGCTAGGGTAAATGCATAGGGTTAAGGGGATAGGGCCTGGGTGGGATTGTGGTCGGTGCAGACTTGATGGTCCGAATGACCTCCTTCTGCACTGTAGGATTCTATGATAGGAGATGGTATGGGTTCACAGTGTGTTAGAGTTTGGATAGGTGATGATATGAGTAGACAGTGTTAGAGTTTGGATAGGGGACTCTGGGTTCACAGTGTGTTAGAGTTTGGATAGGGGACTCTATGGGTTCACAGTGTGTCTCTCCTTTTGTCCCCACTCTCCCTCCATCTCCTTCCTCCCCCAGTCTTCTCCATCTCTCAGTTCCCTTCCTGCTCTTGTCCGCTCCCTCCATCAGTCCTCTGCCTCCTCCAGTCCATGCCCAGCCTCACCAAGGACTGAAGAGGTTTTGAACTCTGTCCCAGACCATTCCTCGAACACTAAGATTATTGAATTATAAAGGCAATGTATTGGGGCTCCTACAATTTCAAAATGAACCTCTTTAAGAATCAGATCAAAGCAATTTGGATAAACACCTCTAAATTCAAATCATTCACTTGGCCTGAACATGTGTCAACTCAACACCACCCAATGATCACCCACTCTGTCCACGTTCTCTGACACAGCACCGGACACTGTGCTTCATTTAAACGATTAGATAATTCATTCTTTAATGCAAGAAGGGATTTGAAATGATCAATGGAGTGCAGTGAAAGCCTACACACATCTGTTAAATCCTCAGAGGGCAGAGTTTCTCGACTGATTCTCCTTTACAAATTCCAGTTGTCTGTATAGCGCGCAAGAAACAATACTTTTCACTGTATATGAATACATGTGACAATAATAAATCAAATCCAGTCCGATCTGTTCCAAATCTTTAATCAGCCAGAGGAGGAAAAGAGTTAGCGGGAGGATAGCAGGCAAGTGGAGAAAGAGTGGAACGAAGGGGCAGCACGGTGGCACAGTGGTTAGCACTGCTGCCTCACAGTGCCAGGGACCCGGGTTCTAATCCCGGCTTGGATCACTGTCTGTGTGGAGTTTGCACATTCTCCCCGTGTCTGCGTGGGTTTCCTCCGGGGGCTCTGGTTTCCTTCCACTGTCCAAAGATGTGCAGGTTAGGTTGATTGGCCATGGTAAATGGGCCCTAGTCCATATGTAGGGTGGGATTGTTGTCGGTGCAGGCTCGATGGGCCGAATGGCCTCCTTCTGTACTGTAGGGGTTCTATAGATTCTATAAGGGCAAGAAGAGGGGGAACTGTGAGAAGAATGAGAGGAGGAATGGGAGAGTGTAGGGGTCAAATCCCTGATTCACCTTCTGTCTTAGAGTGAGGAAGAGATTAGGGAGCCTCTCACTACCTCAACCTGAGGCTGAGAATAGTTTGTGGAGTCAGGTATCAGCCCAATCTGATGTGTATTTCATTGAACATTATGGATCTGAATAACTGCTATAAGAGGTAACGGCAAGTTAGTTCCATTTGACAAGAGCTTTGGTGCATTTGATTCCATTCTCTCTTATTTTCAGTGCATCTATTAACACATCAACTGAAATTCCTACCTGTGATACTTGCAACTCAGACTTTAACCAATTTTGAAATAGTTAATGGTACAAGGAAGAGAATAATCTCTTTTGTCATCTGTTTGAATAGTGAATCTCTCCTGAACTCTGAAGAGGACAGGCAGTATCAGTCAAAGCACTGAAAGTTGAGAGAGTCGAACCACGCTGATACACTTGATGGTTAAGACTGGTTAATCCAGCCTGACACTGAAAGCTAGAACTGCGATTGTGTGTAAATTTGATCTTTCAGATTCTAAATCAGTGCTCAGTGCAGTGGTTAAACTGTTTATCTTCAACAAGGCCCAACATGTCTCAACCATTCCTCTTCTCTTCCACTCCCCTATCCTTCCATTCCCTTCCCCTTCTTACGCCCTTCGCTTTCCACCAGTCCTTTCCCTCCCTCCCTCCCTCCCTCCCTTCCTCCCTGCCTCCTTCCATGCCTGCCTCCCTCCCTTCCTCCCTGCCTCTCTCCCTCCCTGCCTCCCTCACTCCCTCCCTCCTTCCTCCCCTCTCTGCCTCCCTGCCTCACTCCCTCACTCCCTCCCTCCCTCCCTTCCTCCCTCCCTCCCTCCCTCCCTCCCTCCCTCCCTCCCTCCCTCCCTCCCTCCCTCCCTCCCTCCCTCACTCACTCCCTCCCTGCCTCCCTCTCAGCCTGCCTGCCTCCCTCCCTCCTTTCCTGCCTCCCTCCCTCCCTCCCTGCCTCCCTCTCTCACGGCCTCCCTCCCTCCCTCACTGCCTCCCTCCCTCCCTCCCTCCCTCCCTCCCTGCCTCCCTCTCTCACTGCCTCCCTCCCTCCCTCCCTCACTGCCTCCCTCCCTCCCTCCCTCCCTTCCTCCCTTCCCCCTCCCTTCCCTCCCACCCTCCCTCCCTCTCTGCCTCCCTCCTTCCCTTCCTCCCTACCTCCCTTCCTGCCTCCTCGCCTCCCTCCCTCCCTCCCTCCCTCCCTCCCTCCGTCCCTGCCTTACTCCCTCCCTCTCTCCCTCCCTGTCTCCCTCTCTCCCTGCCTCCCTCTCTCCCTGCCTTCCACCTTCCCTGCTTCCCTTCCTCCCCTTCCCCTCTTTCATCTCCCCTTGTACATCTCTTTCCTCTTCCCTGATAGTGTCCCATACATGAATGGGAGGTATACAGTCAAATCGCAGCTCGTTTGGTTCCAGAACCCTCAGGCTGGTAACCTTCAAACAATCTCCTCTTCACCCATTGTATCACAGGTTCTGGCCTTGTTTTTTTCTTTTTAAAGACAGAAACCAAGGTCCATTGGATTCTTGAGCACAGGTCAAATGGAAACGAAACACACAAGGTCAATGAGGAAGATGGGGCAGATGTTGGTTTCATGGTAATGTCATTAAACAATGTCTTTAGGGAAGGAAATCTGCTGTCATTACCTGGTCTGGCCTACGTGTGACTCCAGATTCTTAACCAGCATGGCCCAGCAAGCCTCTCAGTTCAAGAGCAATTAGAAATGGGCAACAAATGCTGACTGTGCCAGTGACACCCCACATCCCATCAAAGAATAAAGAAAAAGAGTAGTGGTTACATGACACTATTTCTGGATTTATCTTGTCTCTTAATTTTCTCTTGGTATCCAATTGTTCTTCACTTTTACAAAGGGAGGCAATGGTCTAGTGGTATTAGTGCTGGACTATAAATCCAGAAGCTCAGCTAATGTTCTGGGGACCCGGGTTCGAATCCCACCACGGCAGATGGTGGAATTTGAATTCAATGAAAAAATATCTGGAATTAAGAATCTACCGATGACCATGAAACCATTGTTGATTGTAAGAAAAACCCATCTGGTTCCTTTAGGGAAGGAAATCTGCCATCCTTACCTGGCCTGGCCTACATGTGACTCCAGGGCCACAGCAATATGGTTGACTCTCAATTGCCCTCCAAGGGCAACTCGGGATGGACAATAAATGCTGGCCAGCCAGCGACGCCCATGTCCCACAAATGAATAAAAAAAGGTGGTGAGGAAGACTGGGAGAGGTGAGGGCTTCCAGAAGTTTGCTGTCCCTGAAAAAAAATGAGATGGATTCAGAGACGATTTATTTTTTAAAAATCATTCTCAGAGTGTGAGGGTCGCTGTCAAGACTGGCCTTGCAATCCGCTCAGTGCAAAGGTGATTAGATATTGGGCAACAAATATGGCATCCACATCTTATGAAATAATTAATTTTTAAGCAAGGGCCAGTGAGCCATCTTCTTGAACAACGGTGGGATTGAATACAATGGCGTGTCTTGTCCGGCTAGTTTAGAGGGCAGTTAAGAGTCAACCATATTGCTTTGGGTTTGGAGTCACGTGTAGGCCACCTTACGGGTAAGGACGGCACAGTCCCTTCACTGAAAGCACATGAGTGAACCAGCTGGGTTTTTGCAACAAATCCAACAGCCTCATGGCCGCTTTTGCCGATACCAGTTTTTTATTCCCATTATATGAAGGTTAGGTGGATTGGCCATGCTAAATTGCCCCTTCGTGTCGGGGGACTAGCTAGGGTAAATGCATGGGATTATGAGGACATGGCCTGGGTGGGATTGTGGTTGGTGCAGACTCAAATGGGCCGAATGGACTCCTTCTGCATTGTATGATTCTATGATCTATTATCTATTTATAAACTGAATTCAAATTCTCAAACCACCGTACCCAGAACTAACCACAGCTTAGAAACACTGAGGGTGTGGTGGAGAGGAAGAGTGTGTAAGGCAGTGTCGGGAGGGGTGAGGCATGGGTGGGGGGAAGCGACTGGTCATGGGGGGGAGGAATTGGGACCTTAGGAAGGTCAAGGAAAGGGAGTTCAAAGGTGCAGTAATAATAGTCAAGAGAGATAAGAAAGATGATGATGGAGAGAAAGATGTTGGAGGCTCAGGTGGTGAGGTAGCACCTCTCCAGTGATCCAAGATGATTTTGAATGGTGTCCCAGGTGTGTGACAGCTTATCTGCAGTGATTACTGAACCACGAGTCTGGCAAAAGAGAGGCAAAATAATATTTTTTTGAGTAAGTCAGAGACTCCAGTTGGCCTGAAATATACCGAACTATGGGAATATATCTCAAACCACCCCTTCGAAAGGTGGTGAACCTCTTCGGACTGAGGTGAGGAGAAATTTCTTCATCCAGAGGGTGGTGAATGTGTGGAATTCACTACCACAGAAAACAGTTAAGGCCAAAATGTTGTGTGATTACAGGAAGAAATTAGATATGGCACGAGGGGTTAAAGGAGTTAAGGGATATGGGGGGAAGCGGGGGGGGGGGTCAGGATATTGAATTTGATGATCAGCCGTGATCAAAATGAATGGCGGAGCAAGCTTGAAGGGCTGAATGGCCTCCTCCTGCTTCTCATTTCTATGTTTCTATATCATGTTGTCCTGAAAGTTCTCTGATGGTATCTGAATCTGGTGGTCAGTACCACCACCAGGGGAAGAAGGTTTAATATGTCATTCTCAGCAGTGTGAGAAGGCCTGGAAAAGGGGAGGCCTTAGCTAGCTCAGAATCATTTGAAGCTTGGAAGGAGCTTTGAAGTGATGTTGTTGGCTCTGAGTCAGTAACTCCCTATTCCTGACGCAGAGTCCAGGCCAACTTCCCTTAATGCAATGCTGAGGGAGTGCTGCAGGGCTGGGGGCACCATCCTTTTAGATGAAGCCCTCTTGAGTGAGTGCTTACAATCCCTTGGCCCTTATTTGTAAGAACTGAGGGAAGGAATAAGGGTGGCATGATGGCACAAAGGTGGCACAGTGGCTAGCACTGCTGCCTCACAGTGCCAAGGACCTGGGTTCAATTCCAGTCTGTGTGGAGTTTACACATTCTCCCCGTGTCTGCGTGGGTTTCCTCCAGGTGTTCCGGTTTCCTCCCACAGTCCAAAGATGTGCAGGTTAGGTTAATTGGCCGTGCTAAATTGTCCCTTAGTGCCCAAAGATGGGTAAGTTAGGGCGATGAGCAAGGTAAATACCTGGGGTTACAGGGATAGGGCCTGGGTAAGATGCTGTTTCGGAGACTCAGTACAGACTCGATGGGCTGAATGACCTCCTTCTGCACTGTAGGGATTCTACGATTCAATGAGATCTGACTGCCCTGAACCAACATCACTGTAACAGGTGATTTGGCCATGTACCCCGATTGTGGGAGCTTGCTGCATGCAGATTGGTTGCCCCATTTTCCTCATGCTGCAACAATGACGACACATCGAAGGACACGATTGAGTGTAAAGCACGTTGGGACATCCTTGGTGGGGATAGACATTGCATAGATACATGCTTTGCTCTTTAATGGCGCTGATAACTAAACAGAGGGTTGGTGCTAATGTCTTTAAAGTTTATTTATTAGTCACAAGTAGGCTTACATTAACACTGCAATGAAATTACTGTGAAATTCCCCTAGTCACCACACTCCAGCACCTGTTCGGGTACACTGGGGGAGAATTTAGCGTGGCTAATGCACCTAACCAGCACGTCTTTCGGACTGTGGGAGGAAACCGGAGCACCCGGAGGAAACCCACACAGACACAGGGAGAATGTGCAGACTCCGCACAGACAGTGACCCAAGCCGGGAATCGAACCCGGGTCCCTGGCGCTGTGAGGCAGTGGAGGAAACGAGGTTGCTCTACACAGAAAGATGGGAGGTGAAAGGAGTCATCCGGCAGATAATGTCCTGCCATTGGACCATTCATCATTCTTTTTAATTTAATATTTGAATGTCGATCACACTTTGTTAATGGGCAGAGGAAAACTGGAACGCTAACCGTACTTGCTACAGCTTTAATTATTCATTAATATATCGGAAAGGAACATGCTGAGGGATAGAGAGTGAACGCAATTAAACAGCTCAGTGAAACTGACAACTCAGATCTGAGTAGGTTCTGTGCTACAGAATGTAATTAATGTACTGAATTGTTTGTACAAAACAAATGCAATTAACTAGCTGGCCAGAAAAGCCGACAAGGAAACAACATCATTTATTCTATCTTTTACGGATCACCTTTTCTTTCGATTGTGTGAAGCGTCACCCTCATGATGCAAAGTTACACCAGAGGATGTGAAAGAGGAACGAAGCATTTCTGCAATGTCCTCCGCTCCCCTCCCCTCTCCCTCCCCCTACCCCTACCCTTCCGACAAAACGATCTCTTCTTCCCAACAGCAGGATGCACAAGCCTTTGTTCCGTCAAGAGCAAAGCACCTAATTACCGAGTAACATCTGGACCTTCAGCCTGCTTAATGCAAACAGCTGTCTGCTCCCCCCACACCCTCCCCCTTCCCCACTACCTCAACAGGGTCACATACTCATCTCGGCATCGCAAGGTCACGGGTTTCAGCCCCACTCCTGAGGCTGTGGCGATGCAGGCTGGTAACCCCAGTCCAGCACTGAGGGAGTGCCACACCGTCAGAGATATCACTTTGCAAAAGTGATGTTAAAAACTAGACCTTACAACAAAGGATTACACTTTTGAAGTATCTCATTGGTTGCAAGACGCTCCACAGGTTGTGCACAGTGCGATAGAAATATAAGTTGTTCTTTCCCTGGTGAGTAGTCAGACCCTGGAGGGACGGGAATATTGGCCACTGGTGTACAGTCTTTACTGCCCACCTTTGGTTGCTGTGAGGCTGCTTCCCAGTGGGGAATGATGGGGCCTGTGCCTTTTCAAAAGTGCTTTATTTTTAACAACTTTATGTCAAAGCCAAGAGTGAAAAACATTGAGCGCCAAACTGGAGTCACGTATAGACCCAGGTTAGGTACGGACGGCAGCTTCTCTTCTCTGAAGGGATATCAGCAAACCAAAAAAAAAGCAGATGGCGCTGGAAATACGCGGCAGATCTGGCAGCATCTGTAGAGAGAGAGAAACAGAGTTAACAGGGAGCAATTTTCCCATCCTGCGTACCCTCTAATCCCCCTGACACTAATTTAGCATGGCCAATCCACCTAACCCGCAAATCTTTGGAGTGTGGGAGGAAACCAGAGCACCCGAAGGAAACCCACGCAGACACGGGGAGAACGTGCAAACTTCACACAGACAGTGACCCGAGGCCGGAATTGAACCCAGGTCCCTGGTGCTGTGAGGCAGCAGTGCTAACCACTGTGACACCGTGGCGCCCGTTGACCTTGGGTGGGATTTTCCGGTTTGGGGTGAACACGGCCGGAAAATCCCGCCCAACGTTTCAAACCAATGACCATCATCGGAACTGGTGATAGGTCATTGGGCCGAAACGTCAACTCTGTTTCTCTCTCTCCGCAGATTTTCAGCTTTTATTTCAGATTTTCAGCATCTGCGGCATGTTGCTTTTGTATTTGTGAACCAACCGGGCTTTTACAACTAGCCAATAGCCTCATTGTCACTTTGAATTATGACTGAGTTCACAGCTTTAGCTGTGGGGTTTGACTGATCCTTAATACTGTAGTTGGCATCTTACCCAAAGGTTGGCCCCTCTGACAGTATGGCATTTACCCAGAACCATCAGTCGCAATGCCCTCGCCTCCTTTTAACTGGCCTCCCATTGCCCCTGTTATCTACGGCACAGTCCCGATCGGCAATTCGAATTCCTGGCTGGGTGTTTGCCCTCTGTGGCCCATTGCGGCACCTTCACTGATACCCCAGGTGATTGCGCATGGACTGGTGATGCCACACTGAGCGTTACCCACCGCCTGACTGGCCATTGTGAGTGCGGGTGGGCGGAGAGGCACAGGTGGGTACGAGACACAGCAAGATCCAACAAAGTGCGACCAGAAAATTTCTTTCTCAATGATGTTGATTGAGGGTTATATAATGGACCAGGACACCTGGGAGAATTCCCCTGCTCCTCTTGCAGTCATAGCCATGGGATCTTTTGGATCCACTCTCGAGAGGGGGGCGGGGCAGGAGTATAAAAAGGGGCTTCAATTCAATGGTCTTTCTCAGAAGACTAAGGAAATTTGACATGTCAGCTACGACTCTCACCAACATTTACAGGTGCACCATAGAAAGCATTCTTTCTGGTTGTATCACAGCTTGCTATGGCTCCTGCTCTGCCCAAGACCGCAAGGAAATACGAAAGGTCATGAATGCAGCCCAATCCATCACACAAACCAGCCTCCCATCCATTGACTCTGTCTACACTTCCTGCTGCCTTGGCAAAGCAGCCAGCATAATTAAGGACTCCACGCATCCCGGACATTCTCTCTTCCACCCTCTTCTGTTGGGAAAAAGATACAAAAGTCTGAGGTCATGTACCAACCGACTCAAGAACAGCTTCTTCCCTAGTCTTCCCTGTCAGGCTTTTGAATGGACTTACCGTGCATTAAGTTGATCTTTCTCTACACCCTAGCTATGACTGTGACACTACATTCTGCACTCTCTCATTTCCTTCGCTATGAACGGTATGCTTTGTATAGCGTGCAAGAAACAATACTTTTCACTGTATACTAATACATGTGACAATAATAAATCAAATCAAATCAAATCAAATGTCTCATCCAGAGGTTGACACCTCTGACAGTATGACACTCTCAGTACTGTCACTGTGATTGTCAGCCTGAATTCTGAGCTTGACTTTCTGCAGTGGGACTTGAACATGTGTCATTAGAGGGGAGTGAGGGGGGAGAGGGGGCATGGGGATCAGTAAGATGTGGACCGGGTGAAGAAATAGACATAAAAGATATGTAACTAAAGTTGCCAATAGCTCGGTCAAGGTTCAATAATCATCAATTTCCTTTCCACACACTGCAAGTAAATCGGGGGTCATTGGATTCTCTTTAAGTATTGTAATTGTCCCACGGCGGTTAAGAAGCCTTCAGTCCCTGATTCAGAAATGCAGCTATTTATATAAGAAATTACAGTATTGAGCGCAAAAATGGGAATGTAGAAGGAAGTGAGATGAGTGCTGAGGAGGGCAGATTATGTCAAGACTCTTCATGTCAACGGGTTAATGATAGTTCAGGGTACAGCAGTAACAAAGTGGACCTGGACCCATCATTCCACATCACTCTTGTAGCGATGAAGCTCTCAGCTCGCTGCTGGAGGCCAGGTTGCTGCCACTGAGACCTGCCTGTCCAAAGCACTTTAACCCGTCAGGGCGTTTGAAATACTAATGCAATGTTCAGCCAGCAGAGGCCTGTTTGAACACAGTTTCCTTCTGCTCATTTCCTCTGCTCTGCTATTCTGTTTGCTCTTCTTATCTTTGCCACCCCTCCCTCTCCTCTCATCCCCTCCCCTCCTCCCATCTCTCCTCCCAATTCCTCTCCCCTCCCATCTCCTCACCTCCCCTCTCCTCGCATCCTATCTTCTTTCATCCCCTCTCTTCTCATCCCCCCTCCTCTTCCCATCTCCCCTCCTCTGCCATCTCCTCAACTCACACCTTTTCACCTCCCCCTCCTCCCCTCCCGTCCCCTCTTCACTGCTCCACTCCTCCCATCTCTTCCCTCTCCTTTCTCCTCCTCTCCAAATCCATCCCCTCCCCTTCCTCCAACTCCCTCGTCATTCTGCGCCTTCCTTCTGCTCTCACTCCCTCCCTTCTTCATTCCTCCACTCCCCTCCCATCTCCTCATCTCTCCTTTCTCCTCCTTTCCTCCCATTCTTTCTCCTCCCTCCCCTCTCCTCCTCCTTCCTCTCCTCTCCCACCTCTTCCCTTCCCAGACTCTTCCCTCTCCAATCCTTTTCATTTCAATCCCCTTTTTTTCCTCACTCCTTCCTTCCCATCTCCTCTCTCCTTTACCAGGATAAGCAGACTGAAGGATGACCCAGCCCAGTCAGAATCGTTGAAAGGTCTGTGGCTCCTGTTCAAACCATGAATTGATTTAGTTAAAGATGACATTTTAACAAGAGAAAAATAATCCATATTATTTCACTGTAAGCTTGAAATTGATCTGATTACATCGGATCTAAGCCCTCGTGGCGAAATAAATATATCAGACATATAAATAGTAAAAGGGTGGTTTAAAAGAAAGGAGTGGGGCTGATTAGGGATCAACAAGTGGATTCACAGATGGAAGCAGGGGTCACGGCTGAAGTTTTAGATTAATCTGTCTTTGTATCTGTCTTCCCAAGAAAACACGGTGAAAGAGAAGGTAATGCAGACATTTGAAGACCTTAAATTTGATCGTAAGGTTTTCCATCAACTTTACTTAAATATAAAAAGGCACAAGGACTGGATCATAGAATCCCTACTGTGGAGAAGGAGGCCATTCGACCCATCGAGTCTGCACCCACCACAATCCCACCCTATCCCCATAACCCCATGCATTTACCCGAGCTAGTTCCCCCTGACACTAAGGGGTAATTTATCATGACCCACACATCTTTGGACTGTGGGAGGAAACCGGAGCACCCGGAGGAAACCCACGCAGACACGGGGAGAATGTGCAAACTCCACACAGACAGTGACTCGAGGCCGGAATTGAACCTGGGTCCCTGGCGCTGTGAGGCAGCAGTGCACTGTGCCACAGTGCTGCCCTTTAAGGATGAGGTGCGCCCGACGATAGTGAGGGAAGGGGGAGTAGAACTTGCGGAGGCACTGGCCATAATTTTTCACTCTTTCAGGGTTGGTGTCCGAGGATTGGAGAATTGCAAATGTTAAAAAAAATCTGTAAAGATAAGACAGCAACTCAAGGCCAGTTAGCTTCACCTCGGTGGTGGGGAAGCTTCTAGGAATGAAAATGCCGGGCAAAATTAAGAATCACTTTGGCAAGTGTGGGTTATTTAACACAAGCCAGCATGGGTAAGGGCAGATTGTGTTTATCTAAGTTGCTTGTGCTTATTGATCAGTTCCAGGGGGGGATCAGGATATTGAATTTGATGATCAGCCATGATCAAAATGAATGGCAGAGCAGGCTCGAAGGGCCTAATGGCCTACTCCTGCTTCTCGTTTCTGTATTTCTATGTGCAGGTTAAGTGGATTAGCCATGGTAAATGTCCAGGGCCTAAGTGGGATGTTCTTTCAGAAAGGCGGTGCAGTTCGCTAATGTCCTTTAGGAAAGGAAATCTGCCGTCCTTACCCGGTCTGGCCTACATGTGACTCCAGAGCCACAGCAACTCTGAGGGCGGCACGGTGACACAGTGGTTAGCACTGCTGTCTCACAGCATCAGGGACCTGGGTTTGATGCCCTGCTTGGGTCACTGTATGCGCGGAGTCTGCACATTCTCCCCGTATCTGCGTGGGTTTCCTCCGGGTGCTCCGGTTTCCTCCCATAGTCTGAAAGACGTGCTGGTTTGGTGCATTGGCCATGCTGAATTCTCCCTCAGTGTACCCGAACAGGCGCCGGAGTGTGGCAACTCGGGGATTTTCACAGTAACTTCATTGCAGTGTTAACGTAAGCCTACTTGTGACACCAATAAATGAACTTAAACCTAAATTGAAATGGCCGAGCAAGCCACTCAGTTCAAGGATAATTAGGGATGGGCAATAAATGCTGGTCCAACCAGCAACACTCACATCCCATGAAAGAAATTAAAACAAAAGATGAACTGGAGGCTCAAGGGGAGCATATGAACATGAGGAACAGGAGTCGGCCATTTGGCCCCTCAAGCCTGCTTCACCAATCAGTAAGATCATGGGTGATCCTCTATTTCAGCTCCAACTTCCTGCCCATTCCCCACATCCCTTAACTCCTTAGAGTGCAAAGGTGTGTCAATCTGCCCATGTCAAATATTTTCAATGAGTGAGGTAGAGAATCCCAAAGATTCTCAACCATCTGAGGAGAGGAAATTCTCTTCCTTCTCCCTGCTCCCCCCCTGCCCCCAACACCCCAGCCTCAGATCCCGCTGGGGTCAGGGAGAGTGTAGAAGTCTGGCCTGCGTAATTCTAAGTAGAAAGAAAGATTTACCAGGATGCTATCAGGACGTGATGGTTTGAGTTATAAGAAGAGACTGGATAGACGAGGACTTTTTTCTCTGGAGCATAGGAGGCTGAGGGGTGATCTTATACAGGTCCATAAAATAATGAGTGGCATAGATCAGATAGATAGTCAACATCTTTTCCCAAAGGTAGGGGAATCTAAAACTAGAGGGCATAGGTTTAAGGTGAGAGCGGAGAAATGCAAAAGGGTCCAGAGGGGCAATTTGTTCACCCACAGGGTGGTGAGTGTCTGGAACAACTGTCAGAGGTGGTAATAGAGGCGGGTACAATTTTGTCTTTTAAAAGCGTTTAGACAGTTCATGGGTAAGATGGGTATAGAGGGATATGGGCAAATGCGGGCAACTGGGACTAGCTTAGGAATTTAAAAAAGGGGCAGTATGGACAAGTTGGGCCAAAGGGCCTGTTTCCATGCTGTAAACCTCTATGACTTTGACTCTAAACATTCTTTAAGTGGAGGCTACAGTATATCAAGCAGTTTTTCTTGTCACAAGCCTACAATTCAAAAATCTCTTCTGTCATCAAAAGTAACACATTGAGAAGATTACTTTCATGGTTAATGCAAAGTGACACAGAAATGGGCAGGCATGAAATTAAAAGCAGGCGAATGGTTTATGAGGCCCATCTCTTTGAGGATGACGCATGGTTGCATTCTCGTGACCTCAGGCTCTGACGAAGGGAGAGATTTTAGGGGCGGGATGTCTGCTGATCTTCTTTCATATTCTGTTGATGGGACGTGGGTGCTGTTGGCTCAGCCAGCATTTAATGTCCGTCCCTCATTGCCCTTGGGCAGGTGTCAGTGGCAAGCATCTGCTGCCCTTGTCCTCCTTGGTGGCAGAGGTTGTGGATTTGGAAGATGCCAGTAGGTGAAGCCTCTAAATCAATGTGTGGAGGCATTGTGGGCCAACCCACAGCACATGGACTGCAGCGATTCAAGAAGGCAGCTCACTACCACCTTCTCAAGGGCAACTAGGGATGGGTAATAAATGCTGGCCCAGCCAGTGATGCCCATGTCCCACGAATGAATAAAACAAAAAGGCTGCAAGGTGCGCTAACAGCCTTATATCTCTACACAATTCTCTGCAGTAAGAGGCTGAGTCATGGCTGATTCCTCAGGCAGGAAACCGACAGATAGACATCTTTGGGAGTGAACTTCCATAAGGCTCTCCAATCGTAAGTTCACATCTCAAAGCTCTGCCAATGGCTCCAGTGGTCCAGTCAGTGAGAACCTGACGCATAGAGGCCAGTATGGTTCCAGTTTCCATCTCCAGAGGGTGCTAGATCAGCTCAACTCAACCAGTGCACGGTTTAAGAATTGAGGGGGGAGCCTTAATGAATTAGATTACTGCACCGGATTTACTATCCATCATCAGCCCTTGCCTGGAAGGTTTT
The DNA here is from genome assembly GCF_964213995.1 of Mustelus asterias. Lineage (NCBI taxonomy): Eukaryota > Metazoa > Chordata > Chondrichthyes > Carcharhiniformes > Triakidae > Mustelus > Mustelus asterias. Next base: position 85,811,956 of record NC_135817.1, read on the forward strand.
TTATGAGCATTGGGAAAGGACATGATTGGGTGCAGTCACAGTGAAACACCCCATATTCAAATAGCCAGCCAGCATTGTGGCTCACGCACGAAGAATGCTTGACTGGGGAGATACTGGCTTGGAAGGAGGAAGTTCTGTGAGAAAGAAATATTTGTGATAACAACAACTTGTATTTATAAAGCACCTCTGACATAGTAAAACCTCTCAAAGTGTTACCCAATGCTATTGGACACTGACCCACCTAAAATTATCTGAAGACAGGACATGGTCAAAGAGGAAGGTTTTGAGGAGCATCATAAAGAAGGAGCGGGAGGCAGAGAGATTGAGGGTGGGATTTTCCACGCAACCCATCACGTGTTTTGCAGCAGACGGAGATGGCCCACCATTGGCCGGCTCCCACCGTTGTCAATGGCGATTCCCGTTGAATGCAGCCCTCGCTGCTGTGAAACCCGCTGTATGGGTGCGCCATTGGCGGGACTGGAAGATCCTGCCGGCATGATGGGCCAGAAAGTTCCAGCCTGAGGGAAAAATGCCCAGAGTTCAGGGCCCAGGTTGCCAAAGGCTAAAGAAATTAATTGAAGCAATTAAAATCAACTTGTTGAAGTGATTCGAAATAGAGGGGTGCGGATATCTCGGAGGGTTGTGGGCAGGGGGAGCTTAGCTGAACAAAGGCGAGGGTGAGGTCATGGAGAAATGTGGGTGAAAATTTTAAAGATGAGGCCTTGGCGGATTAGGAGCCAGCGTTGGTCAGTGAGCACAGCAGAAGGACCAGTTGCCAGGTTAAACTCGGTCGTAACATGGAGAATGGCTCCAAAGTTTCAGAGTAGGATCTGAGTGAGAATGGGAGTTCTTTCAAATGCTCTGTATGTTCTACAAGTGGAGGGCATCGGCTCCCATTTGTAGACAACATCTGTCAGTGCGACAAACATTCATCACTGGAGCCAGACAGGGCCCTTCTTCTCCTGGGAGCACTTCCACAAAAGTGTTAAAGAGTTCAGATTACTTTAGCGGGGCTGCCTAATGACACATCGCCCAGCAATCAGCCAACTCTGGGGCTGCTATTAACTTGCGCCTGATGCTGTGCTGTCACCTTAATTTGTGTCTTGGCATCCTGAAGCTGATGAGAGAGGGATCTCTGGACTAAACTAATCTGTCTTTCTGTACTTCACAGTCGCTACAGCATGGATAATAATAACTCTTTCAGTCTCTTTGATGTGCTGCTATAAATCAGGTCAGTCAGTGCGAACACTCCACTCAGTCCAAAGTCAGATGCTAATTTTCCACACATTCTTTTCTCATTTCTCTCTTTCTCACCACTCCCCAATCCTTTCCCCTGCTAACTCGTGCTGGGTTGCAGATTTACAGATCCCGAGTACCTTGTCCTGAGAAACAGCCATCACGTTTGTCTCTCTGAGCTCTGGCACGATAGTCTCTCAGAGGGCACTATAAGCTCGCGCAGTGCTCAGGACTTCCTCTAATGTGTGTGTGTGAGAGAGAAAGAAAGTTAGAGAGAGAGAGAAATAAAGTATGTCTTGCACTGTCATGGTGCCTGTCAGGAGTGCAGGACATCTCAAAGAGCTTGACAGCCAATGAAATCATTGTTTGAAGTCTTTGCGTTTCATGCAGAGTCAATCTCCACACAAAAAACTCCCACAGACAGCAGTGTGATCACCACCAGATCATTTTTATCTTTTGGTGATGTTGTTTGAGACATAAATGTTGTCCAGGACATGGGCGAAAACCTCATAGAGTCATAGAGGTTTACAGCATGGAAACAGGCCCTTCGGCCCAACTTGTCCATGCTGCCCTTTTTTTAAAACCCCTAAACTATTCCCAATTGCCCACATTTGGCCCATATCCCTCTATACCCATCTTACCCATGTAACTGTCTAAACGCTTTATAAAAGACAAATTATACCCGCCTTTACTACTACCTCTGGCAGCTTGTTCCAGACACTCACCACCCTCTGTGTGAGAAAATTGCCCCTCTGGACGCTTTTGTGTCTCTCCCCTTTCACCTTAAACCTATGCCCTCTAGTTTTAGACTTCCCTACCTTTGGGAAAAGATATTGACTATCTACCTTATCTATGCCCCTCTTTATTATATAGACCTCTATAAGGTCACCCCTCAGCCTCTACTCTCCAGAGAAAAAAGTCCCAGCCTCTCCTTATAACTCAATCCATCAAGTCCCAGTAGCATCCTAGTAAATCTTTTCTGCACTCTTTCTAGTTTAATAATATCCTTTCTATAATAGGGTGACCAGAACTGTTCAGAGTATTCCAAGTGTGGCCTTACCAATGTCTTGTACAACTTCAACAAGATGTCCCAACTCCTGTATTCAATGTTCTGACCGATGAAGCCAAGCATGCCGAATGCCTTCTTCACCACTCTGCCCACCTGTGACTCCACTTTCAAGGAGCTATGAACATGTCCCCCTAGATCTCTTTGGTCTGTAACTCTCCCCAACCTCATTGCTTCGCTTTGAATAATGCCACGGGGTTCTTTAATGTCCACTTGGAGAACTGGCACCATGCAGATTTGATGTTGCATCTGAAATCCGGTACCTCTGATGATGCAGCACTCCCTCTGTACCGCGCTGGGAAGGTCAGCGTGGATTACGTGTTCACATATGTGGAGTGGGACTTGAACCCGTAACCTTCTGACTCAAAGCCCAGGGCGGCATGATGGCACAGTGGTTAGCACTGCTGCCTCACAGCGACAGGGACCTGGGTTCAATTCCGGCCTCGAGTCACTGTCTGTATGGAATTTGCATGTTCTCCCCTTATCTGTGTGGGTTTCCTCCTACAGTCCAAAGGTGTGCGCGTTAGGTTGATTGGCCATGCTAAGTTGACCCAAATGTCAGGGGGATTAGCAGGATAAATATGTGGGGTTACGGGGATAGGGCCTGGGTAGGATTGTAGTTGATGCAGACTCGATGGGCCGAATGGCCTTCTTCTGCATTGTAGGATTCTATGAATGAGGGAGGGGATTGTGGGCGAGAAAGAGAATCTCTCGATCACACAGATAGATTTGCATGAAAGTGCTTCGATAGGCTGCAAGAAATGTTTGACGTAAGTCATTTCATAAGCAAATTGGGTTGGACATTTTCTCTGTTGTTCTGAGATGAATTACTCACAGGAGCTGTGTAATTATTAAGATGAGAATTCCAATGAACCAAACAGTTGTCTGTTGCAATTTTACCTTAAAGGCACACTGCTGGTTCCATCATTGTGTCTGCTGAACTACTGGAATTCCATTGCACCTCATTAGATTAACCCCCACAAGATCCAAGCATCGTATATTAATACAAAATCTCAGCGTGATTTGATTTATTATTATCACATGTATTAGTATACAGTGAAAAGTATTGTTTGTTGCGCGCTATACAGACAAAACATACCGTACATCGAGAAGGAAAGGAGAGATTGCAGAATGTAGTGTTACAGTCATAGCTAGGGTGTAGAGAAAGATCAACTTAATGCAAGGTAGGTCCATTCAAAAGTCTGACAGCAGCAGGGAAGAAGCTGTTCTTGAGCCGATTGGTACGTAACCTCAGACCTTTGTATCTTTTTCCTGATGGAAGAAAGTGGAAGACAGTATGACCTGAGTGCGTGGGTCCTTAATTATGCTGGCTGCTTTTCCGAGGTAGCGGGAAGTGTCGACAGAGTCAATGGATGGGAGGCTGGTTTGTGTGATGGACTAGGCGACATTCACAACCCTTTATATTTTCTTGCGGTCTTGGACAGAGCAGGAGCCATACCAAGCTGTGATGCAACCAGAAAGAATGCTTTCGAACCTACTCCTGAAGAGAGCATTTCCTTTTTTTTGTCATTAGTGTCAAGTATTTTGGTGTTTTCCTTTCTGGGAGGAACTTCACAGTTTGGATAGTTTTACTTCATGGCTCAGCTGTTAGTTGATAGCTCTCCCATCCCTGAGCTTGAAGGTTCGATGAGGGTTTCAGCTCCTGAGCTATCTCCCTGCTACAGCACTGAAAGGATTGCTCGTATCTGTTCCAGGATCGGAACCCCAATCACTGTCCAACCCTAATCCAGGATCCAAACATCACTGCCAGGTACTTAGCCCAAACCCGACCCTGACTAACCCTAAACCCATGCCTGGAACACACCCTCCCTCTCTGTAAATGACAATGGCCTAGTTTTGTATAATTGGAGGGATTTATGTGCTCCTACAACACAAACAATGAGGGATAGATGAGCACCTAAATTCCAGGATGCAAGGAATCCAGAATTTAGAATCTGATCTCCATTTTCTGCTATGACTGTCTGGAATGAGTCTTTAAATCCTGAACCCCTGACTCAGGAGTAAGAAATGCTGCCACTGAGAGCAAAGCATCCTGTATTTTACAGGATTTTAAAAAAACTATCCATTCCTCCAATGTATGCATCATGGCAAAGCAATCTCTTGTTGCTTGTTTCTAAATCCCTTGAGAAGGTGGTGGTGAGCTGCCTTCTTGAACCACTGTAGTCCATGAGGTGTAGGTACACCCACACTGCTGTTATGGAGGGAGTTCCAGGATTTTGACCCAGCGACAGTGAAGTAATGGCGATATATTTCCGAGTCAGGATGGTGAGTGGCTTGCGGGGGGAATCTCCAGGTGGTGGTATTCCCATTTGTCTGCTGCCCTTGTCCTTCTCAGTGGTAGAGATTGGATCGTTATGTCAGGAGCCTTCGTGAGTTGCTGCAATGCATCATGTAGATGGCACACCCTGCTGCCACTGTGCATCAGTGGTAGAGGGAGTGGATGTTTAAAGTGGAGGATGAGATGCCATCAAGCGGGGTTGCCTTGTCCTGGATGGTGTTGAGCATTTGAGCATTGTTGGAGCTGCACTCATCCAGGCAAGTGGAGTGTATTCCATCACACTCCTGATCTGTGTCTTGTAGATGGTGGACAGGCTTTGGGGGAATCAGGAGGGGAGTTACCACAGAATTCCAGCATCTGACCTGCCCAGCCACAGTGTTCATTTGGCTGGTCCAGTTCAGTTTCTAGCCAGAATAAAGCCCCAGAATGTTGATGGTGATTATCGTTAGATTGCACAGCCTGCCTATTCTGATGGACATTCGCCATCCCATTTTGAAGAGGTGTGGGTTATTTTCTTGCATCCGAGCTAATAGTCTTCCCCAAACCGCATTCACTGAAACAATACAGACGTATTTATTCTTTCACAGGGTATGGATAGTCAGAAGCTTTTTCCCAGGGTGGAAGAGTCAATTACTAGGGGGCACAGGTTTAAGATGCGAGGAACAAGGTTTAAAGGAGATGCACGAGGCAGGTTTTTTACACAGAGGATGGTGGGTGCCTGGAACTCACTACTGGGGGAGGTAGTAGAAGCGGATACGATAGTGACTTTTAAGGGGCGTCTGGACAAATACATGAATAGAATGGGAATAGAGGGATATGGTCCCCGGGAGGGTCGTGGGTTTTAGTTCAGACAGGCAGCATGGTCGGCTTGGAGGGGCGAAGGGCCTGTTCCTGTGCTGTAATTTTCTTTGTTCTTTGTTCTTGATATTGCTGGCAAGGCAAAATCCCGAATTCCCCATGAACTGAATGGTTTAGAGGGCATATAAGAGTCAGCCATATTGCTGTGGCTCTGGAGTCACATGTAGGCCAGACCGGGTAAGGATGGCAGATTTCCTTCCCTGAAGGACATTGGTGAACCAGATGGGTTCCATGCAACAGTCAATGGTTGCCATGGTCACCATTACTTATAGTCCAGATTTATCAATTAAATTTCAATTCCACAACTGCCGTGGTGGGATTTTTGAACCCATGTGGCTGGACCATTAGTTGAAACTTTTGGATTACAACTCAATGCCACTGTCTCCCCTTTCCCCATCTCCCCTCTGGTCACTCATCTTGTCGCTGTTTGTGGGATCTTGCTGTGTCAGCTTCCGTAAGAGTAGCCGATACACTTCAAAGTAATTCAATCGGAATGACACACTTAAAGATGTGGATAATGCGCTGGAGAGAGACAGTTTCCTGCAAACTTCTTCATGGTTTCGGACTATGTGAACTAAACTAAAACGACCCCATTCTCGTGTTGTTTTGGAGTCAGTTGAAATCTTTTGATTATTGCCACTGATCTACCAAGAACCCTTAGGGAATCGGGAAGAGGGCAGGACTTTAATGGATGCAAGCTCCCTCTGTCTTCCTCCTCAAAGTTGTGCTGTTGCTAAGTGAGCAGGGTTGATTCGATTTACTATGCGAATGAATGTGAAGTGAAGTCAACTGAGCACGATTCTCAGGGCAAAGCAGCATCGGTCATGAATCACCCGTCTCAGTTCAAATTTGCTGTTCTGTTGTTTACGTCAGTCTCTTTCCTCCTCCCCACCACCCCCCCCTCCCTTGACCTCTAGCCCCCCCCTTCCCTTGACCCCTTACCCCCCCCCTCCCCTCCTCTACACTGTTGTTGAGCCCCGTTTTTGTTTTAATTTTGTCCTTTCAAAGCCCCTTTCAAAATGTCCCATGAAGTCCTTTCACTGAAAAGGTCACGCAACCAAGACTCTACTTAGAAAGACAAAACAGGGGCAGGACGGAGGAGCCAAATTACCAGCGACGTCAAGCGCCTTGAATAAACCACTTTTAAACCGGAATGATTAATACCTTCTGGTTTTTTTGAGAGGGTGAAGTGCAGTGGGAAGAAACTTCACACTTGTTTGAATCTGCCTGACTAAAGGAATCCAGCACTGAGCGCTTTCTTTCACAGATTACTGCCATTGCGACTGAATGAAAGCAAGGAGCAGCCCTCTCCACTTGGCATTTTGAATTGTTGGCCTCTCTTGCTTTTGAGGTCACCGATATTGTCTGGTGTTTGCGCTTGTTTATTTTCAGGCGACTGCGCCGTTTCCTTAGTGGCTGCTGAGTTAGCCTGCACAGGACCTTTGCAAACCAGGGGAAGGATGAAAGGTCACTGTCCAAAAAGGCAGATCCAAAAAAAACCTCAAGCCTTTTGGTTCCAGGCTAGCGCTCAATCCATAGCTGAGGCCCTGGAGTGGTTGTGGTGTCTCTGGGCTTTTGGGAAAGGACAGAAGTGTGATGTATTGTGGGGCTTAGCCCCTTTAAGGGAATGGGTCATGTGACCTGAGATGTGGGGTGAGCTGGTTGGGAACCACCCTGAACGGGCAGTCAATGTTTGGAGTGTGGAGCAAGTGGACTGAATGAAGATCTGTGTTCCCTGACACCTGGCTGTGGAGTAGTTCTTGAGGAGACACCTTAGTACTCAGAGTATTAACAAGAAGACACATTCCCTGGTGAGAGTGTGTCCAAGTGAGCAGATGAGGAGAGGGTTAGTTCTCTTAAGACCTTTGCAGACAAACAGTTTGTAACAACGTGGTAAAGTGGTAGCATTCTTCAATGCTACAACTCAGGGCGCACGCCTTAGATCTGAGTATATAATCTTGCCAGTGCCAGCAGTGTGGGAGAGCTACATTGTCAGAAGTGTCAACATTGGGCTGCAAGGTTAAATGTTCAACTGGAGGTTAAAGTTCACGATTTTGAAGAAGACCAGGGAGTTTCTCCCTAGTGTCACCTTCACAAAAACAGATTATCAGGTCATTGTCTATTTGGGAGCTTCATAGAATCACAGAATCCCTACAGAGCAGAAAGAGGCCATTTGGCCCATCAAGCCTGCACTGACCACAGTCCCAACCAGGCCCTATTCCCACAACCCCACACCTTTACCCTACTAATCACCCTGACACTAAGAGTCAATTTAGCAAGGCCAATCAACATAGCCTGCACATCTTTCAGAATTTGGGAGGAAACCGGAGCAACCTGAGAAAACCCATGCAGACATGGGGAGAATGTGCAAACTCCACTCAGACAGTCACCCGAGGCCAGAATTGAACCTGGGACCCTGGCTCTGTGAGGCAGCAGTGCTAACCAATGTGCCACCATGCCGCTCCCACTTGCTTTGTGCAAATTGGCTTTCCTCCATTACAACATTGAATACTCTTCAAAAGTACATCATTGGCTTTGGGGCATTCTGAAGAGGCAGGATTTCTTACGTGAAGCTTGTTGCCTTTGCCCATAGGCCCACACACAAAGAATAGGGACCGGGATGAAGTACCGAGGACCAGATGTTTAACAGTATCCCATCAGTGACAGGTCAGGAGAGCAGTAAAAGAAGGGAAAAACAGGCAGAAAAAATAATCTGCTGCTGTATTATACCTCCACAGAAAAACAACATCCAAGCATCGAACAAAATGCACATTTGAACCGGGGAACGAGATGACAAGGGTCTTTCATCTAGACTGGCAATATTTTACAGTAAATGTAAATCATGCAATGCCAAAAACAACTTTTGTATTTAGCAACGTCTTCTCTTTTCAAAACCCGTTTTCTCAATAATCAGTCATCCAAGAACAATAATCTCTTCGGCTGAAGTCATCGCAGTCTCCATTTTCCTTCAGCCAAGAGAAACACAGTCAGTTGGCAATCCCATTACAACTGTTCACAGCTCACATCAGCTCCCCTCAGAGCTTGTTAGTGTTTCAAGTATATTATCCTCACTGTCCAGAACCTCCACACATTGCACCTCTGCAGCTCAGTGACTACCAACCTGCAACTCCACACGCGCCTCTCACTCCACTCAGGCTGACTACATCTTGTTCGCTGTTGTCTTCACTCCACCAAGGATGTCCGCTCCTCCTCGCACTTCCTGTAAACAGCCACCTACCCTCCCCAACAAATGCTCCCAAGACAGGTATAGCAAGGGGTTAGATACAGAGTAAAGCTCCCTCTACATTGTCCCCCATCAAACACTCCCAGGACAGGTACATCACAGGGTTAGATACAGAGTAAAGCTCCCTCTACACTGTCCCCATCAAACACTCCCAGGACAGGTATAGCATGGGGTTAGATACAGAGTAAAGCTCCCTCTACACTGTCCCCATCAAACACTCCCAGGACAGGTATAGCATGGGGTTAGATACAGAATAAAGCTCCCTCTACACTGTCCCCATCAAACACTCCTGGGACATGCACAGAGCGGGATTAGATACAGAAAGCTCCCTCTGTGCTATAGAGTTCAGACAACAGTGTACAGTTCCAGACAACCCGTACGATGTAATGAATTTACCAAACCAAGACGGGGGCAGCTTTTAAATTGCAAATATATCACAGACCTATTTTCTGTCTTTACAAAGGTCACAGTATCTATGAATAAAGCTGGTGTTTGAACCGTGTTTCTTGATGGTCAGTGTAAGATAATGGGATTTCCTTTGGCGGTGAAATGTCTCCAAATGTCAGCTGACAGCTACCAGTAATGGAACAGTTTTACAGCCGTTTAATATGGTGCATCCTGCCTTTCCTTTACAGTTTAAACTCAAACCTCTGTTTCTCTCTCCCTCTCTCTTTCCTTCTGTCTCTCTCACTTGGTTTTTCTGTTCATCTTCCTGTCTGCCTTCCTGTCACTTCCCCTCACTTTTTCTCTCTTCTTTTCTCTTTGACTTTATATCCTTTTCTTTTCTTCCTGTGTCTCTCCCTTTCTGTCCACCCCCAGAGAGAGGGGAAAAGTAAAAGAGAATGGAAATGAAGAGAAAGAGAGGAAGGAGGAGGAGAGGCTGAAGAGGGGGAGTGGGGAGAGAAGAGAGAGAGAGAAGGGAAGGAGTATGAGGGAGGGATGAGGACATTTGAAGAGGCAATAGGGAGTTAAAGAGAATTGAGGAAGAGAAAGATATCCATCCCTATTTTAGCGTAAGAGCAGTTAATATTTACATACTGAATCTGGAGGAATCAAGCTGATTTGGAAGACTTGGTGACCATCCTCTCTCTAAACAATGTCCTCTCCCTAGTCCCATCATGTCAAAACGAGTAGGTATAACTCCGTTCAACAGTGAGATGTGGGGAATGAGAGAGAAAGTGAGAGGAAGAGAGCGCAGAGAGGACTAGGCAGCTGGAGAAAGTGTGGCACCTCCTCATTCAGATGGCCACTCCAGGCTGGTGTCATGTTTCATCTGAAGCCTACAGTCAGTAACCAATCTGCCCCTTTCCCAGAGAATGATACAGGTAATTTAGGGAAAAAGGACTGTGTAATTGGCCTGCTCGTGTGCTTGCAGTGAAATGCCAGTACATTTTCTCTTACCCATTAATCCATTCTGCATTGGCACTCAGAGGAGTTCAATCTCCCCACCCACCCCACCTGCCCCAAAAATAATTCAGTGCATGAAAGGTGGCAGAGAGGTAATGTCGCTGGACTAGTAATCCAAAGTCCCGACTGGAGTTCACTGGAGTTTAGAAGAGTGAGAGGGGACCTTATAGAAACTTATAAAATTCTAACGGCGTTTGATAGGATAGATTCAGAAAGAATGTTCCCAATGGTGGGGAAATCTAGAACTAGGGGTCATAGTTTGAGGATAAGGGGTAAACCTTTAAGAACTGAGGTGAGGAGAAATTTCTTCACTCAGAGGGTGGTGAATGTGTGGAATTCACTCCCACCGAAAGTAGTTGAGGCCAAAACATTGTCTGATTTCAAGAAGAAATTAGATATAGCTCTTGGGGCTAAAGGGATCAAGGGAAATGGGGGGAAGGGGGAATCAGGATATTGAATTTGATGATCAGCCATGATCAAAATGAATGGCGGAACAGGTTCGAAAGGCTGAATGACCTCTTCCTGCTTCTAGTTTCTATGTTATCTATGTTTATCCAAAGGCTGCGGAGTGTTAAAGGTGCAGCTCCATTCCTGCAGCGGCCCTGCAGCCTGGGGATCAGGCCTGGGAAAGCCACCTCATCAGTTCACCCCAGCTACACACTGAGTGAACTTGCCACGGCATCAATATTGTGCGTATGTACGGTCTCCCCCAGCTGCTGCCGTTTGTACAAGCGTGAAGAATAGTCAGAGTAGAAAGATTTACATTAGAAAAGTAAATTCGAGTTTATCAGATGACAGCTTTAAACTCAGTGAAGAGTAACCATTGTAATATAAACACACACTGGCAGATCTATCTGAGCACACTGTGAAATCTCTGTGGTACGCAGGGTAAAATGGAAGCTCAGAGATATTGAATTTGTACGGCAGCGGCATGTATTTTTTGACGATGAAAAACTCAGAAATTCATTACTATGTGCATATTGTGAGTCGCTATTGGCCGAATGCTGATGCGGAGAGTTTATTGATGGAGTGGCTGTCACTTATTTGTGGACAGTTGAGATGCAATGGGCTGTCGACTGGTCTTCTGATTTGATACATTTATGCCCATCAAAAACTCATCATCATTTCCTTAACACACGCCAAGGTGAGGATTGCAGGCTACTTTCAGCATCACGCATCCCCAAATTGGATGGACTGCAGGCCAGATGTAGAGCAAATCTCCTTTTGTTTTGTCAAAACACTAACCCCGTTGCCCTAACTGCAGAGAGAAGCTCCGACTGTGCACTCATGCACCCCCCCCCCCCCCTCACCACCCACCCCCTCATCCCACCCTCACCCTGCAGACCTTTCAGTAAGCAGTTGAACTAATCCTTGCAAACCTATAGCACCTGTGCAAGGTGGCACAGGATGGCACGGTGGCACAGTGGGTTAGCACCGCTGCCTCACAGCGCCAGGGACCTGGGTTCGATTCCCAGTTTGGGTCACTGTCTGTGCGGAGTCTGCTCGGGTGCTCCGGTTTCCTCCCACAGTCCGAAAGACGTGCTGGTTAAGGTGCATTGGCCATGCTAAATTCTCCCTCAGTGTCCCCGAACAGGCACCGGAGTGTGGAGACTAGGGGATTTTCACAGTAACTTCATTGCAGTGTTAATGTAAGCCTACTTGTGATACTAATAAATGAACTTTTTTAAAAAACTTTAAAAACTGGAACTGAGGAGAAGGTAACTGGCACCCAATTCTAACTCCATAAACCCAAACTTTTCCAAAACTTTGCTTCCTACTTTCTAATTCACGTTAGGCGGGATTTTTCAGCCCTTCCTCCCACCCTCCACTCCCCCCACCCCCTCAGCATTAAGTTGACCTTTCTCCACACCCTAGCTATGACTGTAACACTACATTTTGCACTCTTTCGTTTCCTTCTTTATGAACGGTATGCCTTGTCTGTATAGCGAGCAAGAAACAATACTTTTCACAGTATACTAATACCTGTGAAAATAAGAAATCAAATCAAATCAAATCGAAATCATTTATTCTCTTTGGCTGGGATGGAAGGTCTCAGATCTTCGAAGCTGGTTTCACGGGGCTGACCCTTGTGGAAGAGTGAGATCGATAGCGCTCGAATCAAGCCAAGCTCTGCAGATGTCAGACAGTGTGATGTGAACTTACTTGCACAGACAGGTAACCAAAGAGCAGTTGCTACTGTCGGCTGATCAAAAGTGCTGGCAGAATTTTAACTGCTATTTATAAATATTCCTTTTGTGGTTCTGCTGAGGGTCAGCTATCTGTATTGTCAACGCCGCTGTTTTTTCAGCCGTTTTTCTTTACCTATTCACAGAGAGTGAGGGTTTATTTTCTCTCTTTTTGTGTTTTTTTTGCATCAGCTGCTTAGAGTTGGCCGGTGCTCTTTCCTATCTCTCAGCATCGTGCTGTCAACAGAGTGTAATCACACAGCAGATAAACATGCACAGACACAACAAGCCCGTCCTTCCACAAGCCTGCAGGCTCAATGTCACAATTCTATCAGTTATATCCATTCCTGCTGCTGCCCTGCCATTGACCACAGATGACGTGTGGACCCAGGTCACGTAAGGCTCTCTTGTTTATCACTCAGGCGCACGCGTGGCGAGCTCACTCCTCTCCCTGAGGGCACAGCGCAAGGATGGGCTTGGTGACTGTGGTTGGACGTTAGGTCATGTGGCCTCATGCCTCCCGCCACTCTTCCCCAAAGTCTGGGGATCAAAGGTTATGGGGAGAAAGCAGGATTAGGCTATTGAGTTGGACAATCAGCCATGATCGTGATGGATGGCAGAGCAGGCTCGAAGGGCCAAATGGCCTCCTCCTGCTCCTATCTTCTATGTTTTTATCTCACCCATCATTGGTCACCACACACATACATGTGCACACACACGCACACGCACGCACTCTGGATCTGTACTCGATGGAGTTTAGAAGGGTGAAGGGGGATCTCATTGAATCTTACAGAATACTGAAAGGCCTGGATAGAGTGGGGAAGATGTTTCCGTTAGCAGGAGAGACTAGGATCCGAGGGCACAGCCTCAGAGTAAAGGGATGACCCTTTAGAACCGAGATGAGGAGGAATTTCTTCAGCCCCAGGCTAGTGAATATGTGGAATTCATTGCCACAGAAAGCTCTGCAGGCCAATTGATTGAGTGTATTTAAGACAGAGATAGGTAGGTTCTTGATTGGTCAGAGGATCAAAGGTTATGGGAGACTTGATGAGAGAATTGGGTTGAGAAACATATCAGCCATGATTGAATGGCAGAGCAGACCCGATGGGCCGAATGGCCTAATTCTATTCCTATATCTTATGGTTTTAACAGTATCCAGGGCCAGTCGAAAGCTCCCACACTCTTGCCTGGCTGATTGGATGATTCATGAATGTCACTTGAGGCAGTTTTCTCCCAACACCCTCAGCACGGCCAGATTTATTTTATAATTAGTGAATAAATGTGTTGCAGGGAAACAGTTTTGTTGCCCCGATGGTTTTTCTCCTGCGTCATGCAGCAGAGGTTGGTCTTTCATTCCTGTAGACTCCAGGATATTCCTGGAGGATTGGCAACCTGAGGATACACAGGCAAGGGGTGTTGTGGGTCACCTGTAGATGCCTGGCAAGCGATTGGTCCTCACTGCCATCTCTTGGAACGTCTCTAAGATTTCCATGTTGGGGATGCTGGGGGTGAGGGCACCGCTCCCTCCCCTTCATTCTCCCTCTTTCCCTCATTTCTCCCTTCTCCAGGCAAATACATCAGCCACTGTTGCTTTTCAGTGGAGAGGAAAAGGGGGAGTAATGGAAAGGCTCAACAGTTTGCTGTTTGCCCACTTGGAGTGGAACTTGAGTGCAACTTTCTGAGCAAAGGTACCAGGAACATCAAGCTGCCAGGAGGTTTAAAGAAAATATTTGCGCTTACATGACGCCTTTCAGGTCCGCAAGATGCCCCAATGCCCTTTACAATCAATGAAATGCACTTGGAGTGTCGTAATGCTGGAAAACGAGGGAGCCAACTTGCACGCAGTGAGGTCCCACCAACAGCAGTGGGATAAATGTGGGATTGTCTGTATTTTAGTAATGTTTGTTGGAGCCTAGGATACCTGGGAGAACTTCAGTGTCTCCAATTACTAAACTGCTGCACAATAGACAAAGAACAAAGAACAGTACAGCATAGGAACAGGCCCTTCGGCCCTCCAAGCCACGTCGATCATGATGCCTGCTTAAATTATGCACTTATGGAGACCGTATCCTTTCTTTCCCATCCTATTCATGTATTCATCTAGTTGCCCCTTAAATGCCGCTCTCATACCTGCTCCCACCACCTCCCCGGGCAGCGCATTCCAGACATTCATCTCCCTCTATCTAAAAAACTTGCCTCGCACATCTCCTCTAAACTTTTCCCCACGCACTTTCAACCTATGTCCCCGAGTACTTGACTTATCTACCCGAGGAAAGAGTATCTGACTATCCACTCTGTCCATGCTACTCATAACCTTGTAAACCTAAATCAGGTCACCCCTCAACCTCCGTCGTTCTAGTGAGAACAAACCGAGTTTATCCAATCTTTCCTCATAGCTAACACCCTCCAGACCAGGTGACATCCTGGTAAACCTCTTCTGTACCCTCTCCAAAGCATCCACATCCTTCTGGCAGTGTGGTGACTAGAATTGAACACTATATCCCAAATGAGTCCTAACTACGGCTCTGATTTCTTTAGATTGATTATTGTCACCTGTATTAGTATACAGTGAAAAGTATTGTTTCTTGTGTGCCATACAGACAAAGCATACTGTTCATAGAGAAGGAAAGGAGAAAGTGCAGATTATAGTGTTACAGTCATAGCTAGGGTGTAGAAAAAGATCAACTTAATGCAAGGTAAGTCCATTCAAAAGTCTGATGGTAGCAGGGAAAGAAGCTGTTCTTGAATCGGTTCGTACATAACCTCAGACTTTTGTATCTTTTTCCTGACGGAAGAAGGTAGAAGAGAGAATGTCCGGGGTGCGATTATACTGACTGCATTTCCGAGGCAGTGGGAAGTGTAGACAGAGTCAATGGATGGGAGGCTGGTTTGTGTGATGGTCTGGGCTTCATTCACGCCCTGTACCCGCCAAGGCGGATCTGGGAATATAGCACTGAGAGGCCAGGACCATGTCCAGAATTTTACAGTCCTTCATGGTGGCGGGATCTTCCAGTCCCGCCTATGTGAACGGAATCCAATGGCTCCCAGCATGAGAAAATCCGCAGTCAGGGGAAAGCTGGAGAATTCTGGCCCATTACATGGAAATTGATTCTGAGCTGTACTTACCACCTCCTGCAGATAAAACTGCTCATGTCACATTGGAAATATTGCAAACCCACAGCCCTATATTTAGGGGAAGAGCAGATGAGTCTGTGGCAGCAGGGAACTCTCACATGGATTGCAAAGGACCTGGTTTGCTATTCCAGATGGTTGGCTACTATTTATCTTGCGACTGCTGATTGTAGGGAGGCAATTTTTGTAACTTGTGAGGCATAACTTGAAATTGTAAGCTGGTCGCAAATCTCCAGAATGCACAGAATTTTCCATGCTTCCTCAGGACTTCAGTGAACTGGAGAGGCTGCCTGAGATTTGCTTCGTAAATCGTCACAAGTCGCCCCAAATCCCTGCAGCTGGTAAAATCGCAGAACGAACTTTTAATGTTGGGTTTTATCGCTGTCTGTATTCGATATTCACCAATGTGAGGGATGACACTGGTGCAAAATCCAACACTTTCTTCTTCAAACACTCCCAGCACAGGTACAGCACGGGGTTAGATACAGAGTAAAGCTCCCTCTACAATGTCCCCATCAAACACTCCCAGGACAGGTACAGCACGGGGTCAGATTCAGAGTAAAGCTCCCTCTACACTGTCCCCATCAAATACTCCCAGGACAGGTACAGCACGGGGTTAGATACAGAGTAAAGCTCCCTCTACACTGTCCCCATCAAACACTCCCAGGACAGGTACAGCACGGGGTCAGATTCAGAGTAAAGCTCCCTCTACACTGTCCCCATCAAATACTCCCAGGACAGGTACAGCACGGGGTTAGATACAGAGTAAAGCTCCCTCTACACTGTCCCCATCAAACACTCCTAGGACAGAGACAGCACAGGGTTAGATAGAGACTACAAAAGCCACACTGTCTCCTTCAAAAAGTCACAAATCAAATGCAAGAGATTGTGAATTTGCCAAGGAGGGGGTTCAGTGAAGTGTGGAGGGCATTAACGACTGCTGAAGCTTCGGAGATCTGCGAGAGTCCTTTCCAATTAATCATGCCATCTGTCTGCACAGGGTTCAAACTGAGTCCCAGGCTGAAGGGGCAATGTCCAACAAAACAGTGTCAGATTGATGAGTTGGGATGACATGACAAACCTCAAAGCTATAGCTGGAGACCTATTATTGGCAATTCCTGCTTCATGTGACGATGAGTGCCTGTTTTCTAAACAGTTACCACATACTTATGTATCACTGGATTAGTGGCTCCCTGTATGACTTGTGGCATTTTAATATCTGAGTCTAACTCCACTGAATCTTATCGCTGGCACCCCGATTGGACACATTTCTGGAGTTTACCAACCAGCCAATCCCCAATATTGGTCGCGCCAAGTCTCCATCCTCGCAATGCTCCGCCTTCCCAAGCCAATGGGAAATCAAGTGGACTCTTTATTTCCTGATTGGACTGCCCTTGACCATTAATCAAACAGTCATTTCCCTCCCCATTTACCTTTGTAACCAATAGGCATTAATAGGCGTGACTGGAATATGAGGAGAGATTGACGAGGTTTCTGCTGGAGTTCAGATGAATTGGGGGGGATCTTGTAGAGACTTATAAAATTCTAACAGGGTTAGACAGGGTAGATGCAGGGAGGATGTTCCCAATGATGGGGGAGTCCAGAACCAGGGGTCACAGTCTGAGGATTCGGGGTAGACCATTTAGGACGGAGATGAGGAGACATTTCTTCACCCAAAGAGTGGTGAACCTGTGGAATTCATTACCACAGGAAGTAGTTGATGCCAAAACATTGAATGTATTCAAGAGGTGGCTGGATATAGCACTTGGGGTGAATGGGATCAAAGGTTATGGGGAGAAAGCAGGATTAGGCTATTGGTCAGCCATGATCGTGATGAATAGCAGAGCAGGTTCAAAGGGCCAAATGGCCTCCTCCTGCTCCTATCCTCTATGTTTCTATGAAAATGCCTAAAATCTCACCATTCTTTATTTATACAAAACTATTTTATTCTTAAGGATTGCTTGCTGCAGTACCCTGGAGATTGGTGTTTACTTCCTGGGGATTCTGCGGTATTTCTTGAGGTCTGGTGGTCTCAGATATGATTCATAGAAATCATAGAAACCCTACAGTGCAGAAGGAGGCCATCTGGCCCATCGAGTCTCCACCGACCACAATCCCACCCAGGCCCTACCCCCATATATTTTACCCGCTAATCCCTCTAACCTACGTATCCCAGGACTCTAAGGGGCAATTTTTTTTTAACCTGGCCAATCAACCTAACCCGCACATCTTTGGACTGTGGGAGGAAACCGGAGTACCCGGAGGAAACCCACGCAGACATGAGGAGAATGTGCAAACTCCACACAGACAGTGACCCGAGCCGGGAATCGAACCCGGGACCCTGGAGCTGTGAAGCAGCAGTGCTAACCACTGTGCTACCGTGCCGCCCAGGATGTGTGGTTGTTGAATCCCTCTCGCCGCTGCTTGGTGCACAGTTAGCTCATTTATTCCAATATGCTGTCCAGGAAAGGTTCACTGGGTTGATCCTGGGTACAGAGGGATTTTCCTATGAGGAGGGGTTGAGTAGTTTGGGCCTGTACTCAATGGACTTTAGAAGAATGAGAGGCAACCTTATTGAGACATATAGGATTCTCAGAGGGCTTGACTGGATGGATGCTGAGAGGTAGTTTCCCGTTGTGGTAGAGTCCAGGACCAGAGGGCAGAATCTCACAGTAAGGGGATCACCCTGTTGAGAGGAATTTGTTCTCTCAGAGGGTAGTGAATCTGTGGAATTCTTTACCACAGAGGGCTGTAGAGGCTGGGTTGTTAAATATGTTCAAGACTGAGATAGACAGATTTTTAATCAGTAAGGGAATTAAGGGGATAAAGCGAGAAAGTGGAGTTGTGGATTATCACATCAGTTATTAGCTATGAGGAGAGGTTGGAGAAACTTGGTTTGTCCTCATTGGAGCGACAGAGATTGAGGGGAGACCTGATAGAAGTCTACAAGATTACGAGAGGCATGGACAGAGTGGATAGTCAGAAGCTTTTTCCCAGGGTGGAAGATTCAATTACTCGGGAGCATAGGTTTAAGGTGCGAGGGGCAAGGTTTAAAGAGTTGTACGAGGCAGATTTTTTACACAGAGAGTAGTGGGTGCCTGGAGCTCGTTGCCGGGGGAGGTAGTGGAAGCGGATACGGTAGTGACTTTTAAGGGGCGTCTTGACAAGTACATGAATAGGATGGGAATGGAGGGATATGGTCCCCGGAAGGGTAGGGAGTTTTAGTTAAGTCGGGCAGCATGGTCGGTGCAGGCTTGGAGGGCCGAAGGGCCTGTTCTTGTGCTGTAATTTTCTTTGTTCTTTGTTATGATCTCATTGAATGGTGAAGCAGACTCGATGGGGTGAATGGCCTACTCCTGCTCCTCTGGCTATGGTCTCATGGCTAGTGGAAGTAGAGGTCTTCGAGAAGTACTTGTATGATAGTATCCTGTGGTTGTGTTTCCAGGGCACTCTGCTCCTGCACTGTGACCCTGAAGCCTGGTCCTGTACTGCAGGCTTGAGGCCTGATCCTGCATTGTAGGCCTGAGGCCTGGTATGCACCTTGACTTTTAGCTTGGTTTTCTAATTTAATGACTAAGACCTCGCTCAGGTGGTCACGACATGTGAGTTGATAAATAGCATCATCAGAGTTTATTTTACTGACTACAGAACGGGAACAATAGAAACCACACCCTGCAGCATCGAGCAAGAAGGCCAGAATTTCACAAAAATGGAATGAAGCAGGAATGAAAATACTGAACACAAAAGCTAAATGCAGCAGGGGCTCAGAAAAAGGAAGTCAACAGATCAGGCAGCATTTATGGAGAGAGAAACATGGGGCGCAATTTTCCCTCCCACCCACCATGGGAATCGTAGCGGGCGGGACACGGACCATGCAAAGGTCCAGTGACCTCGGGCGGGATTTTCCGGTTTGGGGGCGAGCACAGCTGGAAAATCCCGCCCAGGGTTTTTCAGGTCAACGGCTGCCTATCAGGACCTCCAAACATTTAATCTTGAATCTCAATTTCAGGTTAGAAGACAAAGGGTATGCAGAATGAAGGCTGGGAAAGTTCAAGGCAAATGTTTAAGCATAACATAGTGATGATGAATGATGTCATGCCATCCGAAGAATGAACATTACCTGAGCATTTCACATGAATTACACAGTGTGTTTACTAAACACTGCCAAGCCTCTCAGTCTGTTGCTGATGTTGTTTTAGTTTTACTGATGATTTCAGGATAACTATTGACGAGACCAGGAGACCACCCCTGCTCTTCTTCTCAATGATGCCAAATGATTCGCGAGCGCCCATTTAAATCAGCTAAGCAGCTAGACATAGCTCTGTTATCACCTCATCCAACATGTAGAAAAGGATATATTTAAACTAGAAAGAGTGCAGGAAAGATTTACTAGGGTGCCACTGGGACTTGGTGGTTTGAGTTATAAGGAGAGACTGGATAGACTGGGACTTTTTTCTCTGGACCGTAGGAGGCTTTGGGGTGATCTTTTGGAGGTCTATAAAATCACGAGGGGCACAGATCAGCTAGATAGTCAACATCATTTCCTAAAGGTAGGCAGTCTAAAACTAGAGGACATAGGTTTAAGGTGAGAGGGGAGAGATACAAAAGGGTCCAGAGGGGCAATTTTTTCATACAGAGGGTGGTGAGTGTCTGGAACAAGCTGCCAGAGGTAGTAGTGGAGGCGGGTACAATTTTGTCTTTTAAAAAGCATTTAGATAGTTACATGGGAAAGATGGGTATAGAGGGATATGGGCCAAACGCGGGCAATTGGGAGTAGTTTAGGGGTTAAAAAAAAAGGGTGACATGGGCAAGTTGGGTCGAAGGGACTGTTTCCATGCTGTAAACCTCTGACTCTATTGCAGATCTGCCTTGTATGGCACTGACCTGTCAGCCGAAGCAATAGGCTCAGATGCTGCAATGATAAAGATGTGAGGGTTCGGTGAATTGGCCATGCTCAATTGCCCCTTGGTGTCAGGGGGACTAGGAGGGTAAATACATGGGGTTATGGGGATAGGGCCTGGGTGGTCGGCGCAGGCTCGATGGGCCGAATCACCCCCTTCTGCACTGTAGAGATTCAATGATTCTATGAATAACTTTAATGTCTTCCACATGGAAATTGTCGCAAGATTTTCCTCTGGAGTGTTAATCAGACACAGTTTGACACAGAGCTCACAGCGGTGATAGTGTCAGGTGATGAAAAAACCTGGTCAAAAAGGTAGCATTTAAGGAGCGTCTTAAAGGAGAGGGAGGGAAAGGTTTAAGGAGGGAATTCCAGAGCTCAGAACCCAGGCAGCTTGAGCCATTGGAGCTGCACTGAGCTAAGTGAAGGCCGATGCATACATAATTGGACTGAAGCCATTCTCTCCTGGCCCCCAATGCAGCTCTATTTCCTGGTGTTTTGCTCGTCTGATCTGTCCCACTCCGCTTGGGTTTAAAAAGCGCTTGTCCCTGGGGAACAATTTAAACCACTTTCGATTTCTCTGATCGCATACCAATGAAAACCTGGGAGACCGCAGACAATAGAGAGCGGGGAGCGAAGGGGCAGCTGAACTGGAAACTCTCAACAGGGATAAAAATTGATGAGGAGTGAGCCTGGCCCCATGAGAGAGCAGGAAGAGCAAAGGGCACCAAGGACCTTCATTGTGACAACATTAGTGACACTAAGAGAGAGGAAGGAAAATCTAATGATTTCTAGAGCGTGCTTTTATTGGGGAGTGGGTTTATGGGTTATAGTTTCCTCTGCAATTAGTAGTCTTGTTTTTTGTCGCTCTGAATCACAAAGTTCTGGGTTCAAGGCCCACATCAGGGTTTGAGCACCAATCCCAAAGCTGGCACTCCATTGCAGCACTATCAGAGGTGCTGAATTGAGGCCGCATGTGACTGCTTGCTTGGATGTAAAGCATCTCATGGTGCTATTTCAAAGAAGACATGGTGGCACAGTGGTTAGCACTGCTGCCTCACAGCGCCAGGGACCTGGGTTCAATTCCCGGTTTGGGTCGCTGTCTGTGCCGAGTCTGCACGTTCTCCCTGTGTCTGCGTGGGTTTCCTCCGGGTGCTCCGGTTTCCTCCCACAATCCAAAGATGTGCAGGTTAGGTGGATTGGCCATGCTAAATTGACCCCAGTGTTAGGGGATTAGCAGGATAAATATGTGGGGTTACTGGAATAGAGCCTGAGTAGGATTGTGGTCGGTGCAGACTCGATGGGCCAAATGGCCTCCTTCTGCACTGTAGGGATTCAATGATTCTAAGAGAAGGGTGATCTCCCTAGAGTCCTACCGAGCGCTGAATCGACTGTACGAAAACAAAACATATTATCTGGTTGTTATCACATTGTTGTTTGTGGGATCTTGCTGTGTGCAAACTGGCACACACTCTTACATTACAACAGTGATGATGTGGAGTTGCCGGCGTTGGACTGGGATAGGTACGGTAAGTGGCCTCACAATATCAGATTAAAGTCCTACAGGTTTATTTGCTAGCACAAGCTTTCGGAGCGCTGCTCCTTCATCATCACTCACCTGATGAAGAGGCAATGCTCCGAAAGCTCGTGCTACCAAATAAACCTGCTGGATTTTAACCTGGTGTTGTGAGGCCACTTACACTACAACAGTGACTACACTTCAGAAAGTATCTCATTGGCTATAAAGCACTTGGAGCTGCCCGGTGGTTGTGAAAGGCGCTATATCAGTGCAAGTCTTTCTATTTTTCATCGATCCTCTTTTTATAAAATTTTATAAAATTATTGAATCCCTTCAGTACAGAGGAGGCTATTCGGCCCATCAAGCCTGCACCAACAACTAGACCGCCTAGGCTCTATCCCTGCTGCAACAAAGGGGCAATTCAGCATAACCAATCAACCTAACTTGCACATCTTTGGACTGTGGGAGGAAACCGAAGCACCCGGAGGAAACCCACATGGACATGGGGAGAATGTGCAGACTCCACGCAGACAGTAACCCATGGCCAGAATTGAATATGGGTTCCTGGTGCTTTGAGGCAGCAGTGCTAACCACTGTGCCACCGTGTTTTTCGAAGACATTGGGTGGGATTTTCTGGCCGCCCTCGCCCCAAAGCCGGAAAATTCCGCCCGAGGTCAACAGACCTTTGTGTGGATTCCAGTGGCAGGCGGGACAGGAAAATTTCCCCCATTGACTCCCACCTAGTGTAAAATCTTCAACCCTGCTTTCTCACCCAAGTGGTCATTCTGCCTGTGTCTCAGCAGCTTTGACAACACATTTATGTCCAGTTTGATATTCAGGCAGTAGAGTTTTGGAGAAGCTCGCGTTCATGTTGCAGGATAGATGGGAGGGAGGGTGGCTGGCCAGGACGGGATTGCAATAGTCAAGTTAGCTGCAGTAAAGAGCAGGCCATGCCTCCGAGGAAAAGGGCATTCCTGTTGAGTGGGTTTGGGTTCCAGACCTATATTCACAGCCATTGCTTTTCACAGGATGTGGTAATGTTACTGGGAGAGCCATACAGAGAACATGAGCTCAAATCTCTCTCCGGTGGCAATTTGAGAATTCTCGTCTGGTTTTCAAAAATCTAAAGGTCAAAAGCTAGCCGCAGTACAAATGGCCTTGAAGTTAGAGATCACCGTAATAACCCAACTGCTTGGAGAGGGAACGCTGCTGTCTGTACCCAGAGCTGACCCCAGAACCACACCAAGGTAGTTAACCCTTGAGCGCCTCTGAAGCAGCCTTGCGAATGATTCCGTGGCACTGTCACCTCCTTCGGGTGAATAGAAACGGATTACAAAAACAATTGCATTTATACAGCGCCGTTAAAGTAGTGAAACTGTCCCCGCATGCTTTGCAGGAGCTTTATCAGGCAAATTTTGCCGCCATGTCACATGTGGCGATATTAGGGGGCAGATAACCTCGTGCCTGGTCACATGGATAGATTTAAAGGAGTGTTTGAAAAGTCGGAGACGCCAAATGCTGCATTGACAGACGGAGATGGCCCTCCCCATTCAACAATTTTGATCTCAACTGAGCAGCTTACTAGGGCAGAGAACAATAAAGAGTCTTGAGATACTTATAAGCCAGAGTAGGAAAGGACATAGAATCATAGAATCCCGACAATGGAGAAGGAGGCCATTCGGCCCATCGAGCCTGCACCGACCATAATCCCACACAGGCCCTATCCCCATAACCCCATGCATTTACTGTAGCTCGATCCCCTGAAACTAAGGGGCAATTTAGCATGGCCAATCCACCTAACCTGCACATCTTTGGAGTGTGGGAGGAAACCGGAGCACCCGGAGGAAACCCACGCAGACACGGGGAGAACTCCACACAGGCAGTGACCCGAGGCCGGGAATCGAACCCGGGGTCCCTGACGCTGTGAGGCAGCAGTGCTCCGAACATGCAGGTTCTGAGTTGCTAACAACAAGGTAACCATCATTAAAAGACAGGAGAGTATGAGGTCTCCAAGTGTGCACAGATGATTTTGCTCTGGGTCATAAGACTAAACAACTCCATAAAATGAAGTATATGTTACAGTGAGAGCAGAGAGAGAAAGAAAGCACATGTGCTCAAGTTGCTGCTCAATTTCAAGACAGCAATCTGATCTCAAGGTTCAGGAGGCAGTTCGAAAGCTTTCTTCCCGGAGTTAATGATGTCATGAGAGGCTCGGAATTGTGTTCACCGCTCTGTAATCCCTCCCGGCGACAGTGCAGCTCTCCCTCATCCCACACCATGTGTTGCCAAAATAAACCAGGCCTGTGTGATAATATCTCTTCCTGTTGAAATGGCCTGATAGCGTATTAAAGATTGTTTCCAAAAAAATGTGAACTATGTATGTCGTTCAGATGCCGTGTGGATAGGAGTCTGCTGTGCATCCCGAAGCTGTACGTTACCCTACGCTGAACATACACCATGTCCCACAGTATGGTTATAGAACAGAAGGAGGCCATTTGGCCCATTGTGCCTATGTCAGTTCCCTGCAAGGGCAATTCACCCTGCCCCACTTTCCCACCTTTTTCCCTCTGACCCCACGAGCATTTTCTCTTCATCTTAATATCCAACTCCCTTTCGAAATCCCCAAATGAACCTGCCTCCACCACACTCTCGGGCAGTGTATTCCAGATCACGCACGCTTCACAGATAAGTTCCTTCCTCCAGTCACCATTGCTTCATTTGCCAATCACCTTAAAATTTGTAAGTTTAAGTTTAAGTTTATTTATTATATCACAAGCAAGCTTACATTAACACTGCAATTAAGTTACTGTGAAAATCCCCTTGTCGCCACACTCCGGCGCCTGTTCGGGTACATTGAGGGAAAATTTAGCACGGCCAATACACCTAATCTGCACGTCTTTTGGACTGTGAGATGAAACCGGAGCACCCGGTGGAAACCCACGCAGACAAGGGGAGCTTGTGCAAACTCCGCATAGAAAGTGACCCAAGCCGGGAATCGAACCCGGGTCCCTGGCGCTGTGAGGCAGCAGTGCCACCGTGCCGCCCCTCTGCCTCTCAATCCTTCCACAATGGGAGCTGTTTCTTTCCATCTACCCTCTCCAGACCCCTCATAATTTTGAAATCTCAATTACCTTGCCATAGCCACCCCCCCATTCCCCCCCCCCCCCCACACCTTGCCGTAGCGCCCCCACCCCACCTCCCGCTAAGCCAACAGTTAAAGAGGGCCAGGACTCTTAGTGGTGAGGCCCACTGAAGTCCTGCCCTTATTCGCCCTGTGATCCTCGTTTCCCCTGTTGCCATCACTACTTCCTCCCTTCTCCCCAAATCTGCCTCTGCCTGTGCAGCCAGGAATCATGTCCTTCATTCCCGTCTCTCTCAACATTCACCTCCCATCAACCTGTCCATTTGCACAACGTTATTGGGCTGGGACCCTGACTGGATTCTCCAGCATTCTCCACCGACGACCCCCCCCCCCCCCCCCCCCCCCGCAGCCCCACCACCCCCCCCCCCCCCCCGATTCCAAAAACTGTCCGGTTCACCCCAAGCGCCCATTTCCCAGGGAGCAATCATTAACCTTCTCATGAGGAAGCTGCAACTGCCAAGGCTTCCTAATCGAGTTGTGTAGCATGTTAGGCTTCGGAGGTGTATTCCCAAGAAAAGGGCTTAAACAAAGGAGCTACAAGCGTACAATGACATGAGAGAGAAAGTTGTTTAATATTCGTGTTGACAGAACAGAACAAGGGATTAATCATCATGAATTAGCATTTTCATTGGGAAGGCTGAGTGATTCCCATGTTACAGTACGGAGCTTTGTAATTCTCATTTACTGTGATAGACCCTCTCTCTCTCTCTCTCCTTACTGTCAGGGTATAATGAATAATGAAAGAGGGACTGCTTCTCTTCTGGGTTTATCATGCGTGTTCACTCTTTTTTGTCTCTTACCAAATCAATCACCCCTCCTCCTTTCGCTCACTCCGATCTCTAACACCACCGCACCCTGAACCCATCCGAATCTACCTGCATTCATCCAGAAACATCAGGCCTTTTCAATGTAGCATGCATTTCCATAGTGCCTTTGGCAGTCACAGAATGTTCTTTGCTTTACTGTCAACTAATGGTCACTGTGGGAAAGAAAGTGGCAGCCAATGTTTGCTCAGGAAGATCCCACAAACAATGTTATTTAATGACTACATCATGTGTGTCTTTAGTGATGTTGGTTGAGGGACGAATATTGGCACAGGACACTGTGGAGAACTTCCCTGCCCTTCTCCGAGATAGTGGCCAGCCTCCCATCCATTGACTCTGTCTACACTTCCCGCTGCCTTGGCAAAGCAGCCAGCATAATTAAAGACACCACACACCCCGGACATTCTCTCTTCCACCTTCTTCCATCGGGAAAAAGATACAAAAGCCTGAGGTCACGTACCAACCGACTCAAAAACAGCTTCTTCCCTGCTGCTGTCAGACTTTTGAATGGACTTACCTTGCATTAAGTTGATCTTTCTCTACACCCTAGCTATGGTGTAGCTATGACTGTAACACTACATTCTGCACTCTCTCCTTTCCTTCTCTATATACGGTATGCTTTGTCTGTATAACGCGCAAGAAACAATACTTTTCACTGTATGTTAATACATGTGACAATAATAGATCAAATCAAATCAATGGAACAATTTCTCTTGAAAAGAGAAGGCTGAGAGATGTCAGGTGTGCTCCTTTCGGATTATCTGCAGGATTCTGTAGTTGGCGGTGATTCAAGGACTCAGCAAGGGCCACCAGCACCAGCTGCCCCGCAGGCATTTAGTGTACGGGCATCAGTTCACCAAGGGTGAGACTTCTGCCCTCACCTGGCAGGAGGACCCACCTGAGAGATCTGCCAGACAATGTCTGTGGCCTCAGCAGTGCCAGGTTCGAGCAGTGGCCACTGCTGGGACTGCAGCCAGTCCCCCTAGAAGGGGAACGAATGGAAGCCATGCAGGAGGCTGGCACGGCCCAGCAAGGTGAATGAGGGTGTTTGGGGAGGGGGAGGGATAGGCAGGGTGGAGAAGCTGGTTCGGGATATGGGGGTTGTGTGGGGTAGAACCTTGGGAGGGTACCTCCAATGGCCACAGGGGTGCCCCCCAGAGGTTCCCCCACCCTTTGCGACAACCAGCCCTCCCAGTTTGGCATGGGCCTCCCCCTGCTCCAGTGAAAATAGCAGTGGGAATGGAATCAGCACTCGAGGGGCCATTAGTTAAGCAGTTAAGGCCCAAAGGTGGGTGAGTTGCCTGACGCCTCACCAGCCGTCTGTCTGTCAATGGGAGACAGGTTGAGGGCAGGTGGGTTGGTGGTGGGCAGGGCATGCGCTGCATTTTATGAGCCCCCACACCTTCAAACACGCTGGTGGGGGAAACACAAATTGTGCCCAATAGAAGAATTTGGGTCGGTCGATTCAGAGAAGATGGGGAGGTCACAAATGTAACATAATCCCAGATGAATTTAATTAACTGTCCCTCTTTACTCCGTGCCAGTGGGTGGGTTTTGAATGGATTAAAATTGCATCCAATGAATTCAACAGAAACTTCTTTCCTCAGAGTGTGGTGAGAGTGTGGAACTCGCTACCTCAGGGAGTGGTCGAGGTGAACAGCATCAATACATTTAACGGGAAGCTGGATAAACACATGAGGGACAAAGGATGCCCAGATAGGGTGAGATGAAAGTAGCATGGGAGGAAGCTCGTGTGGAAAACAGGGCGGGATTTTCCAGCTGCACTCACCCCAAGACTGGAAAATCCCACCCGAGGTCAACGGACCTTTGCGTGGTTCGTGTCCTGCCCGCTACGATGCCCGTGGCAGGCAGGATGGGAAGAATCCCCCCATAAACACCCAGGACAGGCAGCACGGTGGCACAATGGTTAGCACTGCTGCCTCATAGCGCCAGGAACCCGGGTTCGATTCCCGACATGGGGTCACTATCTGTGTGGAGTTTGCACATTCTCCCTGAGTCTGCATGGGTTTCCTCCCAGTGCTCCGGTTTCCTCTCACAGTCTGAAAGACATGCTGGTTAGGGTGCATTAGCCATGCTAAATTCTCCCTCAGTGTACCCGGACAGGCACCGGACTATGGCGACTAGGGGTTTCCTCCCACAGTCCAAGGATGTGAGGGTTGGTTGGGTTGGCCATGCTAAATTGCCCCTTAGTGTCAGGGAGACTAGCAAGAGTAAATGCATGGGGTTATGGGTATAGGGTCTGAGTAGGATTGTGGTCAGTGCAGACTTGATGGGCTGAATGGCCTCTATCTGACTGTCGTATTCTATGACAGTTTAGTTGGGCCGAATGGCCTGTTTCTGTGCTTTAAGCTCTGTGTTACATTGCTTCTGGAGTGCAATACATGAAAGGTACTACATAAATACATGTTGTTCATTTACTTGTATCGATGCTTATTGGTTTCTTAGCAGACTGTTCATGTCTATCGCATTACCTGAGCATTGACCGTAATGAAACTTCATGTATTTATTACAAGAAAGCGATACAGGGGTAGAGTTCTTAGTTCAGAATGAAATATCCTGGAATCAGGAGATGAGAGAAAGGGTTAACAAGACAATTAAGAAGCAGAACTGTTGAACAGTCCAGGGAGAATATCGCATGCATCTCCATGTGGAGTTTCAATTGAAAAACAATCAATTTGGGCGCTAAGGTCAGATTGCTGATAGTGTTTGAGAGAGTGGATCAGACAGACACTGTACAGGAGTGTACTAAGAACTGATTGTGTGCTTTACTCAGTGCAGCGATCCAAACAATTTAATTCATTTTCTTTGGGCTGTGGAGGTAATCGTTGCGTTTCTGAGGTTAGGCCTTCAACGAGATGAGTACATGAGAGAATGGGGAGCAGAAAGACCTGTGGAAAGGCTCAGATGGAATGGGAAGAGGCTCGTGCGGAGTCTAAACAACCCGCCCAAAAACGTGGGACCCACCAGCCTATTTCGGTGCTGCATATCTTCTACAAATCTCTGCATAATTCTATGCAAAGAGGGCGGCACGCTGGCACGGTGGTTAGCACTGCTGCCTCACAGCTCCAGGGACCTGGGTTCGATCCCCAGCTTGGGTTCACTGTCTGTGCGGAGTTTGCACATTCTCCCCATGTCTGCGTGGGTTTCTTCCGGGTGCTCCGTTTTCCTCCAACAGTCCTAAAATGTGCGGGTTAGATTGAGTGACCATGCTAAAGTGCCCCTTAGTGTCCCGGGATACGTAGATTAGAGGGATTAGCAGGGTAAATATGTG
This sequence comes from Mustelus asterias, assembly GCF_964213995.1. Classification (NCBI taxonomy): domain Eukaryota; kingdom Metazoa; phylum Chordata; class Chondrichthyes; order Carcharhiniformes; family Triakidae; genus Mustelus; species Mustelus asterias. Next base: position 85,841,061 of record NC_135817.1, read on the forward strand.
GGGTGCTGGGGATAGGGTGGAATTGTTGTCATTGCAGAGTCGATGGGCCAAATGGCCTCCTTCTACACTGTAGTGGTTCAATGATTCTGTGCCTTTTAGCTTTGACAAAGAGTCATCTGGACTCGGAATGTCAGCTCTTTCGTCTCCTCACAGATGCTGCCAGACCTGCTGAGATTTTCCAGCATTTTCTCTTTTGGTTTTATTATTTGCATTAATTCTTGCTCCTTTGTGGTCATGCTTGCAAGTCTTCATTCGCACTTTCTCCAATTCCTCCATATTGTTTTTTTATATAATATGGAGACCAGAGCTGTGCACAGTTCATTCACTCGAGACTGTGACCCTCATGGTATTAAACATTTCAATGGAAAATATTCTGCCCAGGGTAAGTATTTTAAATTGAACAATCTGCATGTATGTCACTGCGTCAATCAATTTCACTTTCGTTCATTCATTTATTTGTGGCGAACAGTTTGGCTGAAATTCTCCAACCTCACCCGCGGCTGGGATTATCCGGTCCCGCTGCTGTGAATGAAGATTTGACTGAGCGCCAAATTCCCCATTCTCACTGGCAGCGGTAGTGGGGCATGCGAGACTAGAGAATTCTGGCTCTTGACAGCCTTGTGTAAGGTCATCCAGTAAACCATAGGATTCTGCAAGAGGCTTTGAGACTGCTGACCTGGGGGGAAGCATACTACCTAACTGAGTCAATCTGAGATAGATTTTGTAGTGCCCTTCATTAGAAAGCCTCTGATCTTTCTGGACAGGAGTGGCACGGTGGCACAGTGGTTGGCACTGCTGCCAGGAACCTGGGTTCGATTCCCGCCTTGGGTATGGAGTCTGCACATTCTCCCCGTGTCTGTATGGGTTTCCTCCGGGTGCTCCAGTTCCCTCCCACCATCCAAAGATGTGCAGGTTAGGTGGATTGGCCATGCTAAATTGTCCCTTAGTGTCAGGGGGACTAGCTAGGGTAAATGCATGGGGTTACGGGGATAGGGCCTGGGTGGGGTTGTGGTCCAATGGGCCAAATGATCTCCTTCTGCACTGTAGGATTCGATGACTATCCCTTGAACTGTACTGTCCCAACTCTCTCGAACACTCAGCAGGTCAGACGGCACCTGTGGAGAGAGAATAACTTGAATTCCTGTAATCAGGAGCAATCTCTGGAGATTTCCCCCCTCGCTGTAACTGTAACATGTAATGATATCACATGCGGCATGGTGTACTTGACTTTTAAAAATAGACCATGTACATCAGCTGAACATTCACAGTGCTAGAAGCTTGTGATTGTGTCTTCATGGTGTCAGATCAAACACTGCGAATCTGGAAGGATTACAGAACTCTTACTGGAATAGAATACAATTTCTAAGGCGCTAACAAATGCCTGAGAGCACCTCTCCATTTGTACAACCTTTATCTTAAACGCTCTGTGTGACCTCCGATTTAGTTGAGCAAATATGACGGAGAAGGTTGTGTTATCAAATCCTGTCTGCTGTAATTTCATTAACATGTTCCAGAGTGTTGGTTCCTTTGAACAATTGGGGCTTTTTGTGTTGAATTCATTCCTTCCTAAAGTTTATTTATTATTGTCACAAGTCAGCTTACATTAACACTGCAATGAAGTTACTGTGAAAATCCCCTAGTCGCCACATTCCGGCGCCTGTTCGGGTACACTGAGGGAGAATTTAGCATGGCCAATGCACCCTAACCAGCATGTCTTTCAGACTGTGCGAGGAAACCGGAGCACCCGGAGGAAACCCACACAGACACGGGGAGAACGTGCAGACTCCGCACAGACAGATGTGCGGATGTCCAAAGATGTGCGGGATAGGTTGATTGGCCATGCTAAAATTGCCCCTTAGTGTCCTGAGATGCGTAGTTTAGAGGGATTAGCGGGTAAATATGTAGGGATATGGGGGTAGGGCCTGGGTGGGAATGCGGTCGGTGCAGACTCGATGGGCCAAATGGCCTCTTTCTGCACCGTAGGGTTCCTATGACAGTGACCCAAGCTGGAAAATGAACCCGGGTCCCTGGCGCTGTGAGGCAGTAGTGCTAACCAGTGCCAACTTGGGCAGTCAAAGAAAGAAACTGTATAGTGCGGGTGGCCCTGCTCTCGAATCCGCACGTTCTAAACCATTACATGGCTGCATGTAGAAAAATACAGCAACCAATTTGCACACAGGCAGACCCACAAACAGCAATGAAATAAGTCATTGTACTGTAGGCTTTAGTGATGTTGATCGAACAATGGATAGTACCAGGAACAACAGGAAGAACTCCCCTGCTCTCCCTTCAGTAGCACCCATGGGATCTTTCATGCCCCCCCCTGAGAGGGCATAACCTAGAGAGTGTGCACCTCAGACAGCTCAGCACTCTCTCAGTACTGCACAGGATGTGTGAGCTGAGGTTGGGTTGCGCCAGTGGGGTTCAGTTCTGGGATCTTTTGGGTAAGAGTGCTCCCGGTGAGTGAAGTGAGAAGGAAGAGGGGAGTAATTGGTTGGGAACTGAGGCTTCTTCTGCGGTAAACCTAATTGAAAAGTGGGGCTACAGGAATAGGACCGGGTGGGATCGTTGTTGGTGAGGGCTCGATGGGCTGAATGGACTTACTCTGCACTGTAGGGATTCAATCATAGAATCATGGAATCATTACAGTGCAGAAGGAGGCTATTTAGTCCATCGAGTCTGCACTGACCACAATCCCACCCAGGCCCCATTCCTGTAAACCCTCATATTTATGGCGGCACGGTGGCACAGTGGTTAGCACTTCTGCCTCACAGCGCCAATGACCCGGGTTCAATTCCCAGCTTGGGTTACTGTCTGTGTGGAGTTTGCACGTTCTCCCTGTGTCTGCGTGGGTTTGCTCCGGGTGCTCCTGTTTCCTCCCACGGTCCAAAGAGGTGCTGGTTAGGTGGATTGGCCATGCCAAATTGCCCTTCGTGTCAGGGGGATTAGGAGGGTGAATGGGTGGGGTTACGGGAATAGGGCCTGAGTGGGATGTTGGTGCAGACTCGATGGGCCAAATGGCCTCGTTCTGTATTGTAGGAATTCTATGATTCTATGATATTTACCCTGCTAATTCCCCCAACACTCGGGTCAATTTAGCATGGCCAATCAACCTAACCTGCACATCTTTGGACTGTGGGAGGAAGCCGGAGCACCTGGAGGAAACTCTCGCAGACACGGGGAGAATGTGTAGACTCCACACGGACCGTGACCTGAGGCTGGAATTGAACCCGGGTCCCTGGCGCTGTGAGGCAGCAGTGCTAACCACTGTGCCACCGTGCCGTCTGTATGATTCCATGAAACCCATTTCTTGATCAGGCTCCAGAACCAATATCATTGTGATCAACTGGATGTTACCCAGGCTCTTGTGACATCAAACAGAGTTTCTTCTGTTGTGCCTAATTGAAACTGTTTTCAGTGATTTGGAAAATCCATAATAAATGGGTTGCCGTTTCTGTGTGAGAAGACTGCACTGTTTTACTGCAGCTTTCAGACTGAAACATCAGCTGCTTTTCCACTGTGCATCTGAAATGATGAAAGCAACCTTTCATATTAGCGGGGTTAACAACCAATTAAAGCAGGCGCCCACTTATAGAACAAACAACGCCAGCAAAGCTAACTCGAAGATCTTTCCGTGCAGGAGGAGGCCACTCAGCCCAACTTGCCTGCGTCAACTCTTCGAGAAAGCTGCACAATTTCAGGAGGAGATGCTGGCGCAGTGAAAATGTCACTCGACGAGGCATCCAGCGTGCCTCAGGGCTAATGTGCTGTGGACATAGGTTCAAATCCCACCGTGGTAGCTGGTAGAATCGAAGTTCAAATGAGTAAAATCAATGGTCAATTTTCATAAAAACCCATCTGGTTCACTGGTGTCCTTTAGGGAAGGAAATCTTGCCGCCCTGACCCGGTCTGGCCTACACGTGACTCCAGACCCACAGCAACGTGGTTGACTCTTCAGTGCCTTCTGAAATGGTCCAACAAGCCACTCAGTTCAAGGGTTAATAAGGGATGAACAATGAATGTTGGCCTTACCGGCAACCCATGAAATATTTTTTGTAAAGCTCCACTCCACTGCTCTTGAATTTCACAGTAACTTCATTATAGTGTTAATGTAAGCCTTACTTGTGACTAATAAATAAACTTAACTTGAATTTTTTAAATCTATATTTCTTTGTCCTTCTTAAGTATTTCTCCAAATCCCTTTTGCAGGTTGCAACTTATTCCACCAGATTCACCAGAATATAACAACTCACTGTGTGTTTAAAAAAAAATCTCATCCCTCTGTTTGGCCCTTTTGTCAGTCACTGTACCTCCAGTATGTGGCCTCTGGTTATTCACCCTCCTGCCACTGGAATCAGTTTCTCCTGATCGTGCCAAATGCCCTCATCATTTTCAACACCTCCCGTTAGAACTGCCCTGTTCGAAGGGGAACTATCGCAGCGTCTCCACTCACACCGTAACTGAAGTTCCTGGAGCTATCAAAGCCTCTTTTAATGGCCTCAGGGATGTAGATCCTGAGCCACACAGGCTCCAATCTGTGTTTGATCAGTTGGTGAAAGTCAGGGGAGGAGTAGAGCCCCTGTACGTGGGCCTCAGTATTCCTGAACTTGCGAGAGGTTCAATCCTCTTGTGTCCTACCCAGCAGGCAGCTGTACTACTGCCCAACTTATGATGAAGGGAAAGTTATTGATGAAGCAGCTGAAGATGGTTGGGCCGAGGAAACTCCCCTGAGGGACTCCTGCAATGATGCCCCGGGGCTGCGATGATTGACAACCACAATCCAACAACCACAACCATCTTCCTTTGTGCCTGGTTCAACTCCAAGCGTTGTAGAGCTTTCTGCCTGATTCCCATTGACTCCAGTTTTGCTAGGGCTTCTTAATGCCACAACTGGTCAGATGCTAAGTGCAGGCTCTCTCAACTCACCTTCGGATTTCAGCTCTTTTGTACATATTTCAACAAAGACTGTCATTTTGATCTTTTGATTTGATTTGATTTATTATTGTATACAGTGAAAAGTATTGTTTCTTGCGCACTATACAGAAAATGCATACCATTCATAGAGAAGGAAAGGAGAGAGTGCAGAATGTAGTGTTACAGTCATAGCTAGGGTGTAGAGAAAGATCAACTTTGTGCAAGGTAGGTCCATTCAAAAGTCCGACGGCAGCAGGGAAGAAGCTGTTCTTGAGTCAGTTGGTACGTGACCTCAGAATTTTGTATCTTTTTCCCGACGGAAGAAGGTGGAAGAGAGAATGTCCGGGGTGTGTGATGTCCTTGATTATGCTGGCTGCTTTTCTGAGGCAGTGGGAAGTGTAGACAGAGTCTACATTGATCCATACAAACTAGGAGCAGGAGGAGGCCATTTGGCCCTTCGAGTCCACTCTGCCATTCAATATGATCATGGCCAATCCTCTATCTCAATGCCATGCTTGCGCTTTCTCTCCATGCCCCTTGCTACCATTAACACCCAAAACAAAATCTATCTCTTTCTTGAATGAAGTCAGGGTCCAAGTCCTCCTGGTGGAACCCAAACTGAGCGTTAATGAGCAGGTTATTGATGTGTAAGAGCTGCTTGATAGCCGAATCGATGACAGTTTCTATCAGTTTGCTGATGATCAGGAGTAGATTAATGGGGCAGGAATTGGCTGGGTTGGATTTGTTCCACTTTGTACGGTTGCACGAAACACACGCGGTTGCCAAATAGCTGGTGCCCATCAAGGTGCTGACATGAGAAATGGCCATCAGCAACATAGCGTGTTGGTCATCAGCGTGGACAATGTGATATTGTCACGGCCGCACGGCACCCGACAACATTCAATCCCAAACTCTTGTTGAAGAACAGCCACTTAGGCAGGCCCCTGAGCTACATCCTTGTAATGGTCACCAACTTCAAGGTAAATGGGAGATTAAATTGAAGAGAGGTCTGTAACAAGCAAGGCATCAATACAAGTCACGTACTCAATCCAGCCCCATTCTCTGAGGCTGTCTCTGAAATACAATTAGCCAGTGAACCAACGAGTGCCATTGTGCTGGCATCTGCTCTTGTTAATTTTTGCAGAGAAAATTTTGACCAGATGGGAGCTTGAGATGTAAATGATGAGAAGGTGATAGATTGGAAAACAAATTGGATTAAAAGAAATTAGACTGATATAAATCGAATTCAGTCACAACAATTTGTGTTCTTTCCTACCAAGGGTACTGGATTGCAGACCAACCCAATGCTTCATTGAGTTAAGAATTAATGCCCCTTTGACAGTCCATCTGGAAAGGTGCGGATAGATAGTACATCTCTCTCACAGCCCATTTGTCAAAGTCAGGATGTTGATGAACACTTCATTCATTATCATTCTTAAGGAGGTCACAGGCTCCTTGGAAAATAAGAGTCGAAATGGGTTGGAGGAACAAAGGGACTTGGGTGCACAGACGCACAAATCACGAAAAGTCGCAAAACAAATGAACAGGCTCATGAAAAAAATCAAGCTCTGGGGGCCCTTTGTAAAGAGATAGAATTGAGAAGCGAAGAAGTTATTAAATAGAGCTCTAGTTAGATCATACGTGTAGTAGAATCAATCATAGAATCCCTACAGTGCAGAAGGAGGCCATTTGGCCCATCGATTCTGCACCGACAAGTGAAGCAGTTGAGGCTACCTCATTGAATGTTTTTAAGGCAAGGATAGATAAATTTTTGAACAGTAAAGGAATTAAGGGTTGTGGTGGGCGGGCAGGTAAGTGGAGTTGAGTCCACGAAAAGATCAACCATGATCTTATTGAATGGTGGAGTAGGCTCGAGGGGCCAGATGGCCTACTCCTGCTCCTAGTTCTTATGTTCTTATAACAACAATCCCACCCAGGCCCTATCCCCATAACCCCACATACTCACCCCGCTAATCCCCCTGACACTAAGAGTCAATTTAACCTGGCCAATCCACCTCACCCACACATGTTTGGACTTGTCCTGTGAACAACTTTGGAGTCCATATTATGAAGAAAATGTGGAGGTACTGGGGAGGATGAAAAAGAGATTCATAAACATGGTACCACAATTGAGAGGTTATAAATATCAGGGCAGATTGAATAGGCTGGAGTGGGGCCCCTTTCTCCAGGAAGGCAAAGATTGAAGGGTGAACGATGAGATGTTTTTAAGTTTGTGAAAGGGATTGATAGGATAGAAATAGAGTGGATGTTTCCAGTTGTAGGGGAATCCATAGATCATCAATATAAGAGAGTCAATAATCAATCCAGTGGGGAATTCAGGAGAAACATTGTTTTCCAGAGAGGGGTGATAATGTGGAACTCACTACCAGAGGCGGGGGAATGTCATTAATGCATTTAAGGGGGGACTTAGATAAGCACAAGAGGGAGACAATCGAAGGATGTGCTGATCGGGTGAGATACAGACAGGAGAGAGGAGGTCCATGTGGACATTAACACCTGCCTGATCAGCTGTGCTGAGCCGCCACACTCCGAAGCCTGTTCGGGTACACTGAGGGAGAATTTACCATGGCCAGTGCACCTAACCAGCGCATCTTTCAGACTGTGGGAGGAAACCAGAGCACCCGGAGGAAACCCACGCAGACACAGGGAGAACGTACAAACTCCGCGCAAAGCGACTCGTGTATCCTTGTCACTGGATGCTAATGTGCAAGTGCAGCAATCTATTAGGAAGGCTCCTGGCATGTTAGCCTTTATCACAAGAGGATTTGAGTACAGGAGTAGCTAAATCTTGCTTCAATTGTATAAAAGCTTGGTTAAACCGCACCTGGAGGACTGGGTGCAGATTTGGTCCCCTCACCTGAAGAAGGATATTATTCCCATTGAGGGAATGCTACAAAGGTTTGCCGGACTTGTTCCCGGGATGGCAGGACTGTCCTATGAAGAGAGATTTGTAAAACTGGGCCTGTATTCTCTAGAATTTCAATGAATGAGGGGTGATCTCATTGAAACCTACAAAATACGTAAAAGAATAGACAGGGTAGATGCAGGTAAGATGTTTCCCCTGGTTGGAGCGTCTAGACATGATGTGGAGATGTGGAGATGTGGAGTCTAGAACCAGGAGACACAATTTCAAAACAAGGGGAAAGCCAGTTGGGCCTGAAATGAGGAGAATTCTATTGAATCAGTGGCTTGTGACCTAGACTGGCTCCCTTTTTGGTAATGCATTAACTTTACAATTTTCAGCCTTGTGCCAAATGCCTTCAAGGCTTCTTGTCTGACTTTTTCTGTAATCTCCTTCAGCCTGACAGCCTTCCGGGGGATCTCTGCTGCTCTAATTCTAGCCTCTTGAGCATCCCCAATTTTAATTGCTCCACAGTTGATGGCTGTGCCTTGGCCCTAAGCTCTGGAATTCCCTCCATAAACCTCGCCAGCTCTCTTCCCCCCTTTTAAGTTTTTCATTAAAGCCTATCTCATCGACCAAGCTTCGGCTACCATCTATCCCCTTCTGTGACTCAGCATCAAATTGTGTCTGCTCGTCCCTCCCTTGGGATGTCTTACTACGTGAACGGTGCCGTATAAATACAAGTTGTTGCTGTAACGGGGGGGATGCTGTGGTGGACTTTCTGGGATATTCAGTTAGCACGGGCTGACTGCTGTTTGACGGGCGAGATTGAGATGTCTCCCATTGTTGCGAGGGTGGCTTGCGCTGCTTTGAATTCTGCTGTCTGAACCATTGATTGAAAAGGGAGAGGCGATGAAGCAGTTTGTGAAGAAGAAGATGGAAATGTCAGCATGTTCTTCATGGGTCACAGGGAAAAGTGTGGGGTCATTGCTAAATTAATGGTAACAGATCAGGGGTGAGGGCTGGACAATATGATGGAGCAGGGCCGATGTGATATAAAATGTTGATGCCCTTCCCTGTCTACAGATGCAGTTTGCGATACACTTCCCAACAACTTCTAGATCAGTGAAAGTACTTCGGTCAGCATTGATTGGCTCCTGGGATGGCAGTGATTTGATTAAAATATTCTCTTATTAGCAGCACCCTCAACCCATCCAACTCTCAAACCTTTCTCTACTCCTTTGAGATACTCCTTAAAACCCACCTCTTTGACCGAGCTTATAGTCAACTGTCCTACTGTCTCCTTAAGTGGTTTCTTATCTAATTATGCTCATCAACACTCCAGTGAAGCAACATGTGGGCCAGAATTCTCCCATCCCACCTGCCACTGGAATTTTAGCGGATGAGTTGCGGAGAATGTGAAACGCCACTGGTGGTCGGGCGGGAATTTCTGCCTTTTAGACCAGCACGGCCGGAGAATTTCCCCCGTGATGTTTTGCTATGTTTTATTTTGTTTATTTATTCGTGACACAAGTAGGCTTACATGAACACTGCAATGAAGTTACTGTGAAAATCCTCTAGTCGCCACATTCCGGCGCCTGTTCGGGTACACTGAGTGAAAACTTTAGCAAGGCCAACGCACCTAACCAGCACGTCTTTCGGACTGTGGGAGGAAACCTGGGCACCCAGAGGAAACCCACACAGAGAAGAGGAGGACGCGCAGACTATGCACAGACAGTGACCCAAGCTGGGAATTGAACCCGGGTCCCTGGCGCTGTGAGGCAGCAGTGCTAACCACTGTGCCACCAAGTTAAACAAGCCAAATAAATGTAACCTAGTAGATAGCTATTGCTAATTAACTAGGTGAGGTAAGAGGGTTGAGCTTCACTGGAATGTGAGCTCTTTCCTTGTCCCTTCCTACTTCTTGTGCAATTAGATGCAGCGAGGTAACGTCTCAGCTTATGTCCGAAGCCTGAAGTTGGCTCGATGGGCTGAATGGCCTATTCCTGCGCCTACATTTTATGCTCTTCTGATCTTGCGTGAGCCTTTGGTACACCTGGATTTGAACACTGTTTGATACAACATGTGTGACTGTTCAAGAAGCCCCACAGCCACTTCTCAATCCTGGCCAAAAGGAGAAGGAGACGTGGGAGAAAGGCGAACTGCATTCCCAACAGAAATGAAGGATGCTGGTCATCCTCTCCCCAACTCCAGGTCACAAGAACAACATTGGCACGGAGATTGCTGGCAACTCATCAGCTCACTACCTTTCAGTAATCGTCAGTGCGATTGAAGGAATGAATTCAGGAGAGGATCTCAGTGAGTTTTGTGCGATTAGATTTGATATGAAAGTATAAACCTGTGGAACTATTAGATAAAATACAGGAGAGTGTGATTGACAACTGATTGTGAGGAAGGACGTTTACTTGGACTCTGCAAGGTGAATGATGTAAAATATTGAGGGCACCTGTCGTTGGAACTGTGCGCAATTCCAGCATGTTCCACACAAATCAAATTTTAATATTTAAAAAGACAAGCAGTCAGTTAAATGGGAGTTAAATATTCATTATCTCTTTCAATTTCAAATATTTATTTTACATGATGAAGTCTATTTTTAAAAAACAATGCTAGTTTGCAGTTGAGGTCCCAATAAAATGATGAAAAATGTATTTATTCACCCATAATGCTTGATCATTCCATAATGCTGAACTATATTGTATCCTTTAACCCTCCCAAACCCCTCAACCCCCCCATAACCTTCAACCCTCCCAAACCCCTCAACCCTCCCAAACCCCTCAACCCTCCCAAACCCCTCAACTTTCCCAAATTCTTCAATCCTCCCAAACTCTTCAAACCTCCCCTACTCTTTGACCAACACACACCCCTTGACCATCCCATATGCATTGACCATCACCTGTCCCTTGACCATCACCTATCCCTTGACCATCACCTATCCCTTGACCATCACATATGCCTTGACCATCCCATACTTCTCAACAGCCCAATACCCCATGATCATTAATTACATGGATCATGGAGTTTCAATGCATGAGTGGTGACCCCTTTTTAAAAAATTCTTCGAGGGCTTTGACTGAGGAGATGCTGTTTGCTCCCTCAGTGGAAAGTCACGAGGCTAATCACAGGCCAAGAGGTTCAGACAGAGATGAGGAGAACTTGCTTCATTCAGAGGGTTGTGAATCTTTGGAAATCTCTACCCCAGGGAGTGGGGTGTGGTCGATGCTTTGTCTTGGATGGGATTTTCCAGCCTCCTCCAGTCCCACTGATGTCTACGGCATTTTTTGTTGCTTGCCTGTCCTGCCGCTGGGGAACTTGCTTTGGTGTGATCGGAAGATCCCAGCAGTGGGAAGGACAAGAAAATCCCACCCAATGAATATATTTGAGGTTGCTAGATATCTCGGAATTGAGGGATATGTGAATAAGGTGGGGAAGTGGAGTTGAGCAGAGAAAATCAGTCAAGATATTACGGCACGGTTGAGCAGACATGAGGACTTACTGATATTCCTATTCCTTATGCCCTTCAAACTAAGAGACAGCCTCTCTTCATTTATCGTAAGTTGAATCATCCTTTTTATTGGCACTATTTCCCCTGTCCTACCCCACAGTCTGTACTTTGTATTCGGTGAGGCAGGCTGACTTCCACCCCATGACTCGTTTCCCCGGTTTCAATTAAGTCAGCGTGTGAAAATGTGCCTTAAAATTACCCAAATGGCTTTTGCAAGGCTCTTCCAGGCGATGACTAAATGGCACTTACCCAATCAAGCTGCTCAAACCACACTGAGTTCAATTCAAAATGTCTCACGGTTTCAATTTTATTTGAAGAAACATAGAGTGTTTATCCATTCTGGGTGAATTGAGTAGGTGGAATAGAATATAAATACCTAATGAATGTTTTGATGCTGTTTGACTGCTGTGCTGTTACACACAACATGACCTTGAATGTTCTTTTTCTTCACATATTCTCTTTCTCCCTCTGTAACTTCACCGGCTTTTCAGAATTTTCTGAAATGAGGTTGAGGGGATAATCCGATGCTCCACCCTGGTCACCAGTCTTCATATAAAGGTTTTCAGTGCATGAGGTAGCCATTCAGCCAGTCAAACCTGTGCCGTCTCTCTGCTGGAACAATTCACTGCCTCATCTTGTGCCTTGCACTGCGTCAAATATCCAGGCTCGGGCAAACAAGTGGCAAGTAACACTTGTGCCACACAAATGCCAGGCAGTGACCATCACCAATAAGAGACTCTCTAACCGCTGCCCCTTGACATTCAGTGGTGTAACCATCACTGAATCCCCCCACTGTCAACATCCTTGAGGTTACCATTGACCAGAAACTCAACACAACTTGCCACATAAACACAGTGGCTACAAGAGCAGGTCAGAGGCTCGGAATACTGCGACGAGTAATTCACCTCCTGATTCCCCAAAGCCTGTTCACCATGTAAAGGCACAAGTCAGGAGTGTGATGGAATACTCCCCACTTGCCTGGATTGGTGCAGCTCCAACACTCAAGAAGCTCAACACCATCCAGGACAAAGCAACCCCGCTTGATTGGCACCACATCTACAAACATCCACTCCCTTCAACACCGATCCTCAGTAGCAGCAGTGTGAACTATCTACAAGATGCACTGCAGCAATTCACCAAAGATTCTTAGACAGCACCTTCCACCTTCGGACGAGACTGGAACTTCCCGCCCAAGGACAACAGAGATTTCCGTTGTCGGACCCTCACCCGCTCTTACTCTATGGGGTGCAAGGTGGCAGAGTTCCGGCCAATGAGTCTATGAACTATGTCTGCTTGCCCAAAGAAACTCTGCACAAACCATGGGCCGAAGGAGGGAACATTCCGAGGGGCAATGGGATAATTGGACAGCTCTTTCAAAGAGCGGGCACTGGCACAATGGGCTGAACGACCTCCCTTGCTGTATGGGTGGGAATTTACAGCATCGAGCCATTAACTCTATGCAGAAAAGGCCCTTCGGCCCATCGAGTCTGGACCGACAATAACTACCACTAAAGTTGCACTATTCCCATTTTCCTGCATTTGTGCCATATCCTTGAATGTTGTGATATTTCAAGTGCTCATCCAAATGCTTTTTTTGATTTGATTTGATTTATTATTGTTACATGTATTAGCATACAGTGAAAAGTATTGTTTCTTGCGCGCTATACAGACAAAGCATACTGCTCATAGAGAAGGAAATGAGAGAGTGCAGAATGTAATGTTACAGTCATAGCTAGGGTGTAGAGAAAGATCAACTTAGTGCGAGGTAAGCCCATTCAAAGTTATAAAGTTCTGGAACTTTTGACATCTTTGAAACATATTAAACAGTGTCTTCTCTTTAAGAATACCTCAAAGCACATGTGGTTAGAATATTAATTGATATTATCAAAGCAAGGAAGAAGCTGTTCTTGAGTCGGTTGGTACGTGACCTCAGACTTCTGTATCTTTTAAAGGTTGTGAGGTTTCTGGTCTCCACTACCTTCCCAGGCAGTGCATTCCAGATTCCCACACTCTCTGAGTAAAAATATTATTTTCTCAAATCCCCTCTTAAACTCGTGCCCCTCACCCTAAAACTATACCCCCTCGTGACTGACCCCCTCAACCAAGGGAAACAAACTTGTTAGGCATGACCTCCCGCTGACAAAGCCATGCTGACTATCCCTAATGAACCCATGCCTTTCCAAGTGGATATTAATCCTCTCCTTCAGAATTTTCTCCAAAAGATGATATTATTCAACCCAACAGGCCACATCTTTGGCTCACCACACCAACATATTCTTCTATTCCTTTCTCCCTCGTGTGTTTATCCATCTATACTATTCAGTTCAACCACTCCCTGGTGGTTGCATGTTTCACGTTCTCTGGCTCAAAAGGTTTCTCCTGAATTCCTGTTTGTTGTCTTTTTAATTCTTTGATGGGAAGGAGAACGTCATTGGCAAAGCCAACAGTTGTTCTCCATCCATAATTGACCTTGAAACTGATTGGTTTCCAAGGCCATGCCGGAGGTCATTTAAGAGTCAACCACATTGCTGTGGGTCTGGAGTTACCAGAAACTTCCCTAAGGCATATTTGTGAACTGGGTGAGTTTTTAAGACAATCAATGACAATATTATGGCCCCATCACCGAGAATAGCATTCAATTCAATATTTATTAATTCAATTTTCATTCTACCCATTGCCATGGGATATGGACCCATGCCCTCTGGATTGCTAGTCCAGTGAAATTGTCACTTGTGACGACACTGTGCCGTTAAGAAATGTATTTGGGTCATGTTTCTTGTGCAGGATGTGTTTTAGCAGTTGGTTCGATTGTCAGTGCCTCTTTGTCTGTACCCAGCAGCCCCTGTTGTTACTGCAACAGCATAATTGATCTTAATTTTTGGAATGTTTGTTTTAATCTGGATTAATACAGGGTTGTTATGTTAGTTTCTTCCCCTGGGGTTTTTCAGGAGTAGAGCTTGATTCGGGTTTTGACAGGAAAAGTCATGTGATTGGGCAGGGCATGGCTCACAGTGAAACCCAGTTCAGTTGCTGCTTGGGATCTGTAGAGAGACGAAAATAGCTCTCTGTCCCTGGAAATTGGAGACTGGGATCTGCCAGAAAATAGCTCTCTTTCTTGACATTCTGCTGCTTGAAGGTAGATCTTTCTCTGGAAACTGCTGTATGGGAGTCAGAAGGCAGGTGTCTTTCTGTATCTATCGAGAGAGGTTAAAAGGCTGGAAATCTAGCATCCATGTGTGAATATCTGTTTTTGATGCAATTTGGTTCTGAAGTAGGATTTATGTTCATGGGGATATTGCTTAAATTGTAAATATGGAGATAGATAGCTGATAACTGTTAAGAATTATACTTTGTCAAGTTTAAGAATTTTACCTTATGAAAGTTAAGCGAATTATTTTTCTTATATTCTAACTGTGTTCTTAAATAAAGTCTGTTTTAATAGAAACTACCGAGCGGGTCGATCGAATCAACCTGGAGCAGATCACCCTATGCTCACACTAATGCCAAAATCAAATAAAGTTGGGGTCTCGTCTAACTTCATAATATACCTTGGAGTTTCTGATCTGGTCCCTAACACACTATCTCCTCTCCCTGATCTATTAATGGTAATTTTGTTTTATTTGTTCCTGGGATGTGGGCATCGCTGGCTGGGCCAGCATTTATTCCCCATCCCGAAGGGCATTTAAGAGTCACCACATTGCTGTGGTTCTGGAGTCATATGTAGGCCAGATTGGGTAAGGACGGCAGATTTCCTTCCCTAAAGGCCATTGGTGAACCGGATGTGTTTTTATGACAATCAACAATGGTTTCATGGCCACCATTTGACTATTTATTTTAATTCCATTTTTAAAAAAAAAATTGAATTCAAATTTCACCATCTGCCATGGTGGGATTCGAACCCGGGACCTCAGAGCATTACCCTGGGTCCCTGGATTACTAGTCCAGTGACAATAATACTAAACTGTCGCCTCCCCTGTGTTTCGATCTCACCCACAAATTGCAATCTTTCCTACATCAACCCTGCTAAATTCATTCATGATCTTAAAGCCCTCGACCAGGTCATATTCAGCCTTCTCTCTCCGAGAAATTAAACCCAGCCTGTACAATCTACTCTGATAGGTATAACCTCTGAGTTCTGGTAAAATTCTGGGAAATCATTTTTTTGCAACTTCTCCAGTGAATGTATGCACTATGGTGACTGGAACTGCTCACAGTCTGTGCACTAACTGTGTGAAATGCCAAATTTGGATAGAATTATGGGGTTATGGAGGAAAAGGCAGGAGACTGACACTAAATCATGATGCTCATCTGGAGAGCTGACGCAAACACAGGCCCTTCGGCCCTCCAAGCCTGCGCTAATCACATTGTCCTATCTAGACCAACCGCCTGTATCTCTCTATTCCCCGTCTGTCCAAGTGTCTATCCAGACAAGTCTTAAATGTCGCTGACGTATTTGCCTCAACCACCTCACTTGGCAGCGCATTCCAGGCACCCACCACTCTCTGTGTAAAACATCTTCCTCCGCGCACATCTCCACTGAACCTTTTCCCCCTTATCTTGAACTTGTGCCCTCAGGTAATTGTCATTTCTGCCCTGGGAAAAAGCCTTATCTATGCCCCTCATAATTGTATAAACATCTATCAGGTCGCCCCTCAGCCTCCGTCTTTCCATGGAGAACAATCCCAGTTAATTCAATCTCTCCTCATAGCTGATACCCTCCATACCAGGCAACATCCTGATAAAGCTTTTCTGCACTCTCTCCAAAGCCTCCACGTCCTTCTGGTAGTGTGGTGACCAGAATTGGACACAGTATTCCAAATGTGGCCTAACCAGCATTTTATATAACTAACATAATTTGTCAACTTTTATACTTGATAACAATTTTGAAATGTAGCATTGTTTAATATAAGCCTGAAAACTGGGTGTCCTGTAACAAAGAATTAACGTTCTCTTTTCTTTCTCTCCTCTCTCCCAGGATCCCGTCTTCGACAGGAGGATTTCCCGCCCCGGATTGTGGAACATCCCTCTGATCTGATCGTGTCCAAGGGTGAACCAGCCACGCTGAACTGCAAGGCCGAGGGGAGACCCAGTCCCACCATCGAGTGGTACAAGGACGGCGAGCGGGTGGAGACGGACAAGGACGACGCCCGCTCTCACCGCATGCTGCTACCCAGCGGATCCTTGTTCTTCCTGCGCATCGTGCATGGCCGCCGGAGCAAACCCGACGAGGGCAGCTACGTCTGCGTGGCCAGGAACTACCTGGGAGAGGCGGTCAGTCACAACGCCTCGCTGGAGGTGGCCTGTAAGTACCTGGCGATTGCACATTCTTGCTGTGTAAAGTTTGCAGACATTGTTGTTTCTGTCTCCCGCAGTGTGATTCACGATGGACACTCAACCCTGTCCTAATCTCCAAACTGAAATGTGAGAGTGGGCATTTTTAGCTGTCTTGTTGTTGATTTAGAAGGTGTCACACAGTGGACCACAGACCCTCGGCTCTCTGTGAAGAATCTGAGCATTTTGCCATCGTTGTTGGTCTACTAGCTCCTTGCTGTGTTTTAGTTAAAGGAAGGGAGTCTTTCTACAAGACTCTCATGTGAAGGAGTTCCCTGGAGAGAGTCAATATTGTGGTGTCTCTGTGTGAGTAAATATTTGCAGGGTACTCTGGGAGCATGTCTATATCGAGACGTCGCTGATTCTGTGTCCATATTTCCAGGGGTCTTTGGGAGTCTCTCAATATTTCCAGAGGCCCCCGAGAATGTGTCTGTATTTCTAGAGGTCCCCGGGATTGTGTCTGTATTTACAGGGGTCTCGGGGGAGTGTGCCTGTATTTACAGGGATCTCCAGGAGTGTGCCTACAGGGGTCTCCGGGAGTGTGTCTGTATTTCCAGAGATCCTCAGGATTGTGTCTATATTTACAAGGGTCTCTGGGATTGTGTCTGTATTTACAGGGGTCTCCGGGAGTGTGTCTGTATTTACAGGGGTCTCCAGGAGTGTGTTTGTATTTACAGGGATCTCCGGGAGTGTGTCTGTATTTCCAGGGGTCTCCGGGATTGTGTGTCTGTATTTACAGGGGTCTCCGGGAGTGTGTCAATATTTACAGGGGTCTCCGGGATTGTGTCTGTATTTACAGAGGTCTCCGGGGAGTGTGTCAATATTTACAGGGGTCTCCGGGAGTGTGTCTGTATTTACAGGGGTCTCCGGGAGTGTGTCTGTATTTACAGGGGTCTCCGGGATTGTGCCTGTATTTGCAGGGGTCTCTGGGATTGTGTCTGTATTTACAAGGGTCTCCGGGAGTGTGTCTGTATTTACAGGGGTCTCCGGGAGTGTGTCTGTATTTACAGGGATCTCCGGGAGTGTGTCTGTATTTACAGGGGTCTCCGGGATTGTGTGTCTGTATTTACAGGGGTCTCTGGGAGTGTGTCAATATTTACAGGGGTCTCCGGGAGTGTGTCTGTATTTACAGGGGTCTCCGGGAGTGTGTCTGTATTTACAGGGATCTCCGGGATTGTGTCTGTAGTTACAGGCTCGAGGGGCCGAATGGCCTCCTCCTGTTCCTCTTTCTTATGGTCTTGTAAGCGAGTGATATAACTTGAAACTGAGCACCTAATCGACCAATAAAACTTTGTATCCCAAAGCACTTTCCATTGAATTGCATTTTTTCAAGATAATGGTATTAGTTGTATTCGAGCAACATGAATAACTGAAGGATAAACATCAAGCAGCAAATAGGCATGGACTCCCCCCAGTCTAATTTCAAAGTGAACCATGGGATCTTTGTCCTCGACATGAGAGAGCAGACGGGATCTCAGTTTTGACATCTCATTGCAAGACAGCATGTCCGACAGTGCAGCGCTCTGTCAGTATTGCACTGGCTGTGTCAGCCTAGACAGATATGTTTCAGTCTCTGGTCTGAGAGCAGGAACAGGCCTGAGGGGCTGAATGGCCTCCTCCTGTTGCTGTGCAGGAGATGGTTATCCTGCGCAAGCTCTCACATTATATCTGCTCCTTGATTGCTACATAATAAAGTCACATATTCCAATTGCTTTTCTGTTTCTCTCTCTTGAGGAGCAGGGTTTTGTTTACCTTCTCTACCCCCTCATCCACCCATTCTCCCCACTCCCGCCCCCCCACTCCACCCCCCCCCCGCACTCCACCCGCACCCAATGTCTCCACAAACGTCCCAAGTCCCCCGATATCCAATCAAATTTCCACTGATACTTTCCACAGTGATTTTCAATAAATGGAGAGTTTTGTGTGAGCCGGACTGTTGAGTTCGATCTGAACTTACTCCAGCTGGCGGGAGGTTAGGCAGGAACACAAGTCCGAGACGGGAGGGGAGACAATTGGAAAAATAATAAGAGTGGACATTGGAGCTGGGACTCATTAGGGGAGATCAGAGGGGCCAATGAAATTGGAGAGTGGGTAGCTACAGAGCCCTACCGCTTCTAAAACAACTCAGACTCCATCCTGACACTAACATCTCCATTTACATTATTTTTACTTTATTTCTTTTAGCTACGGATGATCAAATATTCTGTGGGGATTTTTTGGTTTGGACTGGGGGAAGGGTTGTGAGTACGAAAGTTGTCTCTCATGCTCCCTGGTGTCCCCAAGTGGCTAAAAAGGTAGAGATGGTGGATGTAAAATATTCCCGCCAACCTCCACCCTCCCCACTGGCCTCCCCCCCCCCCCCCCCCCCCCCCCGCGACCGGCCTCCCCCCACCGGGTTCAGTTTGGTGAGCAGGTGACTCTCACCCGGGCATGCTGGGCGGCATTCCTTTCTCACCAACACCTCCGAAACACAGACCAAACCGACTCGTTCAATCTCCTATGCAAGGCCTGGGATCTTGCTGCGCTGAAAATGGCCACTGACACGCCAGTCACTGCCCTTGGTTGCACACGTGAAGAGCATTTTTTTTATTCCTTTGTGGGACATGGGCGTCGCTGGCGGGCCAGCATTTACTGCCCATCCTGAGTTGCCTGAGGGTAATTGAGAGTCAGCCACATTGCTGTGGCTCTGGAGTCACATGTCAGCCAGACCGGGTCAGGAACATGAACACACATTGTGCCTGTTTCAGCTAAACAAAATAAGTGACAGCCGTTCCCTGATTTATTCCTCAGGGCAATGCCTTGACCAATCAGAATCAAGCAGCCTGGTGTAAATTTCAAACAGTACTTGGCAGTTAACTGTCAGTCAACTGGTGCATTCTCCATTGCAGTGCCTCTACCATGAAACCATAAAGCATAGGAGCAGAAATAGGCCATTCAGCCCATTGAGTCTAACTCTACTATTCAATGAGATCATGATTGATCTAATGTGATAATCTTCAATTCCACTTTCCTGCCTTATCCCCATAACCCTTACTGATTACAAATCTGTCCACCAATCAGAATCTACCTGCCAACCAATCAACACTTTCTTCTCATGTAGCATGAATTGTTGTTTTCCCCTTATATTGGTATTCTTGCAAAGTGTCCTGATGAATGCAAACTGAAAAGCTTTGATATGCTTGTTTTTTTCAGCAAGGTACTCATTAAACAGTGTTTAGTTCAGAGACTCATCAACTCTTTTAAAAGGGAAGATAGTTGATTGGATCCTTTCTTCATACATAGCTCACCATCATTCACCCATCTTCTCCCCTTATCCCTCAGTCCCACCGACCCACTTCCTCCCCATATCCCTCAATCCCACCTATCCATCTTCTCTCCATATCCATCAATCCCACCCACCCACCTTCTCCCCATATCCCTCAGTCCCACCAATCCACCTTCTCCCCATATCCCTCAATCCCACCGATCCACCTTCTTCCCATATCCTCCAATCCCACCTATCCACCTTCTCCCCATATCCCACCGACTCACCTTCTCCCCATATCCCACCGACTCACCTTCTCCCCATATCCCACCGATCCACCTTCTCCCCATATCCTTCAGTCCCACCGATCCACCTTCTCCCCATATCCCTCAATCCCACCGACTCACCTTCTCCCATATCCCCCAATCCCACCTATCCACCCTCTCCCCAGATCCCTCAATCCCACCGACTCACCTTCTCCCTATATCCCCCAATCCCATCGATCCACCTTCTCCCCATATCCCACCGACTCACCTTCTCCCCATATCCCACCGACTCACCTTCTCCCCATATCCCTCAATCCCACCGACTCACCTTCTCCCCATATCCCCCAATCCCACCTATCCACCCTCTCCCCAGATCCCTCAATCCCACCGACTCACCTTCTCCCCATATCCCTCAATCCCATCGATCCACCTTCTCCCCATATCCTCCAATCCCACCTATCCACCTTCTCCCCATATCCCACCGACTCACCTTCTCCCCATATCCCACCGACTCACCTTCTCCCCATATCCCACCGATCCACCTTCTCCCCATATCCTTCAGTCCCACCGATCCACCTTCTCCCCATATCCCTCAATCCCACCGACTCACCTTCTCCCCATATCCCCCAATCCCACCTATCCACCCTCTCCCCAGATCCCTCAATCCCACCGACTCACCCTCTCCCCAGATCCCTCAATCCCACCTACCCACCTTCTCCCCATACCTCTCAATCCCACCTATCCACCTTCTCCCCGCATCCCTCAATCCTACCTTCTCCCCATATCTCTCAATCCCACCTACTCCCACATCCCTCAATCCCACCTTTTCCCCATATCCCTCAATCCCACCTACCCACCTACTCCCCACATCCCTCAATCCCACCTTCTCCCCATATCCCTCAATCCCACCTACCCACCTACTCCCCACATCCCTCAATCCCACCTTCTCCCCATATCCCTCAATCCCACCTACCCACCTACTCCCCACATCCCTCAATCCCACCTTCTCCCCACATCCCTCAATCCCCACTGACCCCCTGTTCTGTCTCCAGCAACTCATCTGATTATCTCTTGATCACATTTCCACCTTCCGCTTCAATGTCACTCTCTGCTGACGTGTTGCCGCGGAGTTGCTACCCTTCGAATGACCTCCATTCTCGCTGCTTACTTGTTCATTTTAACTGAAAACAGAGAGTGCTGGAAAAAGCAGCCAGTCGCTCAGCCTAGCTGGGGAAATCAGACAGGTCAACGTATATAACCCTGGGGTTTGAACCCTTCACCTCAGTGAACAACTTCTCCAGATGGAGTTCCCTTCCTGATCTTGGCGGCTCTGTCTGCTTGCATTTGCTGACTGAACGATGTGATGTTTTGATGTGTGCCTCAGTGTGCTGTCCCTGGGCGTTGTTGTTTCCAGCTGTAGTCACTGCGACAAGTGAGCTGCCTTTGACGAGTGGCTGACTAATTCACCAGAAGAGAGGCACTAGTTTAGTTTATCAATTATAGTCACAACTGGGCTTACATTAACACTGCAATGAAGTTAGTGTGAAAATCCCCTCGTCGCCACACTCCGTTCGGGTACACTGAGGGAGAATTTAGCATGGCCAATGCACCGAGGTAAACTAAGGTTACCTAAGTGGGCGGCGGCATGGTGGGCACAGTGGTTAGCGCTGCTGCCTCACAGCGCCAGGGACCCGGGTTCGATTCCCGGTTCGGGTCACTGTCTGTGTGGAGTTTGCAGGTTCTCCCCGTGTCTGCCTGGGTTTTCTCCGGGTGCTCCGGTTTCCTCCCACGGTCCAAAAACGTGCTGGTTACATGAATTGGCCATGCTAAATTTTCTCTCAGTGTACCCGAACAGGCACCAGAGTGTTGCGACTAAGGGATTTTCACAGTAACTTCATTGCAGTGTGAATGTAAGCCTACTTGTGACTCTGATAAATAAACTTTTTTAAAGGTAAACTATGCACCTTTCATCAACTCAGGATGTTCCTCTGTGCTCCCATAGAAAAAGTGCTCGGAGCGAGGGAAGGGGAACCCTCCCTCCCGCAATCCACAGCTCTGAGCGGCAAAATATGCAACAAATATTAGTTGACTGGAAGCAGTTACTGGAATGGTGGCCATTAGAGGACTAACCCCCCCCCCCCCAACTGACACTAGTCATACCACACCAGTTGATATTTGGTGTGCTACAAAGAGTCAATACTCTGACTGTGACGAGATTCAGATTGGGGGAGCTGATGGTCTAGTGGTATTATCACTAGACTCTTAATCTAGAAACGCAGCAAATGTTCTGGGGATCGGGTTCGAATCCCGCCTAGGCAGGTAGTGGGAATTAAATTCAATTAAAATATCTGGAATTAAGAATCTACTGACGATCATGAAACCACTGTTGATTGTCGGAAAAACCCATCTAGTTCACTCATGTCCTTCAGGGAAGGAAATCTGCCGTCTTTACCTGGTCTGGCCTACATGTGACTCCAGAGCCACAGCAATTTGGTTGACTCTCAACTGCCCTCTGAAATGGCCGAGCAAGCCACTCAGTTCAAGGGCAGCTCGGGATGGGCAATAAATGCTGGCCAGCCAGCGACGCCCATGTCCCACGAATGAATAAAAAGAACCTGTCCGATCATGGCATACCAAAATAAAATGGCCCTGTTAAGTGATGCTGTGTTTCTGAAGAACAGAGTGGGCCCACAATTTGATATTTTGAGTTTAGTTCCTCCCTCTCCACCCCCCACCCCCCCCCCCCCCCCCCACCCCCCACCCCCATCCCCCCGGCCACTACCCCCTCACACAGCATGAAAATATAAACAGATATAAACAGACTCTTAGGCTCACTGAAGGATTGACTTCTTCTGAACTTGTTAAGTGGACCGACCACTGCTGGGAGTCGGAGCAGATCATATTCTCAGATGGGGGAATAAAGCGGGGATTGTATTCCTGGGGAGGGGAGGTAGGGTGACCAAGCAGTCGTGGCGCCAACATGCTCAGGGAACAGAAGAGGCATGTGGGCTCTGCGAGGGGGTTGAGCCTGTCTCTGATCTCGCCTGGATCACTTGATACCCCCAGGGACCCAGCCATAGCCCTGGGTGTTATAATATCTATATTATATCGACAGCAGCTTGCCATCGACTAGTTGTTCACAGCAGAAGGGGTTGGGATGGACGGATTGAGGAGAGTGGGCAATGTGGTCGAGGGGTGGGGTATATAGATGGGAAGAGGCAGAAGGGCGAGGAGAGGTTGTGCGCAGTCAGACCTCAATGAAACCCCATAAAAAATTGATGCAGTCAGTATTATGGCTTGCCTCAGATGCGCGAGCAGAGGCATCAGATGAGGTGTTGAATGCTATAGTATTCAGGAGACTGCAAAGGGGAGGGGTCAAGTGTCAAAGGGCAGGTAACAAACCTATCAGCTTTCCCCCTCTTGGAAAGCCAAAGAAAACAATTGGAAAGAAAGGAGAGAGAGAGGGAGAGGCTGCACAGTTAGTCTGGGAATTAACTGTTCTTTCCCTTGTTGGATGAAGAGGCCTAAATACAGAGCCTGCTGCTTATTGGCTGGACTAAAGAAACGGACTGAAGAGAATCCCTCACAAAGTGGGACCACAAAACGAATGGAATTTCTCAATTTTGGGGGAGTTAGACTTTTGCTATCTCCGCCTGGCTGCTCTCACTATGAGAGGGTAACACCCCTCCCTTACTCCGAAGGTGTACATTGGGTCAATGTCCCTGAACTAAGTTACAAAGGCACTCCTCAAATTAACAAAAAAAACCAAACCTGTTTATTTTGGTTGTTTTCAATCCCTTTTGCTCATGTCTTTATCTGCCTTCTGCAAGGTTATAACAAAGAGAGATTCAGGTTGTAGTAAAGAGTCAATGCTCTTAAACCCGGTCGTTAAAATGTTGGAGGGAACCAGCCCCACGACATCGTGTCGCGGAGAAACCCAACTTCATTGCTTCTCTCCAGTGTTGGTGGCCAGGGCACCTGGGAAAGAACTTCACAAATCGTGGGCATGGGATTGAGGGATATGGGAAGAAGGTAGGTGGGTGGGATTGAGGAATATGGGGGGAAGCTTGGTAGGTGGGATTGAGGGATATGGGGAGAAGGTGGTTAGGTGGGAATTGAGGGATATGGGCAGAAGGTGAGTAGGTGGGTTTGAGGGATATGGGGAGAAGGTGAGATTGAGGGATATGGAGAGATGGTGGGATTGAGGGGTATGGGGAGAAGGTGAGATTGAGGGATATGGAGAGACGGTGGGATTGAGGGGTATGGGGAGAAGGTGGGATTGAGGGATATGGGGAAAAGGTGGGTAGGTGGGATTGAGGGATATGGGGAGAAGCTAGTTTTGATGTTTCCAAAAGTTTTGCATTGCTTGAGCACGTGATATTTTTATTCCTATCTGTTTTTAAGCTTCCACAGATTGAAGCCTTGATTGGAAGGGAGTAACTTAATGAAGGTTTAAGTCAGTTAGTTTATCTTGGCTTACACACTGCATCTTGCAAACTGCCCGTCCTGCCCAGACTGGATCACTATTGTCCAATAGACATTGACGAGCCCTGGATGAAGCCACTGACGAAGGAGCAGCGCTCCGAAAGCGAATGGCTTTTGCTACCAAATAAACGTGTTGGACTTTAACCTGGTGTTGTTAAAACTCTTACTGTGAAGCCACAGTGACATTGCTTTAACTACACACACTAACCTGCGATGAAAATGAATCAGACACAACACATGTACATGACATATGTGTAAATGTAATTAATGAACTCCTCCCACATTTGGTAAATAAGAGAGTAAGGCCCTCACAATAATCACAAAAGCCCCCACACGCTGGACTTTTCATCTCACTAACAAACACACACAAAGGTTAAAGTTCACATGCCATGCGAATATGAGTATTGAGATCACATGGCCAATGGCAGTGTCTTATTACTCATCTATTATTTACTAATCAGGATGGCAATTAGCCACATCTGGATTCTCAATTAGCCACATGTGGCTAACTGTGAACATATTGGAGAACAGAGGTCTGGAGGAAACTAGTTGCCTTCATTACCACGTAGGCAGGCACTTATTCAAGGAACATCTTGAAATATCCAAGAAATATGAAGCACTGAAATTTGTGGAAGAGCAGGAATATCAATAAAAACAGGACCTTTGGCTGTTTCTCAAAATACACAGCTTGAGACTGCATCGAATGAATAATTCTTGGTTATATTTCACAGTGACGCTCATGCTCTTTTGAAACCAAAAGTTTAACGGACAGGTACAAAAAAAGCTTACAAGACTGATGGGATGTTGGTCTTTATCTCAAGGGATTGAATAGGAATAGGTGGAAGTTTTGTTGAAGTTATATAGTTGTGAAGTTGAGTTTGTGAAGTGTGGTCCACTTTAAAAGCTGGTTTTGTGTCGGTGCTTGGATGTTTAAAATACAGGGTACACAGATTGCAACATTTGTAACAAGGACTAAGCATCAGGGTTGCCTTGGTAACAGGCTTTGCAGGTTTTTGAATTTTGACAGCCTCTCAGTTTAAAGAAGACCCTCAGCCACTAGGAACCTATCAAATTTGAATTTGCTGTAGTTGACAACATCAGACCAATCCTGGTGTAGGAAAGTTGATTAGGTTGCAGTGGTTCAACTGATGGGCTGCCACCTCTCAACAAT
The DNA here is from genome assembly GCF_964213995.1 of Mustelus asterias. NCBI lineage: Eukaryota > Metazoa > Chordata > Chondrichthyes > Carcharhiniformes > Triakidae > Mustelus > Mustelus asterias. Next base: position 85,866,858 of record NC_135817.1, read on the forward strand.
TAGAAAGGGAAGAGCAGCTCCCTGCCAGCCAAAAAAAATCTCTTCAGAGAACTCTCCATCCAACTAATAAAAGGGTACCAAATCAGAAAGCACTTACAGATAGCAGAATCACCAGAAGAACTCCAAAGGTTTTTCCAAAGCCACAAAACCTGATTGTATATTTTTTGTGAGTGACTAAATCATTATTTTTTTCTTGGTAATAAATGGTCCTTGTATTTATTTGAACAGTGTTCCAACCAAACTTGACTTTAATTGATAAGTTGCTTGTTCAGTTAAAGTTCACGGTTGAGGTTAAATAAATAGCTTGTTGATTATTTACTTAAAGTGAGTGTCAGGTCTTTCTGTTAATGAGCCTCTAAATGTTAATGCAGAGTTCACACCTTCCCAAACACTTTTAACAGCTTACTAAGCGAGGTATTCCTCTTTGGGGGATTTAGCGTGGCTTCTCAAAAGGGGACCGACCTCTGGGTCGTAACAATATAAAGCTCTGATCAGGTCTTGTTTTGAGTAACTGCATTCAGTCTGGGCACCGCACTTTGGAAAAGATACACTGTCTTTGGAAGGGGCGCAACGCAAAGTTACTGGAGTGACACTGGGTGTGAAAGAACCCTGATGAATCAAAGAGCATTCCTAGTCCAGGCTTGTACTCACCGGAACAAGGAAGAACGAGGGATGATTTGATTGAGGTGATTAAAGGAGTTGGTGAACTCATCAAAACTATTTCCCCTGGAGTCCAAAACAAGGGGGAACAATCTTAAAATTTAAGCCAGACTATTCGGCAGCGATGCCATGAAGCACCTCTTCACACGAGGCAGAGTGGAAATCTAGAACATTCTCCCTGAAAAAAGCTGATGAGCTTCGGGGCAATTGAAAATTTCAAGAACTGAGATTGAGGGCGCGATCTTACCGGCCGTTCACGCCACCCTCCCGCCGCAGTGAGGTCAGAGAATTTGACGCCCAGCCAAATCTCCATTCACTGCAGCGGGATGGGAAAATCCCACCAGCGTGAACAGTGGTGACATTCTGGCCTGAGAGATTGTGTTCGGCAGAGAGTATTCACGGTTCCAAAGCTAGTGTATGGAGTTAAAAAACGGATCGACCGTGATCTCACTGAATGGCAGAACAGGGTGGAGGGGCTGAATGGCCTTCTCTTGCACTCTCTCATGGAATGGAATAGCGGGAAATAGTTTAACAGACAATAATTAGTGATATCCTAAATCCTGACTTTTGATGTATTACGTTCTTGCAGTGTGACTTCTCTATATGTAAACCCAACTCTCCAATTTAACCTCCCTATCCCCTTGGCCTGAGCAGTGACAGAAAGATCTATCCCGTGTTGGGACATGGATATCAGTCTGTGATGCCGACACAACTAAAGTGTGCGAAGGAAATCGTTACATGTCATGAAGATGGATTTAAGAGACAGATCAACCATGATTTCATTGAATAGTGGGACAGGCTCGAGGGGCTGAAAGGCATCCTCCTACCCTTGTGTTCAATTGTCCTGTTTCTGACACCTCCTCTTTCCGATCGTTGGGAATGTTTTTCAGCTGGTTCCCTTTCTGTTTGAACCCTCTGTGCTGACACAATAAAACCATGGGGAGTGACAATTGTCATGACGTGTGTTTCATTGTGTCTTGGCGCTGCTGGGAAGTGATGGGCTGTTGAGGCTTGCTGTTTTTTTGCAGCACTTGTGTGAAGCTTGCTCCCAGACGTCACTCGCAATGTGGTGAACTGATAATTAGCTCATCGTAAATGGTCATTAACCTGCAAGTTCGTAGGGAGATATTCGACCAGAACCCGTAAATCTTTCGACACAAGACTTGTTGTAAACCATGGTGCGCAGTTGAGAGTGAGTGACTTCATGGAATGAATGACCTCACCTTCTCTCACCTCCCCTTTAAGTAATTTAAGGAGTAAGTTAAAAAGTTTTGATGAGGTGGAACATGTTTAAGCAGTCAGTAATGAACACAAAACCTCAGCAATGACACTCTTGCTGGTGAGATTCTTGGAAGCTTGTCTTCTCACCTTGACAACCTCTTGAGTGGGCCAAATTTATTTTATTCTCAAAATGGGAGCACCACTGGTAAGGTTGACATTCATTACCCATCCCTACTTATTCCACCAGAAGTTGGCGATGGGCATTTTTGATCCACTGCAGTCCGTGTGCTATACAAGTTGTAGAGGTCAGGAGGTTCCAGGCCTCTCCCAACTGCCAGATATCCACCGCGTTAATTTGTGCTAAAATCGCAAAAGGAAATTGCAGTTGAGCGGCACATCGAAGTCAATCCTCTTGGTTCTTCAGTTAATCCTTTCGCCTCCCTTTGCGCTCCATGTGACAATCCCTCCCTGTGCGAGGAGAACCTTACAGTCTTTGGGCGGCATGGTAGCACAATGGTTAGCACTGCTGCTTCACAGCTCCAAGGACCTGAGTTCAATTCCCGGCTTGGGTGTCCGTCTGTGTGGAGTTTGCACATTCTCCCCGTGTCTGCGTGGGTCCCCTCCGGGTGCTCCGGTTTCCTCCCACACTCCAAAGATGTGCGGGTTAGGTTGATTGGCCATGCTAAATTGACCCTTAGTGTCCTGGGATGTGTAAGTTGGAAGGATTAGTGGGGTAAATGTGTGGGGTAGTGGGGGGTAAGGCCTAGGTGGGATTGTGGCCGGTGCAGACTCGATGGGCCGAATGGCCGCCTTCTGCACTGTAGGGTTTCTTTGATTCCTTCTTTGATTCTTAGGGCGTGATTTTCCAGCCGCGCTCGCCCCAAAACCGCAAAATCCCGCCCGAGGTCAAAGTACCTTTGCATGGTCCACGCCCCCTTGCTTGCCTGCTACGACTCCCGTGGCGGCTGGACGGGAAAACTCCCCCCTTCGTCTGGAATATCAGACTATGTACGTTTAAGCTAAAATAAGATTCATGTGAATGACTACTGACCGCGCGGGTACTATCTGAAAGAAAAGCAGGGAGATATCTTTGGTTTCCTGAGTTAATATTTATCCCTCAACCAACACCACTGAAAAAACAGACGACCTGGTCATTGTTGCTGGCTGTGGGATCTTGCTGTGCACAAGTAGACTGTGACATTTTTACATTACGGTAGTGAACATATTTCAGAAGTAGTCATTGGCTGCGGAATGCTTTGGGACGTCCTGAGGTTGTGAAAAAAACGCCAAATGCAAGTTATTTCTTTTTATTCCCCCTTAGCTCCAATGAGTGTAAAGCCTGCTGGTTATTTGAGACTTCTTTAATATAACCTAGCTTCCGAGCCGAGGTGACCCCAAGAGGTGACCGTGGTGGTGAGTGATGCGGTTAATGAGATCCAGTGACACTTTGACCCTTCGACCCCCAACCCCCTCCCCCCCCCCCGCCCCCCCTCCCAGGTTCTCCCCTCCCCTCCCCCCACCTCTCCAACAGCCTCAGCTCAGTTCATTCATCTTTGTTGCCCCACAGGCTCAATGTGCGAGAACATAAGCAGGTGTGAATAACGAAGTTCAAGGAGCTCTCAGTCACGGCTGAGGAGCAGAGACAGTGGCAGAGTGAGATATCTGTTCAAAGAGGGTGAACAGCTGGCTTTCCAGACAGAAGCCAATTGTCTCTGCGTTCCGTTGAATGGGCAGGTTTTTAACATCAGTGTGCTCTTTGACATCATTCCTTCGTCTCTTCCCTCTCTCACTTTCGATATCTACTCTCCTTGCTGGTGTCCGACTCTCCGGCAGACATGGCTCTCCCCTTCACTGAGCCATGCGCATTTTATTTATAGACTTGGGTATCTGACACTGTGTTCAACTCACTCACTCACTCACTTGACATCAAGACACGACCCCCCAGCAAGAATCATCGAGTCAAACAAGAATGGACAACAGCAACTAAGTCACCCCTTTGCTTCCCCCTCTTGGTCTAAGAGTGATGAGGTCAATAGGCTTAGGGTTCCAACCTAGCCTTCCTGGTCTTTGGATTTCGTGGATTGATTTGATTTGATTTGATTTATTATTGTCATGTGTATTAGTACACAGCGAAAAGTATTGTTTCTTGCACGCTATACAGACAAAGCATACCGTTCATAGAGAAGGAAAGGAGAACGTGCAGAATATAGTGTTACAGTCATAGCTAGGGTGTGGAGATAGATCAGCTTAATATGAGGTAGGTCCATTCAAAAGTCTGATGGCAGCAGGGAAGAAGCTGTTCTTCAGTTGGTTGGTATGTGACCTCAGACTTTTTTTTCCTGACGGAAGAAGTTGGAAGAGAGTGGCAGGATTTTTCAGCCTCACTCAGGTGAGACTGGAAATTCCTGTCTGAGGTCAACGGAGATTTCCGTTGTCGGACCCTCACCCGCGCCGATTCCGCGGCAGGTGAGGTGGTAGAGTTCCGACCAGCATGTCTGGGGTGCGTGGGGGTCCTTGAATATACTGGCAGCTTTTCCGAGGCAGCGGGAAGTGTAGACAGTGTCAATGGATGGGAGGCTGGTTTACGTGATGGACTGGACTTCGTTCACGACCCTTTGTAGTTTCTTGCGGTCTTGGGCAGAGCAGGAGTCATACCAAGCTGTGATACAACCAGAAAGAATGCTTTCTATGGTGCATCTGTAAAAGTGAGTGATTGCGATTAGCAGGTGGGTGGTGATGTCTCTTGCACACCTCCCATTTGTATTGCTGCCACACCAGCGTTGTGCCCTCACCTACATTAGCTTTGGAATTCTCTCCCTAAACCTCTCCGCCTCTCTACCCCCTTTTCTCTCCTTTGCGGTGCTCCTGAAAACTTACCTCTTGGGTTAAACGCTTTGTCAGCTGCTCTAATATCTTCCCATGTGGCTTGGTGTCAAATTTTGTTTGCTCGCATGCTTCTGAAGTGTCTTGGAAAGGCGCTAAACAAATGCAGATTGTTGACATTTGAATTGACTCCAGAAGTGAGTTGTTTTAATGTCTGAAATTCTGGGCCAGCATTTAAGATACACAGTGCACAACGCTGCAAGCTTTTCAAACATACTGCGACATTTTTAAAACGATAAATAGAAAGTCGGTTGCCGCATTTGGGAGGGAGAGAAGTGAATAATTTATCTTATTTTGATTTATTTTATGGAGCATTTTTCATGACCTCAGATATCATGAAACACTCAAAACACAAAACACAAACAGCAAACTGTTTTTCTGAAGTTTCGTCACTGTTATGGGAAACATGGCTGGGGAGTTGTACAGAGCAAGATCCCACAATCAGCATCCTGACAATGGCATTCAGCCAGTTTAGTGATATTGGCAGAGGTGTAAATATTGGCCAGGATATTTGGCGGGGGGGAACTACTCTGACCACCCGATCATGATCAGAGAATCCCTATGTCTGACCAAGAGGAAAGATGGGGCCTGAGTTGTGGCGCAGTGGTATTGTCACTGGACTAGCAATCCAGAGACCCAGGGTTCTGTTCCAGCGACCCGGGTTCAAATCCCACCACAGCAAATGGTAAAATTTGAATTCAATAGAAGTCTGGGACTAAAAGTCTAATGATGTTGATTGTCATAAAAACCCATCTGGTTCACTAATGTCCTTTAGGGAGGGATATCTACGGTCCTTACCTGGTCTGGCCGACATGCATGTGGTTGACTCTTAAAATGCCCTCTGAAATGGCCGAGCAAGACACTCAGTTCAAGGGCAATTAGGGATGGGCAACAAATTCTGGTGATGCCCAGGAACAGGTAAAGCATTACTTTTACACCTGATCCAGAACACAGCACGTCCAACAATGCAGCACTCCCTCAGTACTGAAACTGGAAGTGTCAACCTGGATCTTGTGCTACAGTCCCTTTGAGTGAAGTGGGATTGAACCCACAACCTTCATTGCACCAGAGGAGGTGCCATCCCACTGAGGTATGGCTGGCAATCAGTCATTGAACCTGCCCTTCCTCTGAGGCACTGGTGAACCTGGCATGGATTCCCAGCATTCACTGATAAGTTTACTTATTAGTGTCACAAGTAGACTTACATTAACACTGCAATGAAGTTACTGTGAAAGTCCCCTTGCTACACTCTGACGCCTGTTAGGGTACACTGAGGGAGAATTTAGCACGGTCAATGCACCCTAACCAGCACATCTTTCAGACAGTGGGAGGAAACCGGAGCACCCGGAGGAAACCCACGCAGACACGGGGAGAACGTGCAAACTCCACGCAGACAGTGACCCGAAGCCGGGAATCGAACCCGGATCCCTGGTGCTGTGAGGCAGCAGTGCTAACCACTGTGCCGCCCGATAACTTGCATTTGAGAAAGGAACCGCTTGTTCCAGTTGTCTGGGCCTGATGGGAGATGGTCGCAAATGACCAGCTGAGTGCCATTCCTACCCAATGTGGCATAATGTGTTTTTTATTCAGTTCATGGCCTCGCAGCCATGGAGACACTGAGAAAATTGCCAATGAATTTCAGAGCGAAACCGTGACCTTTGCTCCGAGAGCGCTCCGTCTCCTGAAATTTTGGGAAGACCTTTAGCCAGCCAATGACACGCTCGGCCACCTTGATAATCACTCCCCGCATGAAGCCGATGAGATCTCGGCACTGGGGCTTCATAATCGAGAGCTTGCAGTCAAGTCTGCACAGCTATAGGTCACGGTCATTTAATGAGGTCACTTAATGCCCGGCAATTTACTGGAGCTCCCCCAGTTTAACATCCTCATCCTTGTTTTCAAATCCCGTCATGACCTTGCCGCTGCCCTCCAGCCCCTCAGCCCTCTGAGATGTCGGTGCTGCTCTTATTCTGCATTCCTGTGTACCCGATCATTTTCCATCGCTGCCACCCACTTTGGCAGTCACACACACCCCTCCCCTCCCCCCTAATTCCAGTGTCAAATTTTATTTGATGATTGTGTCAGAATCACCTACATTGCAGAAGGAAGCAATTTGACCTACTGAGCCCACACTGACCACAATCCCACCCAGGCCCTATCCCCATAACTCCACTTATTTACCCTGCCGGTCCCTCTGACATTAAGGAGCAATTTACCCTGGCCAATTAACCTAACCGGCGCATCTTTGGACTGTGTGAGGAAACCGGAGCACCTGGAGGAAACCTAGGCAGACACGGGGAGAATGTGCAAACTTCACACAGACAGTCACCTAAGCCGGGAATCGAACCCGGATCCCTGGGCGCTGTGAGGCAGCAGTGCTAACCACTGTGCCACCATGCCACTCACTGTGAAGCAGCTTGGGATGGATGCAAAAACAAAAAATGCAAATTGTGTTTGTTGCATTGTCCACAGAAAGGTGGGCTGAACTTTTAGGCAGCTGGTTTCTTGGTGAATGTTGTGCTCATCCTTCGAGAGTCCAGGTGAGTGAAACATTTCCAATCTTGGGTACTCTGTTTGGTTAGCATCAGAAGCCAATCAGAATGCAAGGAAGACTCACACTTCCACTGCCGATCATAACCTCAGCACATTCCAAAGGGCTACACTGCCAATCAAGCGGCTTTGCTTTTCGTAGTGCAGTCACTGTTGTAACCTAGGAAACGTAATGGCCAATTTGTGCACAGCAAGATCCCACAAAAAGAAATACCACTGAGTAAAATGACCAAATCATTCTTTTTTTCGATATTGCTTGTGGGATAACTATTGGCCCAGGACGCTAGGGAGAACACGGTGGCACAGTGGTCACAGCGCCAGGGACCAGGGTTCAATTCCGGCCTTGGGTGACTGTGTGGAGTTTGCACGTTCTCCCCGTGTCTGTTTGGATTTCCTCCCACAGTCTAAAGATAAGCCGGTGGATTGGCCATGATACAGGTATGGGGTTAAGAGGATCGGGTCTGGGAAAGGGCCTAGGGTAAGGTACTCTGTCAGAGAGAGTCGGTGCAGACTCCATGGGCTGAATGGCCTCCTTTTGCACGGTAGGAATTCCATGACCCCCCTGGTCTCCTTCGGAAAGGTCATGTTATGTTTTGGAAGTAAGTGCCAGGGGAGAATGGAAAGCCTGGTTCTGTGCCATCTCATTTCAGAAAACCAACCGAGGAGGAAGGAAGCATTTCTCCATTTCACATCTGTTGCAGGGATTACTCGCACCATTAGCCACAGCGGTGATTTCTGCATTCAGAAGATTGTGTGTTCAGGATCAACTCCAGAGGCTTAAACACATCATCTACACTGATGCTCCCAGTGCAGTACAGAGGGAGAGCTGCACTGCCACAGGTGCCATCTTTCAGTGGACATTGGCTACTGTTTTGAAGAAGCGCAGGGGAACTCCTCTAGGTGTCTGCAGCAACTACTAATCCCTCAAACAGCATCACTGAAGGAGACTATCTGGCCATTGTCCCAGCGATGCCTGTGGAGCTTGCTGTGCACAAATTAGTTGCAGCATTTTATTCCTCACAAGAGTGACTGTGTTTCATTTGCTGTAAAGTGCTTTGGAATGTCTTGAACGTCACCTTCCCACTTTGTGTTGACTTCTTATGATGGGAATGACCCTTGCAGTGGCCCAGTTTCCTCACCCTAGTATTCATCCAACAGGTGGCATCATTTTGCATCAGAACAACACCTCCGACAGTACCTTCCAGACCCATCTAGAGAGCCAAGGCACAAGAGAACTGTGCCATCTCTAAGCTCCCCTCCACATCACACACCATCCTGACTTGGAAATGTATTGGATGTTCCTTCACCGACGTTGGGTCAAAATGCTGGAACTCCCTCCCTACCAGTGCTGTGGGTGTGCCTATACCACATGGGACTGCAACAAAATGGTGGCCCACCACCTGCGCCTTCTCAAGGGACAGCTGGTGGATGGGCATTAAATGCCAACCTTGCCAGCAATGCCCACATCATTATCGATTAGAATCCCTACAGTGCAGAAGAAGCCATTTGGCCCATTGAGTCTGCACTGACTCTCAAACAGAGTATCTTACCCAGGCTGTCTCCCCCACCCTATCCCCATAACACCACACAGTTACCACGACTAATCCATCTAACCTACACATCTTAGGACACTAAGGGGCAATTTATTTGATTTATTTCATATGATTTATTATTGTCACATGTATTGGGATACACCCTTGCGAGCTAGACGGACAAAGCATACTGTCCATAGTGTACATAGGGGAGAAGGAAAGGAGAGGGTGCAAAATGTAGTGTTACAGTCACAGATAGGGTCTAGAGAAAGATCAACTTAATATCGGGTAAGTCCATTCAAAAGTCTGATGGCAGCAGGAAAGAAACTGTTCTTGAGTAAAAAGAGCATTATTGGGAAGTTTAAAAGTGGCAGAATTAAGTTTTAAGAGCTTGGAACAAGAGTAAAAGATGGAATTAGAGGGTATACTGGGGACAGCTCGCAAGGAGCCGCCTTGCTCCAGTGCCATTTTTTTTAAGCGTGGCCAATCCACCTAACCTGCACATGTTTGGACTGTGGGGGGAAACCGGAGCACTCGGAGGAAACCCACGCAGACACGGGGAAAATGTGCAAACTCCACACAGACAGTGACCTGAGGCTGGAATTGAACCCGGGTCCCTGGTGCTGTGAGGCAGCAGTGCTAACCCACTGTGCTATCACATCCATAGTTACGCCGCATTGCAGGACAGGAGAGGGAAATGCGGGCACTTTTCATTCAGGGGAGGTGAGAGGGGGCTGACATCGATGGGGGACAGGAGACCTATCTGATATTTTTGTTGCTATCTGGGCCAGGACCCTGGAGACCAGCAGTATCGTCCGAATCACTGGCCTTTCTATGCCAGCACGGAGGGTTAATCACTGTTGAGGACAGTCTGGCCCAGATCTGCCAATAACAACTGACACCAATCTGATTTAGCATTATTGTCAATTTAGTGTTTGTGCTCCTGTGAAGCACCATCCCCAACAATAAAGGTGCTATATAAATGTAAGTAAGCAGAACCTGCTTGGCCATTGCCCTCTGAGCTCAAGCTTCAGTTTGGCAACATGGGGCTTCACAGGGACTGACACCACATGAGGCTATGCATATTAGACAGATGTTGGAAAGATTTTATGGCGTATCTTAAAGGAGGAAAGAAAGAGACAGAGAGAGTGTTAGGGAGGGGAGCATTCCAGAGTTTAGAAATCCAGGCAGTTGAAGGCACGCCCACCAATGCTGGGACAAAGGGAAATGCACAAGAGGCAAAAATTGAACAAGTTGTTATCTGGGAGGATTGGAGGAGGTTGCAGAGAGAGGGAAGGGCCCGAGGCCATGGAGGGATTTGCAAACAAACATCGAGGTGTTGCTTGACCAGTGTAGGTCAGTGAACACAGGGGAGTGATGGTTGAATGGGTGATTGTTGGTTCAAGTTAGGGATACAGGCAACAGGACTCCGGATGGGCCTGTGTGTTTGGAAGGTGCAAGGTGAGAAACCAGCCAGGAGGGCATTGGAAGAGTCGAGTCTGGTGAGAATCAGGCTCAGATGGAGGTTTCAGCAGCCGATAAGTTGAGGCAAGGTGGAGATAACGTCAATTTGCAGTCATAGAGCACCTTTTTAATGATACAAGGTGGGTGATGCGACAGAGGCGGATGTTGACGATCTTGGAGATGGAGCGGACGTGGGATTGAAAGGTCACCTCAGGGTCAAATAGGTACCAGTCATATGTAAATCCATCTCTGGCCTTTTATAGGGCCGCATGTGTGTGTGTGTATACGTGTGTGTGTGTGAGGGTGTGTGTGCGAGTGTGTGTGTGTGAGGGGGTGTGTGTGTGAGGGGATGTGTGTGTGTATATGTGTGTGTGTGTGTGAGTGTGTGTGTCTGTGTGAGTGTGTGTGTCTGTGAGTGAGTGTGTATGTTTGTGAGTGTGTGTATGTGGCTGAGTGGTGAGTGAGTGTGTGAGTGAGTGTGTGTGGTTGAGTGAGTGTGTGTGGTTGTGTGTGTGTGTGTGTGTGAAGGTGTGTGAATGCGTGTATGTGAGTGTGTGAATGTGTGTGTGGGTGAGTGTGTGGGTGAGTGTGAGGGTGTGTGTGTGTGAGGGTGTGTGGGTGAGTGTGTGTGTTTGAGGGTGTGTGTGTGTGTGAGGGTGTGAGTGTGTGTGTGAGGGGATGTGTATGTATATGTGTGCGCATGTGTGTGTGTGTGAGGCGGTGTGTGTGTGTGTGAGGCGGTGTGTGTGTGTGTGAGTAGCACAGTGTGGTAAAGTTGAGGAAGGGAAAACTCGAGAATGAACTGAAAGCTGGCTGTAATGTGTCCCGACCCTGGATAATTGTTAGGGTGGTGAGGGCCGACCTTGACTAACATTCCGTTTGTCGAAATCGAAAACCAGCCAAAGGTGAAATTTCTCCAACAGCTGCATGCAGTAAGGATGTAATGTGAGTGCTGCCTCTCACTCTGCCCGGCTAGATATATCGTTTCCTCCTGTGTGTGCAAGCTGATATTGTTGGACTTGGTTTGGGGGTGGGATGGTGGGGGGAGTGGGGGGGAAATAGACTTTGTTACAATCAGCTTTTGTTGCAGACACGCAGCAGTCTGCAGCCTTATCAGAGGAAAGCACATCGATCTTAAAGTGACCTGCTCATTTTTGGGCCACCCTCCTTTAATGTGACAAGATGTCCATCTTCAATTTCTCTCCTCCACATCTGCCCCCCACCCAGCCCCCACCCAGCCCCCCGCCCAGCCCCCGCCCAGCCCCCACCCAGCCCCCCGCCCAGCCCCCCCCAGCCCCCCACCCAGCCCCCTCCCAGCCCCCACCCAGCCCCCCACCCAGCCCCCACCCAGCCCCCACCCAACCCCCATCCAGCCCCCCACCCAGCCCCCACCCAGCCCCCCGCCCAGCCCCCGCCCAGCCCCCACCCAACCCCCACCCAACCCCCATCCAGCCCCCAACCCAGCCCCCCCCAGCCCCCCACCCAGCCACCACCCAGTTCCCACCCAACCCCCCACCCAGCCCCCACCCAGCCCCCTCCCAGCCCCCCACCCAGCCCCCACCCAGTTCCCCACCCAACCCCCCACCCAGCCCCCACCCAGTTCCCCACCCAGCCCCCACCCAGTTCCCCACCCAGTTCCCCACCCAGCTCCCACCCAGCCCCCTCCCAGCCCTCTCCCAGCCCCCCACCCAGCCCCCACCCAGTTCCCCACCCAGCCCCCACCCAGTTCCCCACCCAGCTCCCACCCAGCCCCCTCCCAGCCCTCTCCCAGCCCCCCACCCAGCCCCCCACCCAGCCTCCTCCCAGCCCCCTCCCAGCCCCCACCCAGCCCCCCATCCAGTCCCCTCCCAGCCCCCCATCCAGTCCCCTCCCAGCCCCCCACCCAGCCCCCCATCCAGTCCCCTCCCAGCCCCCCATCCAGTCCCCTCCCAGCCCCCCACCCAGTCCCCCATCCAGTCCCCTCCCAGCCCCCCACCCAGCCCCCCATCCAGTCCCCTCCCAGCCCCCCACCCAGCCCCCCATCCAGTCCCCTCCCAGCCCCCCATCCAGTCCCCTCCCAGCCCCCCACCCAGCCCCCCATCCAGTCCCCTCCCAGCCCCCCACCCAGCCCCCCATCCAGTCCCCTCCCAGCCCCCCATCCAGTCCCCTCCCAGTCCCCCATCCAGTCCCCTCCCAACCCCCCATCCAGTCCCCTCCCAACCCCCCATCCAGTCCCCTCCCAGCCCCCACCCAGCCCCCTCCCAGCCTGGTCTGTTAATTCAGGCTGCAGCTGGCAATTTGTACACATTGAAAAATATATTTTTAAGAAGGTAAATGTGCCACTTCAGCGCCCAAACTATCTCAGGAGATAAAAGGCAGTCAGTCCCTTGCTCACTCAGAGACCCAGCTAAGTATATTAAAACCATTTCTTTCTCGTGACTTGGCAATTGGACAGCATAGCAAATCAGTGGCGTTGTGTCTCGGAGCCATTGGTGACAGCTAAGGAATGAGAGGTGCAAGTCCAGTAATTTGGTTCTGTTGCGCTTATTCTCTCTCTGGCCCGCTCTCTCCTCTCTCCGTTCAGTAAGCCCAGGGCCATGCTGCATCCAGTGCATTATTATCATTGTCACCGCCTGCAGCCTCCACTTGTTTTTTTATTAACAAATTCCTTCCCAGCTCTCTGAGCCTCCAGATCACCAGGAGAAATTGCCTGCAGGGGATGGTGCTATTACAGATAATTAGGAAGTAATCAAATATGTTGTAGATTAGGGAGGGGTGTGAGTCCGAGAGGGAAAAGCACACACACACACGCATACAGGCACATAAACGTACACACACAATCATACACACACAAGCACACACACACGCACACACACACACATACACGCACATAAACGTACACACACAAGCATACACACACAAGCATACACACACGAACACACTTACAAAAGCATACACACACAAACATGCAAAACACATACACACACGCGCAACACACAAACATACACATGCAAAAGTGCACGCACACACACACACACACACACACATGCCTGTTTGTGTGTTTGGTATCCTTCAGTGATACCATCACCATGAGTTTATAGCTCTTTAGACCGTGTGAAATAGCCGAACCGGCCACTTGGTCAGGACGCACACTGGAGATGAGGTGATGAAGGCAGCCTCGAGAATGTCGACCTGCATCCTGAGAGCACCGACCCATGGAGCTGTATCACAGCGCCTGACGTAAACCTGCCGTGGGAAGTCTTTGTGGGGTCCTTCCACGAGCTGGGGTCAAGGGGAGAGAAATGATCACCTTGTTATTCGATTCATAATAACCTGAAGCAACAAAATAAAAGACTGAGGGTGGTTTCAGCAGCTCTCCGTGCATCCCCCCCCTCCCCCCCGCAGATCACCCCTCGTCCCCCATCCCCCTCCATTAACTTACAACCTGGATGAGGCAATGAAAGGAACAAAAAGCCTGTGGCCTACTTGCCCAGTGCTTCTTAAATTTCAAGCAAATTGCTGTACACACCAGGGAGACATTTTGTCGAGGTATGTTCTTCACAGTTTACTAAGGTTACCACTTTTATCATGGGAGTCTTGTCTGAATATTTCAGGGGTTTCCGAAACTCTGGTTGCTGCCTCATTTTTAAGCCACTTGCAGTGATCCTTAAGGGCCGCTGGATTTATTTGCTCCCGTCAACTTCCTCTCATCCCGTTCTGAAGGTTCCGACTTTCTTGCCAGACCTGGTAACCCCTCGCAACCTGTGCCAGCAGGTTGTCTTATTGCTGAGTGCATCGCACCTGCATTTAATTTGTACTCAAAACTGGACTCGAAACATCAGCTCCTTTCTCACCTTACAGATGCTGCCAGACCTGCTGAGATTTTCCAGCATTTTCTCTTTTGGTCTCTGTATCTAACCCTGTGCTGTACCTGTCCTGGGAGTGTTTGATGGGGACAATGTAGAGAGAGCTTTACTCTGTATCTAACCCCGTGCTGTACCTGTCCTGGGAGTGTTTGATGGGGACAATGTAGAGAGAGCTTTACTCTGTATCTAACCCCGTGCTGTATCTGTCCTGGGAGTGTTTGATGGGGTCAGTGTAGAGGGAGCTTTACTCTGTATCTAACCCCGTGCTGTACCTGTCCTGGGAGTGTTTGATGGGGAGAGTGTAGAGGGAGCTTTACTCTGTATCTAACCCCGTGCTGTACCTGTCCTGGGAGTGTTTGATGGGGACAATGTAGAGAGAGCTTTACTCTGTATCTAACCCCGTGCTGTACCTGTCCTGGGAGTGTTTGATGGGGACAATGTAGAGAGAGCTTTACTCTGTATCTAACCCCGTGCTGTATCTGTCCTGGGAGTGTTTGATGGGGACAGTGTAGAGGGAGCTTTACTCTGTATCTAACCCCGTGCTGTACCTGTCCTGGGAGTGTTTGATGGGGAGAGTGTAGAGGGAGCTTTACTCTGTATCTAACCCCGTGCTGTACCTGTCCTGGGAGTGTTTGATGGGGAGAGTGTAGAGGGAGCTTTACTCTGTATCTAACCCCACGGTGTAGTTACCCTGGGAGTGTTTGAAGCATATACTCGGTGCCTGAAATGCACATAGTTCCTGCTTCCAGCATTGACGTCCCTTACCTCTGTGAGCACAATGTAAATCTTTGCATTAAGTATTCCCGCACCTGGTTAGTGGTGAAGCCGTGAGCATTGGTTGTTTGAGGGGGACATGCTGTCGAAAATAGAAAATTAAATTATTCTATCTCACCAGTCTTGACCTGACCTCACACATGACAGTGCAAATGAATGTTCCTCCTTAATATAATATAATTAGATGAGAAATATCTTGCTAATAAAGTTATGCACTCATTTAAAGATTGATGGCAATCCATTTAGTAGTTAGCGGGTTATTTGTGACAGACACACTGTATGTGCTGTTATTGCTTTCTATATGATTTTGAAACCACTGAAGGGAATTAATAACTGAGACTGTTAATTCTCTGTCCGTCCTGTGGGATGTCACAGCTTTAAGATTATTAGCTGATCTGTGGGGTTGGATTTTTTTTAATCTTAGGAACGCAGCCTGAGGCAGGAGTTATAATCTATTAGCGTTATTAGCCATTGTTCTTGCAATTGCTTTTTTACGAGTCGTCATCTCTTCACACAGAAAGGGAAGTATTTCCCTTTATCAGTGCAATGATGTGATTACTCTCCTCACTGCAAGAGGGAGGATTCAGCATTGGATATCTGTGTGAGTGTGTGTGACAGTATGCATGTGTCTGAGTGTGTGTGCGTGTGTATGTGAGTATGTATGCGCTTGAGTGTGTGTGCGCGTATGTGTCTGAGTGTTTGTTTGAGTGTGGCTGAGTAAGTGAGTGTGTGTGTGGTGTGTGTGCGTGTGTGCCTGTACATGTGTCTGTGTGTGTATCTGAGTGTGTGCCTGTACATGTGTCTGTGTGTGTATCTGTGTGTGCATTTGAGTATGTTTGTGTGTGCGTGTATCTGAGTGTGTTCATGTATGTTTGCGTCTGTGTGTGTCTGAGTGTGTTTGTGCGTCTGAGTGTGTTTGTGTGTCTGAGTGTGTTTGTGCGTCTGAATGTGTTTGTGTGTCTGAGTGTGTTTGTGTGTCTGAGTGTGTTTGTGTGTCTGAGTGTGTGTGTGCGTCTGAGTGTGTTTGTGTGTCTGAGTGTGTGTGTGTGTCTGAGTGTGTGTGTGTGTCTGAGTGTGTGTGTGTCTGAGTGTGTGTGTGTGTCTGAGTGTGTTTGTGTGTCTGAATGTGTCTGTGTGTCTGAGTGTGTTTGTGTGTGTCTGAGTGTGTGTGTGTGTCTGAGTGTGTGTGTGTGTGTCTGAGTGTGTGTGTGTGTGTGTCTGAGTGTGTGTGTGTCTGAGTGTGTGTGTGTGTGTCTGAGTGTGTTTGTGTGTCTGAGAGTGTGTGTCTGAGTGTGTCTGTGTGTCTGAGTGTGTTTGTGTATGTGAGTGTGTTTGTGTGTGTGTCTGAGTGTGTTTGTGTGTGTCTGAGTGTGTTTGTGCGTGTCTGAGTGTGTGTCTGAGTGTGTTTGTGTGAATTGTTTGCATGTGTGTCTGTGTGTGCATTTGAGTGAGTTTGTGTATGTTTGTGTCTGAGTGTGTTTGTGTGTCTGAGTGTGTGTCTGAGTGTGTTTGTGTGTGAATTGTTTGCATGTGTGTCTGTGTGTGCATCTGAGTGTATTTGTGTGTGTTTGTGTCTTGAGTGTGTCTGTGTGTGTGTGCATCTGAGTGTGATGTGTGTGAATTGTTTGTATGTGTGTCTGTGTGTGCATCTGAGTGTGTTTGTGAGTGTGTTTGTGAGTGTGTGTGTGTGTCTGTGTGTGTGTCTGTGTGAGTGTGTGTGTGAGTGTGTGTGTCTGTGAGTGTGTGTCTGTGAGTGTGTGTCTGTGAGTGTGTGTGTGTCTGTGTGAGTGTGTGTGTGAATGTGTTTGTGAGTGTGTGTGTGAGTGTGTGTCTGTGTCTGTGTGTCTGTGAGTGTGTGTGTGAATGTGTTTGTGAGTGTGTGTGTGTGTGTTTGTGAGTGTGCATCTGAGTGTGTTTATGAGTGTGTGTGAGTGTGCATGTGAGTGTGTTTGTGGGTGTGTGTGTGAGTGTGTGTGTGAGTGTGTGTGTGTGTGTGAGTGTGTATGTGAGTGTGTTTGTGAGTGTGTGTGTGAGAGTGTGTGTGAGTGTGTTTGTGAGTGTGTGTGTGTGTTTGTGAGTGTGAGTGTGTGTGAAAAGAATGGGAGGACAGAAAAACATCAAGAAAGGAGGATGAAGTGGAGGAAAGAAACAAAAAGCGAAAGGAGAAAGAAAAAATGGAAAATGGAATGTACTGAAAGGAGAAATGAATCAAAAGAGAGGAATAAGTGATCTTTCACGTGCCTAGTGGCAGGCGAGGCAGACAGAGCCCATGCTTATGCCTGTTTCCATGGTTAGTTTCTCTTGGGACAGGAAACCAGAGGCTATAGCTTGAGGGGTACCATTCTGCATCATGCAGAGACCAGCAGACCTTCCACTCCTACTGTCTGCCATACCTGCCATTGACATCTTGGAAGGATATGTGGGTTGAGAATCTGTTTGACCGTGTTATAAATACACCTTTCTTGGCCATCAACTCCTGGAGTGGGACTTGAACCCAGAGTTGCTGTCTCAGAGGCAGGGACACTCCCCACTACGCTACAAGACCTCCTATCAATGAAAGGGAAAGAAGGAAAAAAGGAAAGAGAGAAACAGAAAGAAAAAATAAGAAAACCATTGGCATTCTCAGCAGCCATTTTGTGCAGTGTAGATTCCCACAGAGGTGAATTTATTTTATTCATTCATGGGATGTGGGCATCACTGGCAAGGCCAGCATTTATGACTCATCCCTAGTTGCCCCTCAGAAGGTGGTGCCTTCTTGAACCACTGCAGTCCCTACGGTGTAGGTACACCCACAGTGCCATTAGACAGGGAGTTCCAGGATGGGTTTGCCTGTTTGGTTCTGATTGCAGAGGGAGGAAGGTTCATCTCAGGAAGGTTTCACTTCTCTCAGACTGTCCCACAAACAGCACCCAAACTGAGGGTGGACTTACTTTGTGAATGTGTACTCTGAACCCTGGTTTATACCTTTCCTGAGAACCATTCCTGCTTCTGACTTCCAGCGTTTCCCGCTTTGGGTCACTGTCTGCAGAGTTTGCACGTTCTCCCCGTGTCTGCGTGGGTTTCCTCCGGGTGCTCTGGTTTCCTCCCACACTCCAAAGATGTGCAGGTTAGGTGGATTGGACATGCTAAATTGGCCCTTAGTTTCCCGGGATGCGTAGATTAGAGGGATTAGTGGGGTAAATATGTAGGGTTATGGGGATAGGGCCTGGGTGGGATTGTTGTCGGTGCAGACTCGATGGGCCGAATGGCCTCCTTCTGCACTGCGGGGATTCTATGATTCTATGATTTTCTGTTTCAGATCATTGCAATTTCCTTTTCATTTGTAAAATAATGATGACAGTGCTAGTGAACTGACAAACTGAACAACCAAATCAATAGCAATTTGTGTTCATATAGCACCTTCAATGCAGTAAATTATCCCAAGATGCTTCACAGGACTCAATATCAAACACAATTTGACAGGGAGCCAAATAAGGAGATATTAGATGAAGTGAGCAAAAGTTCACTCCAAGAGTTGGAGTGCTGAGGAGAACCTTAAAGGAGGAGCCATGATGTGGAGTTGTCGGCATTGGACTGGGGTAAACACAGTAAGTAGTCTAACAACACCAGGTTAAAGTCCAGCGGGTTTGTTTGGTAGCACGAGCTTTCGGAGCGCTGCTCCCTCATCAGGTGAGTGCCTCTTATTTTCTTTTCTTTTCACAATCTGGTGGTTGTCGGGAACATGAAGAGGATCAGAGATTGTGTTGCGAGGCAATTATTGAACAAATTGAAGGATACCGTGGCTGTGAATGGTCTGGTAATACGCAATTATTACATCCAGTTTAATTCCCACAAAGTAGTGGGAATTTAATTAATTAATTAATTTATCAGAGTTTCATGTGGGAATCCCTACCTCCAGATCCTAGTCCATAGTGATTCTTAACTAATATGTGGGAATTAAATTGGATGTAATAATTGCGCAAGTGTATTACCAGAACCACTCACAGCCACGGTATCCTTCAGTTTGTTCAAAGATTGCCTCGCAACACAATCTATGATCCTCTTCACTTTTCCTACAACCACCAGAGAGATTGTGACAAGAAAAAAAAAGGGAAAAAAAGCCACTCACCCTGATGAGGGAGCAGCGCTCCGAAAGCTCGTGCTACCAAATAAACCCATTGGACTTTAACCTGGTGTTGTGAGACTTCTTACTGTGCTTAAAGGAGGAGGAAAGAGGGAGAATTCAGGAGGGAATTTCCAAAGCTTAGGGACCCAGTAGTTTGGCATTGAAAATCAGGGGTGTGCAAAAGTCTAGAATTGGAGAGGTCTTGTAGGCTTGTGGGGCTGGAGGATGTGATGTGGACGGGGAGGGGGGATGGAGTCATGGAGGTATTTGTGGACAAGAAGGAGAATATTAAAATCGAGGCTGGACGGGCATCCGTGTGGGTCAGTGGGTACAGGAGGGCGATGGGGGAAAATGGGACTTCCTGAGAGTTAGGAGATGGGAAGCAGAGTCTTGGATGAGCTCAAGTTTGCTGGTGGTTGGAAGGTTGGACATTGGCTAGGATGGTGTTGGAATAGTCGAGGCTGGAGGTATGAAGGTGTGGATGAGCAAAGACAGGGCAAAGACAGGTGATATTACAGAGGTGGAAGTCGGTGGTTTTGGTGATGGAGAGGATGGGCTCAGAACATTGATTCAGGGGAAATAGTTGATCCAGGCAGGTTGGAAGTAGCATGAGCAGTGTAGGAAATAGGTGCTTGTTTCTCAGTATTGTCAGTGTGTGAATGCATTGTTGTCATAGTACTGAGCAGTGCAAACCGGGTTTAATCTTATCATTCAAAGAACAAAGAACAATACAGCACAGGAACAGGCCCTTCGGCCCTCCATGCCTGTGCCGCTCATGTGCCCAACTAGGCCATTTGTTTGTATCCCTCTATTCCCAGTCTGTTCATGTGGCTATCTAGATAAGTCTTAAACGATCCCAGCGTGTCCGCCACAATCACCTTGCTTGGCAG
Source organism: Mustelus asterias (assembly GCF_964213995.1). NCBI lineage: Eukaryota > Metazoa > Chordata > Chondrichthyes > Carcharhiniformes > Triakidae > Mustelus > Mustelus asterias. Next base: position 85,886,782 of record NC_135817.1, read on the forward strand.
TGCATTCCAGGCCCCCACCACCCTCTGTGTAAAATACATCCCCCTGACATCTGTGTTGAACCTTGAACCCGTGACCCCTTGTGTTCGTCACCTCCGACCTGGGAAAAAGCTTCCCACTGTTCACCCTATCTATGCCCTTCATAATTTTATACACCTCTATTAGGTCGCCCCTCATCCTCCGTCTTTCCAGGGAGAACAACACCAGTTTACCCAATCTCTCCTCAAAGCTAAGACCCTCCATACCAGGCAACATCCTGGTAAACCTTTTCTGTACTCTCTCCAAAGCCTCCACGTCCTTTTGGTAGTGTGGTGACCAGAACTGGATGCAGTATTCCAAATGTGGCCCAACCAACGTTCTATACAGCCGCAACATCATATGCCAACTTTTATATTCCGCTGATCTGCAAGCCGGACAGCCATTGACCTTCTCTGCGCTGGGAGAAAATCATCCAACATGCCACACTCTTCCTTAGTGACCACTGAGGCTCATTGTAAAGTGCTCATTCATGTGGTGTTGACGTTGAAGATGGGATGGGATTCGGCTTGATGTTCTTCTGGTTGGATAGTCCATATGTTCTCACTGTTTACAATCATAGAAAGAAGAGAGCCGCTTTGCCACAAGTGGGCACTGGGTGTATGTGGATCAAGGGCCATTCAGCCCCTCTGTTATGTTCTGCCATTCAATTAAATCATGACAGATCTATACCTTAACTCTATCCCCAGCCATACTTCCTCAACTCATAGTACCTCTTTGGGGCGGCACAGTGGTTAGCACTGCTGCCTCACAGTGCCAAGGACCCGGGTTCAATTCTGTCCTCGCGTCACTGTCTGTGTGGAGTTTGCACTTTCTCCCTGTGTCTGGGTGGGTTTCCTCTGGGTGCTCCGGTTTCCTCTCACAGTCCGAAAGATGTGCGGGTTAGGTTGATTGGCCATGCTAAATTGACCCTAGTGTCAGGGGGATTAGCAGGGTAAATGTGTGGGGTTACGGAGATAGGGCCTGGGTGGGATTGTGATCAGTACAGATTCAATGGGCCGAACAGCCTCTTTCTGCACTGTAGGGATTCTATGGTTCTACCCTCTGCCTAACATAAATCCCAGCTTTGTCAGTTCCCACTGATCACTTACCTCAGCAGCTTTGATGGGGAGAGAGTTCCAGATTCCCACTACCCTTTATGTGCGATGGTGCTTCCGAAATGGCCCAGTTTTCATGTCGTCCGGACTCCCCCAGTTTCTTCTCACTGACTCTAATAACTAATTTAATTGTCTCAAGTGTCCTCTTCTGGAAAGCCAGCTGGTGAAGGACAGAACTGGAGCCAACATTTATACGCTTTGATATTTATTTGCAGAGTTACACATTGTAGGCATACACCTCCAAACCGAACAGCTACAGTTTCACTCTGTACCTATCAGTAGAAATCCAAGATCCGCATCCACATGCCTGTCCAAAGGTCCCAGTCAGCCGTTGCTCCAGCCACATAAACTGTTTCATGCAGAAGAATAAACTAAAGATCTGTTGCCCATGATGATCCTGTGTTTATTGTAGTCTCAGTAATGTCCGCCAGCTGTATGCAAGTAAACAGAATTAACACACAATGAACGTTCAGCTTCTCATTTTGGTCACCCATTAATCTTTACATTCAAGGGAAAGCAAGCCTCGCCTATGCACCCTGTCCTTGTAATGTAACCATTTTAGCCTGGTGTCCTTCTTGTTAATATGCACTGCTCCCCATCCGAGGCCAATATCTTCTCCTTGGGGTGCAGTGCCAGTTCTGAATACAACACTCCAGATGGGGATCTAACTAAAGCTTTATGTAGCTTTAAAAAAAGATTTTCCATTCCTTTGTCTTCCAGCTGTCTTGAGATAAAGACCAATTTTCCTTTAGCCTTTTAAATCTTTTTGTTTGATAAGGGAGATGAATAGAATGAACGGTGTAGGAAAGAAATCAAAGTTGTTTAATCAGAGTTTAATATTCACCTGTCTTTCAGTATAAAGTTGTCTTATTGCATGTACATTTACTAACATTGTTTAACATCTGTTCATTTGCAATAAGTGTTGATCATGAGACATTTACAGATGTATTGATGTCTGAGTTGCTTCCATTACACTATCCGAGCACTTCAATCAAAGCGTTGAGTGAATTATTACCAAACCTTATTACTAGGCTGCAGGTTTTAGCCTGGAAATTAATAGGCAATCATTCAGTCCTTGTCCTGTGGCTGTCCCTGATTCAGTCGTTAGCGCTCATCTCTCCGTCAGAAAGCCCCACGCCAGCACAAAACCCAGCCTGATACACCCAGTCCAGTGCTGAGGAAGTGCCGCACTGTCAGCAGCCGTCTCTTGGAAGAGACGTTATACCGAGGCCCCGACTGCCTTCTCTGGATGTAAAAGATCCCATGGCCGGTATTTAACCCTCAGCCAAACACCTAAAAATCAGATTATCGCATGATTTATTACATTGCTGTTTGTGGGAGCTTGCTGTGCGTAAATCATAGAATCCCTACAGTGCAGAAGAGGCCATTTAGCCCATCGGCTCTGCACCGACTCTCTGATGGAATATCATACCCAGGCCCTCTCCCCTCACCCTATCCCTGTAACCCCATACATTTCCAATAGCTAATCCATCTGACCTACACATCTCGGGACAATAAAGGACAGTCCACATAAACCTACATATTTACCCTGCTAACCCCCCTTTGACACTAAGGGGCAATTGAGCATGGCCAATGCGTCAAACCTGCACATCTTTGGACTGTGGGAGGAAACCGGAGCACGCGGAGGAAACCCACGCAGACACGGGGAGAATGTGCAAACTCCACACAGACAGTGACCGAAATCCTCTGCCTCGAGTCAGTGAGGGTTCAAATGACAGCGGCCGGGAATGGGAACTTTGGCAAGATTTTTCCCCTGTTCCTCCAACATCACCCCCACCCACCCCATCCCCACTCCCCCCCCAGAACTGCATCCCCATTTGAGTTGCAAACAGGCAGTGGCTGCCAACATGATCAGACTGTCACCGTGTTGTAGACACGAATCCTCTCCAAGGCCACAAGCTCGTGATTAAAGGCAGCTTCCCTTAAATGCTTTTAATTATTTAAACCAGTCGATTACAGCCTTATTAACAGATGGTGTTCGAGTTACTGTCAGGAACATTAAGTTCTTGTTGAACATTAAGTACTGATTGTTAGCAGGGCCCTTAAGGTGAAGTGTCCCGTTGCATTTGAGGTTCTTTTATGCTCCCATCATTTTCAGTCTGACAGCTCTCCCGAAAACACCGGCGTAATCCCCTCCTTATGCTGAGAAATATACTGACATGATTTCCCTCCCCTCTGCCCGCTCCCACCCTGTGGAAAAATATTCTGCATTCTTTCAGGTTGCTGCCCAGCCGGGTTATGGACCGGAGCACCTGGGACTTGAAGTTAAATTTCCAGGACAACGGCTGCAAGAAAACCTGGGAGAAAAGTCACTGTTTAAATTTTCCTTGGCCGTTTTATGTCCAAAGGTGCGCTGGTGAGGTGGATTGGCCATGCTAAATTGCCCCTTAGTTTGATGTGATTTGATTTGGTTTATTATTGTCACACTTATTGGGATACAGTGAAAAGAATTGTCTCGAGTGCCCTATACAAAGAACAAAGAAAATTACAGCACAGGAACAGGCCCTTCGGCCCCTCCAAGCCTGCACCGACCATGCTGCCCGACTGAACTAAAACCCCCTACCCTTCCGGGGTCCTTATCCCTCTATTCCCATCCTATTCATGTATTTGTCAAGATGCCCCTTAAAAGCCACTATCATATCCGCTTCCACTACCTCCCCCGGCAGAGAGTTCCCGGCACCCACCACCCTCTGTGTAAAAAAAAACTTGCCTTGTACATCTCCTTTAAACCTTGCCCCCTCGCACCTTAAAATATATGCAGACAATGCATACTGTTCATAGGGTGCATAGGAGAGAAGGAAAGGAAAGAGTGAAGAATATAGTGTTAGCGGAATATAGTGTTAATGGAGTGTTCAAAGATGTGCAGGTTAGGTGGCTTGGCCATGCTAAATCGTGCCTTAGTGTCCACAGGTGTGGAGGTCAGGTGGACATGCAGGGTAAATGCATGGGGTTACAGGGATAGGATGGGATTGGTGGGCCTGGGTAAGATGCTCTGTCAGAGAGTAGGTGCAGACTCGATGGGCCGCATGGCCTCCTTCTGCACTATAGGGATTCTGTGGTTCTACAGCTCTTTGTTTATTGGGTATAAAAATAGGCCTGCCAGCGCTGCACCTGGGCAATTCCACTGCTCCTCCACCAGGTTTACTGTTTCACAGTCTCACACAGCCATGGGCACACTGTATCAGACTGGCAGCAGAACAGGATTTTATAGACCAGACACTGCTAGATTGGAAACTCATTCAGTGTCAGAGAAAAACAAACCTTTGACTATCTTAACACAGAAGTAAAGTGGATAATTTGAAGACAATAAAGTCATCTTGGAGACACTCGGGGCAACATCTTGGGTTGAATCGTTCCGGAGTTTTCTGTCTCTCAGTTGCAGCATCAGCAATATTTTTCCTGTCTGGTGTTTGAATTCTCAATGATGGCTCTTTGACAATTATTCGATATCATTAAAATATTCGGAGGGAGGAGTCAGTCCAATCGTGGTGAGCTATTGTTTGGTGCCTGTGCTGTTTGAACATTGTGAGTGGATAGGTAATTATTCAATTATTTTCCTGACATTCATCTGTATCTGTAAAATATTTTTAAAGACTGTCAGACATTAAGAGCTGCATATATTTTCCGACCGAAGAAACCCATATTTTGGTGAGAGCAGAGTAATGCCTGCGCGAACCAGCACACATGGAACACAGAACAAAGAAAATTACAGCCCAGGTACAGGCCCTTCGGCCCTCCAAGCCTGCACCGACCATGCTGCCCTACTGAACTAAAACCCCCTACCCTTCTGGGGACCATATCCCTCTATTCTCATCCTATTCATGTATTTGTCCAGATGCCCCTTAAAAGTCACTATCGTACCCGCTTCCACTACCTCCCCCGGCAGCGAGTTCCAGGCACCCACCACCCTCTGTGTAAAAAACTTGCCTCGAACATCTCCTTTAAACCTTGCCCCTCGCACCTTAAACCTATGCCCCCTAGTAATTGACTCTTCCACCCTGGGAAAAAGCTTCTGATTATCCACTCTGTCCACGGCCCTAATAATATTTAGACTTCTATCAGGTCGCCCCTCAACCTCCGTCGCTCCAGTGAGAACAAACCAAGTTTCTCCAACCTCTCCTCATAGCTAATGCCCTCCATACCAGGCAACATCCTGGTAAATCTTTTCTGTACCCTCTCCAAAGCCTCCACATCCTCTGGTAGTGTGGCGACCAGAATTGAACACTATATCCCAAGTGCGGCCTAACTAAGGTTCTATAAAGCTGCAACATGACTTGCCAATTTTTAAACTCAATGCCCTGGCCGATGAAGGCAAATTGATGAACGTAGCGTGCTGGCAGGAGACACAGTGGTGAAAACATTAGTGAGTGGCTGATTGGCTGGGTAGGGTGGCAGGAGACGGATCATGAGGTGACGCTTTCAGGAATACACCCAATCAGAATTGGCAACTCCAGCAACATGACAGCAACTTGATTGGTCATTCTACCAGGTCCAAATCTGTGCATGGTGCAAGATCAGTGACTGGGACAGAATTGGGACTCAAATCCCTTCATGGATTTGCTCCTTTGTTAAGTCTGTCATCTCCCCCTGCCCCATAGCCTTCCAAGATCTGTGCGCTCCTCCAATTCTAATCTCTTGTGCGTTCCCAATTTTAATTGCTCCACCACTGGCTGGCCTTTAGTGGCCTGGGTTCTAAGCTCTGTGCTGATGACCTGGTCTTTTACCTCATTCGGGACATTGCAACGCGCTTGGCAGCCAATGAAGTATTTTCAAAGTGTATTCGCCGTCGGAATGTCAGAAAGGCAACAACCAATTGGCACAGAACAGGCTTCCACAGACAGCGGACGCAGTGGTGATGATGACCAGATCATTGGCATTTTAGTGGTTTTAGTTGAGGAGCAAGTATTGGCCAGGAGAGCAGAGGAGAACTCCCTTTCGTTCTCTTCTTCCAAATGGTGGCCATGAGATCTTTGCCGAGGGTAGGCAGTGGCGTGGTTTAACACATCATCCAAAGGGCATTGTCAGCATGGCCAGTTGCCTGGTTTGGACAGCTCTGCCCTGTTCACTGGACAAGCTGCTGGCAACTTGACCTCGTGAGATTGTAATTTAATAATAGAAAGAAATGAGAGAGAGAGAGAGAAAAGAAAATGCCTCGAGCCTAAAGCCATTGGCTGGTTAATCTTCCTTCTCACATAATCAAGTCAGAACAGCCAGGCAGCCAGCCTCATAAACCTTAAAACGTCACTTTACTCGATTAAGAGGAATTGATTTTCCTCCGCCGCTGTCTGTGATAAATACGTTATCTCCACCTTTGCTTTGGCCCTCTCGCTGCCACTGTCCATTTGTTCTGATGCATCCTGAGCCAGCAGCCCAGAGACTTGGGGCTTGTCATTAACTGCAGTCAGTGTCAGTGGTCCTGACAGCTCAGGAACGGGGGTGGGGGGGTGGGGGGACTTTGATGGATCTTGGCAGCCTCTCGCCACAATTACCCACTCCCAACGATCGGGCTGGCTCGCTTAAACACGGGAAAATAAGCGGTCCTCATCTTATAATTGCACCTGTATTAATAAGTTATGATCCAAGATAGACAAAGCTAGACGGGATGTTATCACAAGCCACGCAATAGGCCGGGGTGGCCGGAGGGAAGATGGAATGTGATGGATTTATTAAAGTTGCAGCTCTCCTTTTCTGATTGTGTTGCCTGGCTTTCATAAGAATGGAGGAATCTCAGAACCCTCAATTTGAATGCATCTTCCTTCTCATTCTGTTGGTGTGAGTGATACTGGGGCTGGGACGGGGAGGTGAATATTTACTCACCACCCCCCCCCACCCCCCCCCACCCCCTTTCAGTTTCCTCAAAGGCCTTTCGCTGTGGGTGAGCCCAGAGGGGCAGGCTAATTGATGAGAGAATGAGGGAGGCTGTCACTGGAGCTATTCCACCATGAAGGACTGCAGGAGTTAAAAGGTGGAGACGCGTGTGTTGAGTTTTGTTTTCCGCACGGGGGAGGGGGAACGGTCCACAGGACAGGGGAATCGAGGTTTCAGGAACAACGGGAGAGGGGAGTTCAGAACTGACCATAGCAAAATGGACAGTGTGAAGGCAAGATGACAATGGAGGGCACTGATGGTTAGGAGTGAGGACAGAATGAGTCACCACGCCGAGTGTGGCACTGAACCGGGCAGAAAGGAGTCATCAACCTTTTGTGCCACGTTTTTAATCAGGCAATTGAGGTGGGCCTGCTTGAATATGAACTCCCTGATTAAGGGCCAAGTTGGTGGTCCAATCAGGGAGCCCCATGCTCTGTACTGAAACAGTTCCTCTGGCACTCCGGATGGAGACTGCACTCTGTGTAGTATTGCTGGATCTTATAAATAAAGGAATTTTGATGAAGGGACTTCCGCCTCCGAGGACTTGTTACACTTTGTATATTGTGTGTGTATAGGAGCTGACTCTTGATAAGTACACAGGCCGTACACAGCCAAATGGGAGTCATTATCTGTTGTGTACTGTACATATACAGGAGCTGATACTGAGAGCTGTGCACACTTTGTACACTATCAAAGGGGAGTGAATCTTTCACTTTCACTGTGTATATATTAAACATGTAGAAGAGCTGACATCAAGCTGTACAAGTACAGCAGTAAAGCAGCCTCAATTGCCTAAACATTTGCTGGTGAACACAGTCCCTGCATTGCTGTTCCCCGCGTACAATCAAACGACAGCAGCTGTTCGAGATGCTTCTTTTCTCTCGCTGGCTTTGATAAGGTACCAGGAAAAGGTCAATCAATTTACCAGCCAGGCAGTGCCTGTCAGCCTCAAATGTCAAGGCCTGGCCCCGGGATGACACTGCTGTCAACAGCAGCAGCAGCTGAGAAAGCCTTGAATCTTACCTTGGCTGGTGACAGGACCTATGCCAGACTTCAGTGAAAATAGTGTGCATCCCGCCACAAGCTGAACTGGGCGCGGCACCAACCAGGAGACCCGGGTTGTCAACTCTGGTTGCTCGTGTTCCCAGAGGTGACATCACAAGACCTTCCCAACCTCTCATGCCATTGGTCACTGACTCTTCCACCTTGCCGACAGCTGCCCTAATTGGAAACATTTCTTGATGTTCCATCACATAGTCAATAGCCTGTAGCTGTGGAACGCAGTCACAGCGCTAGCATCTCCAATATTTTTCTGAATAGCTGAGAGTCTTTGAAGGGAATGAGGCAAAGCATTTGCTTTTTAAATAATAATTCCCCTCCCAGATTTTGTCCAGAACATTGTCCAGGATCTGAAACTCCTGGAGATTCCAGGGAAACCCCAGAAGGGTCTGGCAACCTCTAGATATAATGAAGCACCTGTCACCTGAATCATTTTCTCTGGCCCATCCTCCCGTAGCCTCAACCCTCCCTACCTCTGTGGTCTCCTCACGGCCTCTCTGAGATCGCTGCCCTCTTCCAATCTTGTTCTCCTGAGCATTCCAGATTATAATCACCCATCGGTGGCCGTCCCTCTGACTCTCTCTCTCTGTCTCTCTCTTTCTTCCTTTAAGACATTTCTAAAGTCCAATCTTTGCTCAAATTTATGGTCACCATTCTAATAACTCTTGATGTGGCTCAGGGTCAGACTATTTTCTTTTATAAGTTTATTTATTAGTGTCACAAGTAGGCTTACATTAACGCTGCAATGATGTTAATGTGAAAATCCCCTAGTCGCCACACTCTGGTGCCTGTTCGGGTACACTGAGGGAGAATTTAGCATGGCCAATGCACCCTAACCAGCACATCTTCAGACTGTGGGAGGAAACCGGAGCCACCCAGAGGAGACCCACGCAGACACCTAACACTAACCCTCATGCAGAGTCCGCACAGACAGTGAACCAAGCCGGGACTCGAACCCAGGTCCCTGGCGCTGTGAGGCAGCAGTGCTAACCCACTGTGCCGCTGTGCCCATTCCCGTGAAGCAATTTGACTGTATTTAAGGTGCTATAACAATGTGAGTTTTTTGCTGGTTTCTTTTTCGATTTGCCCCTTGTTTGCCCTCTGACTCATGTGGTCCTCCCAAGGCTCGGGGCTGTGGAGTCATGTGTTTCAGCCGCTATCTCATCGTGAGGCTTAAGCAAAACATTTCTGAGAGCAAACAGCCTGGGTCCCTGAAAAACAAACCCTGTACAGCCGCTAGCCTCCTTGTCTCAGCAATTTATAACAAATTCCCGGGCTTGTAATGGCTCTGACAGAACACTCGATGTCTCCTGTGATGGATTAACCATGTCAATCTCTCTGTGCAGTAAAGCAGATTTCTCATGTACTCGGCATGCTAGACTCTACACTGTATACAGTCAGGCTAATAGACCCCCGATAGCATGGTTGCAAGGCAATGATTAGTGCTTTATGTATCAAATTCCTCTCCAATTTACTCCCTCGAGTCTCTGAAAGCACTAACGCTTACACAGGGAACACATCTAAGCAAGCCTATGGCACCTTGAAGCATGAGCACCTAGTCTACTAGTTCGACACGCTCATTGCTAACGCTGAGAGAGCAGTGAACTGTCTGAGGTAGCGGCTTTTAGCAGAGTTGTTAAACCAAAGGACTCATCAAAGGAATGTCGTTGAGGCCAAAACGTTGTCTGATTTCAAGAAGAAATTAGATATAGCTCTAGGGCTGAAGGGATCAAAGGATATGGGGGGAGGGGGGATCAGGATATTGGGTTTGATGATCAACCATAATCGTAATGAATGGCAAAGCAGGGGCGTGAAGGGCTGAATGGCCTAATCCTGCTTCTAGTTTCGATGTTTCTACGAGGTGGAGATGCGGGCGTTGGACTGGAGTGGGCACAGTAAGACGTCTCACAACACCAGGCTAAAGTCCAACAGGAGCAGCGCTCTGAAAGCTCGTGATTCCAAACAAACCTGTTGGACTTTAACCTGGTGTTGTGAGACCTCTTACTATGTTTCAATCTGTCAACTTGGCTGGTATAAAAGATCCCACAGTCACTGTTTTGACAACGTGCAAATGGGAGTTCTCCCAAGTGTCCTCGGCCAAAGTTTATTCCTCAACCAACATCACAACGAAAATAAATCCAGATGATTGAGTGATTATTACACGTTCTCCCCGTGTCTGCGTGGGTTTCCTCCGGGTGCTCCAGTTTCTTCCCACAGTCTGAAAGACGTACTGGTTAGGTGCATTGGCCAGAACAGGCGCCGGACTGTGGCGACTAGGGGAAATTCACAGTAACTTCATTGCAGTGTTAATGTAAGCCTTACTTGTGACTAATAAATAAACTTTACTTTACATTGCTGTTTGGAGATCTTGCTGTGCACAAATTGGCTCTTATGATAGTAAGTCAAGTTCACAAAAACCTCATCGGCTGTAAAATGTTTTAGGGTGTCTTGAGGTAATGAAAGATAGGGGAGGATTTGGTGTTTGTTCTTTTGTGTCAAAGATACTCAAATTGATGGGCCAAATGGCCTCCTTCAACACCATGATGGCTCTGTGGCTCCAATGTAGGAATCAGCAGAGATGTACCCGTTCTTGCCCACACATGAAGCTCAGAGGAGACAGGAGATAGAATCGGAAATGAGATTAAAGCTTCATTGCCTGGTCCATGTCTATTGCAGTTGGTTACCATATACCGTCACAGACCAGAGGTAGATCGTGGGATCTTTCCACCCTTTATTCCACTGTACCATACAAGCTGATTCACGTATCAACTAGACTGGAATAAGGGTAAAGCTCCCTCTACATGTTCCCATCAAACACTCCCAGGACAGGTGGAACACGGGGTTCGATACAGAGTAAAGCTCCCTCTGCACTGTCCCCATCAAACACTCCCAGGACAGGTGCAGCACGGGGTTCGATACAGAGTAAAGCTCCCTCTGCACTGTCCCCATCAAACATTCCCAGGACAGGTGCAGCACGGGGTTCGATACAGAGTAAAGCTCCCTCTACACTGTCCCCCATCAAACACTCCCAGGACAGGTACAGCACGGGGTTAGATACAGAGTAAAGCTCCCTCTACACTGTCCCCTATCAAACACTCCCAGGACAGGTACAGCACGGGGTTAGGCAAGAGTTGAGTTTGTCACTCTGAGTCACATTGCGAAGTAGGCTGAATTTGCAATAGTCGTGTGATTTGGGCCTTTGTCCAGCAGGAACTGAGGTAAAACTGCCCAAAGTCATTCCAGAAGTGTCCCTTTCTCCATAAGTAATTTACACAATTGGGTTAATTGATAAACGGTACTGTGTGAGTGAACTTTCCAGAGCCAAATCGCAGTAACTGCCTTGAGCTAGTGACGAGGTAACCAATCAGTCAGGGTTCCCAATCGCGAGCTTAATCCAGTGAATCCCGAGCTTGACCATGTAAAGGGCGATGGCTGAGGGCACATCCATGTTCATAATTATTCAGGCTTTTGATAGAGTGGACAGGGAGAAGCTGTTTCCACTGGCAGGAGGACATTGACTGAAGACAGCGGGGAAAGGAAGGTGTGATCAGAGGTGAGGAGAATTTATTTTATACAGTGAGTTGTTCATGGTCTGGAATGTGCTGCCTCTAAAGTGGTGGGATCTAATTCCATCAATACTTTTCAATGGGCATTTCAGACGGACACTTAAACAGGGAATGAGCATGGAGAGTCAGGAAAATAATGTTTCTGAAGAGAGAGACATGTTACTGATGTTTTCCATCTCCCCCTCATTCGGACAAATGCAAGAATACCAAATTTCAAACAATCAAGTTGACTCTGGCAATTGGAAATGCCTTAGCCAGAGTCAATGTGCCAACCAATCAGCACCCTTTTCTCCTGTAGTATGAATGGTTCTTCCCTTTGAAATTTGACATTCTTGCATTTGTCCTGATGAGTGTAAGATGAAAAACTTCGACAACATATCTGATCAGAGAGTCTTTTCAGCAATATTCAAGTTCGGGGGGTACTAACAAGTGACTATAAGATAATTTCAGGAAGGGATTGGTCTCCAATGAGAGGGCACCTCTGCACATTACCCAGGAAAAAGAGATTCAACATCCTTGCCCATTCCTCCCATACGCCCAAGAGTAAGGCTGGAAGGAGGCGGGTTGGGCTGGTGAAGTTACCCGTGCCCCCAATCCTTGCATCCACATCATGTCTGGTTGCAATGAGAGTGGACGAGGGAAAGCAGCTGAATTCCAGAGAGCCGACCTCCAATTCATCACCGCGAGCATCTATCGCTCGCCGTCGCTGCCGTCCTTATGTTACCGTCCGCCCTCCCTCCCTTCCTCTCCCTCGTACCACACCTCCCCCGCCCCCCTCCCCCCTCCCACTTCTCCCCGGCTAGGCTCCCACCCCAAACTGTCACTTTCCTGTGTGCTTTTTAATCTTCTTGCCTTGAATTACATTCCAAAAAGGTCAGCACCATCCAATTAGAACCTTATCAAAGATGCACATTCAGGCTGTATTCAAGCTCATTGACTCCCAGTCATAAATCCGCAAATTGCACTTCAGACTGCCCTGCATTATCATAATGAATAAAAACAGCAGCAAGCCACCTGTGTGTTTGCCAGGAATTCCCCCCCCCCCCACCCCACCCCGCCCCCCCCCCCCCCCCCCCCCCCCGGCCCCTCCCGGCTCCCCTTGGAAAAATAATTGTGGCTGTACTGACTAAAGTGTGCAACTGGATCACGTTTCACACTTGAATAGACTTAAAGGAAACTTGTGTTTCACTAATAATATCAATAAAAATCTCTCCCCGATTTATATTCAATTTACAGATTTTATCCTGTTTGCAATTTTATTCATCATGGACAGTGTAGAGGGAGCTATACTCTGTATCTAACCCCATGCTGTACCTGTCCTGGGAGTGTTTGATGGGGACAGTGTAGAGGGAGCTTTACTCTGTATCTAACCCCGTGCTGTACCTGTCCTGGGAGTGTTTGATGGGGATAGTGTAGAGGGAGCTTTACTCTGTATCTAACCCCGTGCTGTACCTGTCCTGGGAGTGTTTGATGGGGATAGTGTAGAGGGAGCTTTACTCTGTATCTAACCCCATGCTGTACCTGTCCTGGGAGTGTTTGATGGAGACATTGCAGCGGGAGCTTTACTCCACATCTAACACCTTGATGTACCTGCCCTGTGAATGTTTGTGATTGAACAGTGTCGAGAGAGGACTTTTGGCCCATCTCCCCTGCGTCAGGTTTGTGAAAGAGCTTTTTCTCCTTTTCCTATGTTTGTTTGTCAGAGCCCTGTAATTTTTTTAAAGTTCAGTATATCCTCCTTGCTTGTGTGTTTTTTATTGTTCTGTAGTGACAGAGACAGTGGTAGAATATTGAATTGTGAGGATGAAAGCACTTGGCCGCAACGCCTAAGCTGACAGTTAATGGATATTAAAAGCTGGCGTGCACGAGGTCTGGGTCATGAATCTGCACCTCCCATTTTATTGCCAAGATAATGGAGAAATTTCCCCCCTTCCTCCCCTCCCCCAACATCCCCCTCCTTCCACCATGAACCTGTCTCAAATGACATCATGATTCGGAGAAGACACCAGCAGAGAGCATGACCGAGAATCAGTCAATTGAGGTTGTAAATATTCCCATAAAGTTAAAACGACTTGGGATTTTAAGATGTCAGAAGATTACAATTTCAATTAATTGACAAAATAGCTCCTTTTTTCGCCTCACTTGCAGTCAGCTTGCCAGCTCCTCCAAGGTCTACAGGAGTCCAGGACAAATGCGATGAGCAAAGCCAAGGAGAAGTCAGAGGGGCGTTAAAAATAAACTTGTGGTCAATGAACACTGTTGATTATTCATTAGAAAACATCAGCCATGGTTCCCGCACTTTATCGTTCTCTACTGACCCTCAGAAACTGGGCTTCTGCTGTCAATAACACTTATAACTCAGTCTCTGGATGTGGGAGTCGTTAGCTAGACTAGCAATCATTGCCCATTCCTAATTGCCCTTGAGAAGGTGGCGACGATGGTGTGCTGCCTTCTTGAACCGCTGCAGTCCTTGTGGTGTAGGCACACTCACAGTGCTGTCAGGGCGGGAGTGCCAGGATTTTGACCCTATGACAGTGAAGGAATGGCGATACATTTCCAAGTCAGAAGGGTGAGTGAGTGGCTTGGCACGGAAATTGCAGGGAGTGACGTTCCCATGTGTCTGCTGCCCCTGAGCTTCTATATGGGTGAGGTCACAGGTTTGGAAGGTGCGGACTGAGGAGGCTTGGCAAGTTGTTGGAGTGCATTTTGTAGGATGACACACGGCTACCTGATGGCTTTAAACTGACACCACTACCCCACACACCAATATAAACACACACACATACACACACAGACACATTCACATAGACACACACACAAACACGCACACACTCACACACACATACACATACACACAGACATACACACACACACTCACACACAGACACACACACACACAGTCATACACACACACACTCACACTCACACACAGACACACACACACACACACTCACACACAGACACACACACACACAGTCATACACACACACACTCACACTCACACACAGACACACACACACACACACACAGGCACACGGACACGCACATACAAAGATATAAACTCATACACAGGTACGTACACACATGCACATACACACAGACGCGCACATACACACACACACAGATGCACACACACATACACACACACACACACAGGCACACGGACACACACATACACAGATATAAACTCTCACAGGTACGTACACACAAGCACACACACAGACGCGCACACACACACACACACACACAGACGCACACACACACATGCACAGATATAAACTCATACACAGGTACGTACACACACGCGCGCACACACACAGGTACACACACATGCACACACACACAGACGCACACGCACACACATGCACACACATGTTTTCTTAATTAAAGGGACATCAGGGAACCATTTGGGGGCTTTTATGACAATCTGACTGCTTCATGGTCACTTTGCTGAGGCCAATATTACTTGATTTATGTAAATCAAATTCGAGTTGTAAAAATTGGTTGAGGTAATGGAAAGGCTGCCGACCCTGTGCCAACACTTGTGTAGCAATCACCTTCAACATAAGTGAACAGCTTGAGGAAAGGCGGGAGTATGGCGATGGGGAGGGAAGAAGGCCAGACAATATGGAAATTCCAACATTGGTGGAAGTCACGAAACCCAGCCAGAGCATCCCCAAATTGAATCGCTTCATCATTGGGTATCATGCCTCCAGCTGCCTGGACCCCAAACCCTGAATTCTCTCCCTCTCCTCTCTCAGCCACTTCATCTCATTCCCCTCCTTTTAGACATTCCTCAAAGTCTATCTCTTTTTGGTCATCTGTCCATTGATGTGAGTTGCTGTCCAATTCTATTTAATAATCGCTTCAGTGAAGTGCTTTCAAAGACTTTTGCAATTTTAACAGCACTGTCTAAATAAAAATTGTCATTTGCCAAGAGAAAAGGAGGCCTTCTCGAGTTATTGCTGGATGGCAGTCATGTGAGGGATGGTGGTGGAACCCATTGTTGTCAGGCATCTGTGCTTCTTCCTGGAGATATGGGAATGCTCCTCGAGCTCCTTCCCCCAAATCCTCCAAAAGCTCATTTCTAAGCTGAAAGTGTCAGCTGGACCAACAATGAAAGACTAGGAACATAGGGCCAATAGAAGGAGGTAGTGGTGTTGTGATATTGCCACTGGACTGGTGATCCGGAGATCCAGGATAATGCTCTGAGGACCTGGTTTCGAATCCCACCACGGCAGATGGTGAACTTTGAATTCAGCAAAAATCTGGAATTCGAAGTCTTGTGGTGACCATGAAACCATTGTGTGAATTGTAATATTGTTTCAGAAAGGGAATCTTTTGTCCTTACCTGGTCTAGCCTACATGTGACTTCTATCCCTCACTAATGTGATTGACTCTTCACTGCCCCCCTCACGGGCAAGTGGGGATGGGCAATAAATAAAGATGACCCAGCCAGTGATGCCTGGAACCTGTGAATGAATTTTTTTTAAAAAATCCTCAGTCAGTGCATTGAGCTCATGCTGCTAAGGTTACCATCCCTGGTGTGGGTGTTCCTCATGGCACTCCCTCCCCAACCTCCCGTCATCAGTCCATCCTCCAGACATCTCCACCATTGTCAATTGAAGAGGGAAGAAGTAAATTCTTTCCCTTTGCTTTTAGTCAAAAATCACTTTTTTAATGTCACCACCTCAATGTTTTTCTATCGAAGAAATGGAAATGTTCCAGGAGAGTGAGCACAAACTCAGAATGCTCCTGATGAATGTTCCCCCAACTGTTGCTGACAGTGGTATCCTGGGGATTATTCCCCAATTCCTGCAGACTCCAGGCCAGTCCTGGAGGATTGGTGACCACCAATCCCACTCCGCCGTTCCCCCTCCCCCTTGGGGGAGCACCGGTAATGCTCACCACTGACTCTCTCTCAGCAGGTGTGGGGGAGGGCGATGGTGGGGGGTGGGTTTGGTCAGGATGATGGGGAGAAGGCTGCACAGTTGCTTGGTGCCCAGATGCTTTGCGCTAGCTGCTGCATCTGTCTGAGTCTCTGGGCTGCAGAGCTGAAAGGACGATGAGAAGCTGTCCCCACCGCCACCCCGGCTGACCTCCCCCATTGTCCACACTTGTTCCTCTGTATTGGTGCCTGCCTATCATGAGAGAGGTACATGTGTCACTCGTGCCTCCATGGCCTCTCGCCTTTCCTCCTCCTTTCCTCCCTCCCTCTGTCCCTCCCTCCCTGTGCCTATGCACAAGCTCCCAGCCCCATAGGATCTGAACAAAACAGGGATTTGGGAAACAGGGATTTGCTGATGCTGACATCCTTGAGGGAGAGAGTGCTGAGGCACTGCCAGGGCATGAGGGGAACTCAGGCGGTGTGAATTAGATGTTTGATCTTTAGATTGGTATCTCACAGCCATTAGATAACACAGAGCAGTTGGGCCGAATGGCCTGCTTCTGTCCTGTAGCCTTAATGTGATTCTTTGGTTTTTGGTTTTGTTTGTGGGATGAGGACGCTGGCTATAGGCCAGCATTTATTGCCCCTCCCTAATTGCCCTTACGAAGGTGGTGATGAGCTAGTCATTTGTAGCAGTTGATGCAACCAAGGGGTTTGCTGGGCCATTGCAGGGGGGCTAAGAGTCAACACGCTGCTGTGGGTCTGGAGTCACATGCTGGCCAGAGTGAGTAAGATGGAAAAATCTCCGTCCCTAAAGGACATTAGCGAGCCAGATGAATTTTTAAACGGCTGATTGGTCAGGGATGTCTTTAGGGTTGGGGGTCTGCACAGAGAACGCCTTGTATCTCACCATTTCATTCCCCCTCCCTCATCTCGAACCAACTGAGCAAATGAGCTGGGCTTGAACTTGCTGGAGAGTTAGACAGGGGCCGGCGGCAGACAGGAATGACCATCATCGCGTGACTAATCTAATGTCAGTGTCCAGCTTTCTGTCCCATTGACTGGGAGACTCTCATTAACACCAGGAACAAGCAGCGACAGATGGACACAGAGCAACAGAACTCTCTGCAAAGGGATCGCAGCCGCTTAATCACGTCGTTGGGAGTTTAACCCTTCACCTTCCTTTGTCCCCACCCTCCCCAGCATTCTTTGTTTAGCGAAGCAGCTCTGATTTAATCACACTGGGTTTGCCTCCGTTCTCCATTAGGGGAAGGGTTATGCGGCCTGACTTAACCTGTTCCACTCCTACCTTCCAATATTAGACAGACATTTCCCTATCCAGGTCCCCATAACTGGGGAATAATCGGGGACTTGTGTCTAATCCTGACAACTACACTTTAGGAAGCACATCAATGCCTCTTTCAGAGAGTCAGTGCAGACTTGATGGGCAGAATGGCTTCCTTTGAAATTGTTGGAGTTGGATCATTTACATCCTTCTGAAAGGGCAGACAGGGGGCCTCGCTTTAACATCTCATCTGGCCTCCGGCAGTGCTGCGCTCCCTCAGCACTGCACGGGGAGTGTTCTGTCTTGCAGTCTTCATAGTTTCATAGAATCCCTGCAGCGCAGAAGAAGGCCATTCGGCCATAGGGAGCATGTATCGACCACAATCACATCCAGGCCCTATTCCCGCAACCCCACGCATTCACCCTTCTCATCCCCCTGACACTAGAGACAATTTAGCATGACCAATCAACCTAAACCGCACATCTTTGGACTGTAGGAGGAAACCGGAGAACCCGGAGGAAACCCACGCAGACACGGGGAGAATGTGCAAACTCCACGCAGACAGTGACCCGAGGCCAGAATTGATCCTGGGACCCTGGCGCTGTGAGGCAGCAGTGCTAACCACTGTGCCGCTTTGAAGCCTCCAGAAAGAATGCATCAGCAGAGCCGATGGAGCAGTGAATTTTAATTCTTTTTAAAAATTCATTCATGGGACATGGGCATCGCTGGCAGGGCCAGCATTTGTTGCCCATCCCTAGTTGCCCTTGAAACTGAGTGGCTTGCTCAGCCATTTCAGACTCAGCCATGTGACTCCATTCCACATTGCTGTGGCACTAGAGTTCACATGTAGGCCAGACCAGGTAAGGATGGCAGATTTCCTTCCCTAAAGGACATGAGTGAACCAGATGGGTTTTTCCGACAAGTGACAATGGTTTCACGGTCATCCGTAGATTCTAAATTCCAGATGTCTCTTATTGAAGTCAAATTCCACCATCTGCTGTGGCGGGATTCGAACCTGGTCCCCAGAACATTAGCTGAGTTTCTGGATTAATAGTCCAGTGGTAATACCACTGGGCCATCACCTCCCCCATTCTAAGATGATAGGAATGCAGTGAGTGCTGAGGGGTGTCAGAGGAATAAGAGGGGAAAGTCTTAGAGGAGTACAGATAAAAGTGATATTTGGAATGTAAAAACGGGGTTTAAAATGATCAGCTCTGTTGAGGGAGAAATTAGAGACAAGATTTATTTTTCTCAATTTAATTTATTTGTGCACGATTTTGAATAGTTTTGAAGAGCTATCACGTTAGCTGAGTAAATATGTATTCCTTGAGAGCAGGACACAATGTTGGGTAGGTAGTTTTTAATACAACATCTATTGATGCCTTACATGTTCAGGGAAAACAATATCTTACACAGAAGACCTGATATAATCTATTCTTTGTGCCTGCATTGTCTTCACTCATGGTCTCACTGCTCATGCCTGCTAAGATTAAAGAGTATTTCTGGTTCCTGGCTGAAACTATTGATGAATGGTAGCCGTTTCTCACTGGTGTGTTGTGATACATTACCAACTTACCTGAGCACTCCTGGCAAGGCAATGGGTTAGGAAAATAATGCTTTTTCACGAGGTCTTGTGTCCTTTTAAAGAAAGTGGAAACAGGGAAAAGCCATTCATCTCCACCTTTCTGTTAAAACTGTACCTCAAAATCAGTTACCCAGGCGAGCACAGCCAGCGCTGAACTGAGAGCGCCGCATTGTCAAAAGGTGTGGTCTTACAGATGAGATGTTGCACTGGGACCATAGAATCCCTACAGTGCAGAAAGAGGTCATCCAGCCCATCAAGTTTGCACCAACTCTTTGAAAGAGCATCCCACCCCAGGCCCACCCCATCCCTGTAACCCCTCACATTTACCACGGTCAATCCACCTAACCTGTCCATCTTTGGACTGTGGGAGGAAAACGGAGCACCCGGAGGAAACCCATGCAGACACAGGAAGAAACTCCACAGTCAGTCACCGGAGGCCAGAATCGAATCCGGGTTTCTGGTGTTGTGTGGCGGAAGTGCTAACCACTGAGCCACCGTGCCACTCTATCCGTCTCCTCAGGCACACGTAAGAGATCCAAAGGCCATTATTTCAAGGAGGTTCAGGGTGTTCACCCCCTAGTGTCCTGACCAACATTTATCCCATTTTCACTCACACATTCACACATCCTTATGCACATAAATGTAATCACTCGTACATACATACATTTACAATGCATTCATTCATAAATTCACTTATTTACACACACACAAGCAAACATATGTGCACAAATGTGGCCTTGACCTAATTGAAAGGCAGAGTGGGCTTCAATAGTTGAATGGCCTTCATCTGTTTATGTGTCTGCCTTAGTAAGAACGCAGATTTCTATCACTCAGACAGCATAAACATGTTGGCTCAGTTGGTTGGATTGCTGGTTTGTGATGCAGAATGACGCAAACATGGTGTGGGTTCAATTCTCGTATGGGCTGAGGTTATTCATGAAGCCCCGTCTTCTCAATCTTGCCCCTCACCTGAGGTGTGGTGACTCTCAGGTTAAATCACCACCAGTCAGCTCTCCCCATCGAAGAAGAGATCAGCCTATGGTCATCTGGGACTGTGGTGACATTACTTTTCAAATATAAGCACGAGCTTTTACAAAAACAGATAAACACCAACAAACCTATATATCAAAAATACATTCACAGACGGAAACACACAGTCTCACCTTTTCTAATATTTCCTTTGTACAGTGTGTGTTGTTTTGTAATTCACACTGCTCCCCCCGCCCCCACCCCCCTCCCCGCCTCACCCTCATACTCCTCCCAATACCCTGCATAGCTGCTGTTGATCTCTCCAAAGCTCAGGGCACATTTCCTTTCCTTACTGTAAACCCCCTCTCCCGCCACCCCCTCCAACACTCCACAAAACTGTTGACTGTTAATCCTGCTGGAGCCGAGGGATGCGTTCCCAGTGGGAGAAGTCCATCCTCGGCGGGCGATAATGCTGCCCGCTGAACCATGCCACTCCGTATGAATAGCAAGTGAATGCGATGGACTGGAACTGTGAGACGACAAGGCTTTATCCAGCTACCCCTGCTGCAGCAACAGCGAGAGAAAAAAAAAATCAGAGAGTGCTTATAACGATGGCCTCCGCATGACCCTGCTTTTACGCTGCAGGAACACCAGCGCAGTCAGAGTCTATCATTACTGTCTTTGACTGCTGCACTAAAGCACACTGTGTGCAAATGCCATTTCTCTTTGAGCGTTTTCTCCTGTAAATTGTTAACATGGACCAGAGCGGGAGGGTCAAGGGAAGGAAAGGCAATCACAGG